>NC_134729.1:12370000-12657500 GCF_049634645.1 Pelodiscus sinensis | reverse complement strand
GCACAATCCTTCAGAGCCAGGTACCTTGTGCGTGACTGGAGCCGCCCCCCGCGGCCGGGCTGGGAACAATGGGGACTGACAGCGGCGGGGGGGGGGGGGGGAGGAGCCCCCCCGGCTTTGCCTTTGCAAATGGAAAACCTGCCCCCCCCCCGCCTCGCTCCCTTCCAGCGCCCTGGGCCGCGCTGCCTCCGCGGGGCCTCAGAGGATCGGACCCCCCCCCCCCGCAGCGGGATTGCAGACCCCCCCCACCTCCCCGGACATACACGCGCCTAGGACATACAGCCCCCCCCCAGGATACACACACACCTAGGACACCCCTCCACGGCACACACCCCCCTAGGGCACAGACACACATACACACCCTAGGGGATAGACAAAATGCAGGACAATGTAGCACTTTAAAGACTGACAAGATGGTTTATTAGATGATGAGCTTTCGTGGACCAGACCCCCTAGGAAACACACACACACACCCCTAGGACACCCCCCCAGGGCGCACACCCCCCCAAGGGATAGACACACCCTAGGAAACACACACACATACACCCCTAGGACACACAGATACATCCCTAGGACACTCCCCCCAACACACACACACACACACACACACACACACACACACACACACACACACACAGATACATCCCTAGGACACTCCCCCCAAGATACACACACACACAGATACATCCCTAGGACACTCCCCCCAAGATACACACACACACACACACACACACACACACACACACAGATACATCCCTAGGACACTCCCCCCAAGATACACACACACACACACAGATACATCCCTAGGACACTCCCCCCGACACACACACACACATACACACACACACACACACACACACACACATACATCCCTAGGACACTCCCCCCGACACACACACACACACACACACATACATCCCTAGGACACTCCCCCCAAGATACACACACACACACACGCACGCGCACACACCCTAGTACACACACACAACCCCCCACGGCGTGTTTACAGTTGTATGCCTGGCAAGGTTTCTGTGTGCCGAACCTCCCCCCCCCCCACCCCGTTTCAGTTTATATTGTTTCAGCCTCCCCCACCCCATGCCAAGGTGGTGGAACGAGGGGGGTGCAGGGTGGGGGGCTGCAGCCCCTCCCCTCCCTTGCTAGAAGTGGCTCCCAGCAGCCCCCTCATTGTTCCGGCAGTCCTGACCAAGGGCCTCACTTGCTTTGAGGTGGGGGGAAGGGGACAGTGGTCCCAGCCAGACCTCAGTCCCCCCCCCCACTCTTCATAGAGCTCCTGGCTGCTCCCCCCCCCTTTGCCATAACCCCTCTGAGCCAGGGCCGGCGTGGGGCCTCAGGGGTCAGGCAGGCCCGGCCCCAGCCAAGGCGCTGGCTTTGCTATGTGGAAACCATCCCAGCCAGATAATGCCCCCCCCAATTGCTTTGCAGTGATGTCCCCCCCCGTGTTGTCCTTGCAGGCAGCATCTCCCTAGCGCCAAACCGCCCCCCCCTTGCTTGGAGGGCCCTGCCTTGGCACCTTGGCTGTAGGCCCGAGCAGGAGGCTGTCCCGACATAGCCACCCAAACCCCCCCCCCCCGGAGCCGCACCCCTTCCTCGCGCTGCACCCCCCCCATTTTCAATTCAAGGTCACTGTGACAGCCCCTCCCCCGCCGAGAGCCACTTCCCCGGCGCCACAAAAGCCATTTTGAGCGTGGAGCGATTCGGCGGCTCCCCCAGCCTCCGTCCTTCGCTGCCCCTGCCAACGGGCCTGGGGGGCGGGGTGCAGAGGGGCTGGGGTGCAGGGAGGGGGTGTTGCAGATGGGGGAGGGGGGAGAGCTGGGGAAGGGCAGTGACCCCATCGCAAAGGGGCTGGAGCGGTGGGTTGGATGGAGGAATTTGGGGCGTCCCCAAAGGCATACGCCATGGAGGGGCTGCAGGGGGGGCCCTGATGGAAGCTACCCCCTCTCTCTGTCCCCATTTGCGGTGCTTTTTGGGACGGGGGGGCTGTGGGGAGGGGGAGGGGGCAGAGATGCAGTGGGGGGGAGGGGGGGTTCACAGCAGCTGAGCCGGTGTCTCTTAAAGTCCCAGCACAGGTGGCTTAGGAGTGGGGGAGGGGGAGCCTCACTTCCCCCCCACTTCCCCTCCGGTGGAGGGGGAGCAGTTTGGCGAGCTGACAAAGGCGTGCCAAGGGGAGGGGCAGCCAGGGATGAGCCAGCGTCAGCTGGGGGGTGGGGCTCTGCCACCTCTCTGCCTTTGGAGCAGGGAGCCCCACATTTTGCTGCCCTTCCCCCCCCCACACACAGCCCATGGCCGGTTCCCGGGGGAGTGGTGGCCCCGAGGCTTTGTGCAGAGATGATGGAAATGGGAGGGGGCTGAGGTGATGCATTGGGGGTCAGATGCCATGTATGGGGGGGGCTGGTGTGACGTATCGGGGTGGGCACCATGTATTGGGGGGCTGGTGTGACGTATCACGGTGGGCACCATGTATCGGGGGCTGTTGTGACATATCGGGGTGGGCACCATGTATTGGGGGGCTGGTGTGACGTATCAGGGTGGGCACCATGTATCGGGGGCTGTTGTGACATATCGGGGTGGGCACCATGTATTGGGGGGCTGGTGTGACATATCAGGGTGGGCACCATGTATTGGGGGGCTGGTGTGACGTATCGGGGTGGGCACCATGTATTGGGGGGCTGGTGTGACATAGGGTGGGCACCATGTATTGGGGGGCTGGTGTGACGTATCAGGGTGGGCACCATGTATCGGGGGCTGTTGTGATGTATCGGGGTGGGCACCATGTATTGGGGGGCTGCTGAGATGTATCGGGGGCGCCATGTGTGGGGGGAATGAGGGGGTGTGTGGGCAGCCCTGCCCACCTGGCTTGGGGAGGCCCCACTCTGTGGGGGCGGGGCCCTACCCCCAGCCCAGAGGAGAGTCTGCATGAGGGGCAGGGCCCTAGGGGTGGGGTGGGGCCCAATGTAGCACAGGACATGTGGTGAGCTCCCCCCCACCTGGCCCCCTCCAGGAGTCCTGGCTGAGCCTCACATCAGCACCGAGCTAAGGCCCCGCCCCATTTCAGGCCCTGGCCAGTTCCCTGCAGGGCTCAGCCAGGGCACCAGAGCTCAGTCAGGCGCTGGGAGGGGAGTGGGGGCTAGTGGGTAGAGCAGGGGTGAGGCGGGAGTCCAGATGCCCGGGTCTGTCCCCAGCACCGGGCCCTGGGGGGACGTTATTGTCGGAGGCTCCTGCCTCGGTGTCACTCTTTGTTCTCTGCTCCTTTATCCCTTTCGGGGGAGGGGGGCTGGACTGGCCAGGCTGCCCTGCCTCCTCCATGCCCAGCTGGTCTGGTGCTGCCCTGTGCCAGGCTCAGGGCTCTGCTTCCTTCAGAGGCTGTTTCAATCCCCATTTGGCTTTGGGCTCAGGGGCCTGGCCCCCCGCCCTCATGGGGCCCCTCTATAGACCCCCAGCGGGTGAGTGTAAGGAGTTCCCAGGGCAGGATGTGGCCATGTGTGGTGGGAAGCTAGGACAATAGGGGGGTGCAGGTTAGGAGTGGGGGGCACTGGCAGAGCTGGGGTGGGGGGCTCAGTGCTGGGCTGGCAGGGGCTGCGGGGCAGGAGTGGGGGGCACCGGCAGGGCTGGGGGAGTGCTCAGGGCGGTGCTGGCAGGGGCTGCAGGTCAGGAATGGGGGGCACCAGCAGGGCTGGGGTGGGGGAAGGAGCCCAAGGCCGGGCTGGCATGTAGTTTTGTGTCATGTCTTCCAGTCATGTAGCGTGTAGGACTGGTGGTTACTTCTACGCTTTGCGGTGCTTAAGGACCCAGGCTCCTGGGTTCTGCCCCCGGCTCTGGGAGCAGAGCAGGGTCTAGTGGGCTTGAACAGGGAAGCAGGACTCCTGTGTTCCCTGGGCCTCAGTTTCCCATCTGTACACCGGGGAGAATAGCCCTGCCTCGTGGGGCATGCAAGGGTAAATACAATACGGGGGTGGGACGTGGGCATAGCTAAACAGCTGTTGTACTACCAGACTCTCTCTAATATCTGGGCACCACCCAGTTTTCATCTTCACGCCCCTGGGGGGCAGGGCAGGGCTGTTATCCCCATTTGTACAGATGGGGAAACCGAGGCACAGAGCAGCTAAGGCCTTTCCCTTGGATGGGAGAAGCCGAAATACCTTCATGGCTCTAGTCTCAGGACAGAGCCCTGATCCCTGTACTCCCATTGGGCTCAGCTTCCTGCCCGGCAGCCCTGTCAGCCCTGTGCAGGGCCAGCCCCCTTCCTGCTACCCACTTCCCAGCTCCCCGTGGGTCATCTCTGCCCCTGGGCAGCAAGTGGGCCTTGGCACCCTTCCCCCAGCCTGGGACCCTGCGAGAGGGTTGTGTTGGCCCCCAACTCTCCTAGGATGCTACTGGGGTGGCCCCGCTCTGCCCATTGGCCCACACAGCCGGGGTGGTGCTGAGTCCAAGGGGGAGTCCTTCCCAAGGCTGATGGCTGCTCCCATGGGGCTGCGGCTTGCACAGCGGCAGGGAGCCAGACCGGCTGTGTTCTAGCCCCACTCGGGGGGGGGGGGGGAGCCAAGGTGGCTTCATGCAGGCAGCTCCTGAGCTGTAAACAAGCCCCGATACGGCACATCCCGTGCAGCTCCCATCCTTTCCTTGCACCACTGCAGCTGGGAGATTTGCATCCCGCCCCCAGCGACAGTGGGGGGAAGGATCAGCCACGAGACGCCCGCCCTTCCCCCGCACGGGCCAGAGCCGCTAACAGAGCCCTGGAGTCCGGGCTTGGGTCCCCAGCGTCCCCCCATGGTGGAGCGAGGGGCTGTAGGGGGCAGCCTTTCCCCCGGCGGGGGGACTGGCCTGGCGCTCCGGACAATGCCAACTCGGGGCAGTGGCTGGAGGGGGAAGGGCTAGCAGGCACTCAGGCCGGGCATATCCAGCAATGGGCGGGGGGGGGCAGACTGGCTGCGGGACTTTTGCAGGAGGGGCTGAGGGGAGGGGAATGTGAGGAAATGGGGCAATTCCTGGCATACCCCCCCCTTTCAGTTCTGGGTTCTCGTGGGTCGTCACGTGGCTGGCTGGCTGGCTGGGGTGGGCTCCCACCTGCTCTGGATCTCCCCTTCCCTGGCACCTTGGCTACTGGGACTCAAGGCCCAGTCATCATATTCTGGGAGCCAGGCCTCCTGGGTCTGTCCCCGGCTCTGAGAGCACAGGGGAGGGTAGGCCTAGTGGTTAGAACATGGGGGAAGGGAGGGTTCCAGGGTTCCATTCCTGGTTTGTGGAGGCCTTGCTGCACAGCTTTGAGTTTAAAACTACAGGAGAAATCATAGAATTATAGAATCATAGGACTGGAAGGGACCTCGAGAGGTCATCGAGTCCAGCCCCCCGCCCTCAAGGCAGGACCAAGCTCCGTCTACACCATCCCTGACAGATGTCTATCTAACCTGTTCTTAAATATCTCCAGAGAGGGAGATTCCACCACCTCCCTTGGCAATTTATTCCAATATTTAACCACCCTGACAGTTAGGAATTTTTTCCTAATGTCCAATCTAAACCTCCCCTGCTGCACTTTAAGCCCATTACTCCTTGTCCTGTCCTCAGAAACCAAGAGGAACAAATTTTCTCCTTCCTCCTTGTGACACCCTTTTAGATATTTGAAAACGGCTATCATGTCCCCCCTTAATCTTCTTTTTTCCAAACTAAACAAGCCCAGTTCATGAAGCCTGGCTTCATAGGTCATGTTCTCTAGACCTTTAATCATTCTTGTCGCTCTTCTCTGTACCCTTTCCAATTTCTCCACATCTTTCTTGAAATGTGGCACCCAGAACTGGACACAGTACTCCAGCTGAGGCCTAACTAGTGCAGAGTAGAGCGGCAGAATGACTTCACGAGTTTTGCTTACAACACACCTGTTGATACAACCTAGAATCATATTTGCTTTTTTTGCAACAGCATCTCACTGTTGACTCATATTCAACTTGTGGTCCACTATGACCCCTAGATCCCTTTCCGCCATGCTCCTTCCTAGACAGTCGCTTCCCATCTTGTATGTATGGAACTGATTGTTCCTTCCTAAGTGGAGCACTTTGCATTTCTCTTTATTAAACCTCATCCTGTTTACCTCTGACCATTTCTCTAACTTGCTAAGGTCATTTTGAATTATGTCCCTATCCTCCAAAGAAGTTGCAACCCCACCCAGTTTGGTATCATCTGCAAACTTAATAAGCGTACTCTCTATCCCAATATCTAGGGGTATGTCTACACTACCCCGCTAGTTCGAACTAGCGGGGTAATGTATGCATACCGCACTTGCAAATGAAGCCCGGGATTTGAATTTCCCGGGCTTCATTTGCATAAACTGGGCGCCGCCATTTTTAAATCCCTGCTCGCCATTTTTAAATCCACGAGGAGTAACGGTAGTTCGGACTAGGAAGCCTAGTCCAAACTACCTAGTTCGTGCCGCGTGTAGCCGTGCGGCACGGGGTTCGAACGAGCAGGGATATAAAAATGGCGGCGCCCAGTTTATGCAAATGAAGCCCAGGAAATTCAAATCCCGGGCTTCATTTGCAAGTGCGGTATGCCTACATTACCCCGCTTGTTCGAACTAGGAGGGTAGTGTAGACATACCCTACATCATTGATGAAGATATTGAACAGTACGGGTCCCAAAACAGACCCTTGCGGAACTCCACTTGTTATCCCTTTCCAGCAGGATTTAGCACCGTTAACAACAACTCTCTGATTATGGTTATCCAGCCAATTATGCACCCACCTTATCGTGGCCCTATCTAAGTTATATTTGCCTAGTTTATCAATAAGAATATCATGCGAGACCGTATGATGGCAAAATCATCAAATGGAAAATGACTTAGCAAATCTCCTCCCTCCCCCACCCACCTGGCTTGACAGGTTACGAGACACTCCTAAAAAAAACCTGGCTTGGTGAGAAAGTGGAGAGGAATGGACTGGACAGCATGTGTGTTTCCTGGATGGGCTCAGCATGTGTCCTAGCCCCTGTACTGCTAGCTATAGAGGGAGTCTCCGGAATCAGAGGCGTTTGGCCGCAGGAGTGGCTGAGAGCTGTGCCCGTGCCTAGGAAGGACTCTAGCCACAGCGGCGTGGCTCCGGCCGAGCTGAGAGGGCGGGATGTGGGGCTGGAGGGGGTCAGTGTGGGAACACGCGCATGCGCCGTGTCTGGCAACGTCCTCCTGCCTCACCCTGGGCCCACGCAGGTCGCTGGCTGTTATGGGGCCAGGAGGGGCAGGGAATTGGGCATCCTGGAAGCGCAGCCCCAGAGGTAACCCTCACATGATCCCTCCCCTGTCTCCCACTTCCAGACAAACAGAGGCTAGGGACAGCATCCCTACCCATCCTGGCTAATAGCCATTGATGGACCTAACCTCCATGACCTAACCCTGGTAAAGTTCTAGCCTTCACTGCATCTTCTGGCAAGGAGTTCCACAGGTTGACTGTGCAGGACAGTCAAATTGTAGCTGCTTCCCCACCCCTCCTCCGTCAATGCAGCAACTTGGCTAGGCAGGGTCTCTCTCCCGCTATGGATCTGTGCCAACGGGTCCTTGATCTGTCAGGTCTGTGCACCGCCTGGCACCGCAGGGCCCCACACCTCAGCTAACAACCTCAGCCCAGTGCTGTGAGATCCGGGGAGCAGCGGCCCCAAATATCGCTTAGTATCAGTAGCTGTTGAACCCTCGGCGCCAGGTTTCCCTCGGGCACAGTGCACGCTCACACGGGCTCTCCCAGGCTGTGGGTGGGACGTGCCATCCTGCTGAGTGAGCAAGCAGGAGTTGGGGACGTTACACGTCTCAGGGGGTCGGAGCTGTGCTGGGCATAGAACAGAGTCCAGCAGCGCCGGGGTTAATTGTGCCGGCTGGGCTGAGGAGGGTGCGGGTGCCGGCTCCATGCCCCCAGGCTGCGCATCTCCTGGCAAGTTGGCAGAAGCGTGAGACGCTGTTGCAGCGATTGTTCTAATCGGCACCTGTGCTTAAGCAGTTTGGAGATGGTTCTGTCTGAGCTGCTAGGCTGAGCGTTGGGCTTGACCGTCGGTCGCTGGAAACAAGGGTCGGAGGAAGGAGCTGAGTCTTGGGGGCCGTGGCGGGGAGTCATTGGGGCACTACTCTCAGATCTGCCCCACGGGCTGATGTGATTTGGGGGGAGTCGATTCCCCTTTCTCTTCCTCAGCCTCCCCACATCTATTGTCAGGGGAGTGAAGCCAGTTAGGGGGAGAGGTTTTGTGCACCCCACAGGCCAGGCCGGGCTGTGAGATACAAACTGTGTCCCAGGGGACCGAGCCAAGGCCCCGTCTGGACTCTCCAATGCAGGAGCATTTCAACCCCAACCCACTGGAACAGGCAGGCGCAGCTTCAAACAGAGATTCCCTGCTCCGTTCATTGCCTCTGGGACACCTGGCGTCGGCCACTGTCTGCAGACAGGGCACTGGGGTACATGGACCTTTGGTCTGCCCCAGAGGGGCCGTTCCCATGTTCTTATGGAAAACTAGTCGGAGATTTTGCACACAAAAAAGCCCACGGTGGAAGCTTTGTTTGTCTTCGGGCTTCGGCACTGCGGGGAGGTCCCGTTGTCTGACCCCCCATGGACTAGGGATGGACATTGGGTTTTCTTTCCAGTTGGAAGTTGAGGGTCGTGAAGAATCCCCTGACTCCGGGAGCTGGGGCTTTGTGGAGAACCCCTGCGAGGAGGCAGCCCCACAACGGGAGGGAAGCAGAGCTGGGCCCAGGAGATGCCTGCCTGGGCTAGGTTTAACGTCCTTAGACCCAGATGTCTGAGAACATCTGGTCTACGGGCTCTGTAACGGTCTGGAGTGAAGAACCACCGAGGGTCGGGGGCAGGGGCCGATTTTCCCTCGGTATGACGTGGCGGGGGGAGCGATACGGTCACAGATTGGAGACTGACCTCTCTGGTCCGGATAGCTCAGGATCCCGCAGGGGCTGCTGCGGAGCGAGCGAACGGCCCAGGGCGGCCGATGAGTGATCTGTCCCCTGCCGTGTGATTTAGGGGCACCCCGTGTGGGCTGCATCCCGAATCCTTTTGGCGAATCGCCAGTGACAGAGCTGTCCTCCGAGAATTTCTCGACTTCTTTTCTGAACCCTGCTACCCTGCCGGCCTTTGCAACATCCCCAGGCAGGGAGTCCCACAGGTTAGCTGGGCTGTGGGGCGGAATACTTCCTTGCCTTGGTTTTCAGCCTAGTAACGTCACTGGGGTAACCCCCTGGTTCTTGTGGTACATGAAGAGGTAAATGACACTTCCTCCAGCCCATTCCCCGCTGTGCAGACCCCCGCTAGCTGGCTCTTTTATCAGCGGAACAAGTCCGATCTTTTTCATCTTTCCTCGTAGAATCCCAGGGCGGGCAGAGACCTCAGGAGTCATGAGTCCGGCCCCCTGCCCAAAGCAGGACCGACCCAACTCAATCAGCCCAGCCAGGGCTTTGTCAAGCCTTAAAAACCTCTCGGGATGGAGATTCCACCCCCTCCCTAGGGAACCCGTCCCAGTGCCTCACCGCCCTCCTAGGGAAACAGTTTGTCCTAATCTCCAACCTAGACCTCCCCCACTGCAACTTGAGCCCATTGCTCCTTGTTCTGCCACCTGCCACCGCTGAGAACAGCCTCTCGCCAGCCTCTTTGGAGCCCCCCTTTGGGGAGTTGCAGGCTGCTCTCAAATCCCCCCTCCCTCTTCTCTTCTGCAGACTGAACAAGCCCAAATCCCTCAGCCTCTCCTCGTAGGTCATATGCTCCAGCCCCCAAATCGTTTGTTGCCCTCCCCTGGACCCTCTCCAGTGCGTCCACACCGGTTCTAGAATAGAGGCCCAGAATAGACTCATAGACTCATAGACCACTAGAGCTGGAAGGGACCTCGTGAGGTCATCAAGTCCGGTCCTCTGCCCTCCCGGCAGGACCAGGCACCGTCTAGATCATCCCTGAGAGTCGTCTCCTAACCTGCTCTTAAACATCTCCAGCGCTGGAGAGTCCACAACCGCCCTGGGCAACTTATTCCGGTGTTTAACCACCTGACAGTTGGGAAGTTTTTCCTAATGTCCAACCTCAACCTCCCTTGCTGCAGTTTAAGCCCGTTGCTTCCAGTCCTAACTGACACCATACCCCAGCCGTGGCCTCACCAAATAAAGCAGAATTACGATTTCCCTAGATCTGCAGGCAATGCTCCTCCGACTGCACCCTAACATGCCGTTCACCTTCTTGGCTACAGGGGCACCCTGTTGACTCGGGTCTAGCTTCTCATCCACTGTCATCCCCAGGTCCCTTTGTTGGTCCATACCCTTAATCGTTTTGGTTGCCCTTCTCTGTATTTTCCCCCGGTTCTAACGTATCTTTATGAAGACGGGCCAGCCAGCCCTGCACGCCGTGTTCAAGCTGTGGATGTATTTCGGGGCATTATGACATTCTCTGTCCTAGTCTCGGGTCCCTTTCTGAACGGCTCCTAACACTCCGGTGGCTCTTTTGACGGTGGCTAACCACTGATGTTTTCAGGGAACTCTGAACAAAGACTCCCAGATCGCCCTGGAGTGAGAACAGCCCCAGGAGAACCCCTCCTTTGGTCCGTCGTATTGGGGTTAGGGGTTGCCCTGTGCGACGGTGCATCCGGGACCCCCCCGATCCTGCGCCCCCGTAGCAGCGAGAGCAGACTCGAATAGAGAGGGTTTATTGCTCCTCCAGAGTACAGCACAGCACGGACGTGATGTGGTTACCGGAGGCAGGGCCAGGATGCCTCAGACCCCTGGGGTTCGGCGTCCATCACCCTGTCAATTCTCAGCACTCAGCTTAGTCCTTCTCTTCATGTTTCCCAGCCAGAAACTGCCTCTCCCCCCAGGTGTTCGTCTCCGCCTCCCTTCCTTTATCTCTCTCTCCGGGAAGAGCCTTGTTATCTGCTCAGGTTGGGACTAGATGCCTGGACCGATCCACACGCGGGTGAGTCCGTGGGAATCACACCTCACGGCACAGGGGAACGCCGGGTTACAGAGCAGACGCCCCCCCCTATGTCGCACCATGTGCATCACTTGGCGTTTCCCGGTGCTGGATTCCAGCTGCCATGGTGTTGCCCCGTCAGCCGGCTTGGTGCGGCTCCTTTGGCACGGCTTTGGGCTTGCCGATCGTGGCGAGATTGGGATCGGTTCCCTGCTCCGTACTAGGACCGTCCCGCTCACCCGCTCTGGGCTCAAGAGCCTTGGGGGAGAGACCTGGCATGACGGCATGTCAGGGAGCCCCCGACCCTGCACCCCATCCGCAGCCAGATGTGACTCTCAGCCGGCCAGTAGCATGGAAGCGTTCATTGCTTCTCAGAGACACAGTGTAGCATAGGAGCAATGTGAGCTCAGGCATTGAGAGCAGACGCCTTCTTCCTCATGGGCCCTGAACCCCCCTTTCCTGATCCCAGTCTGCTCTCCTCATCCTACCCAGCCGAGACTAACTCACCCCCACAGCCTCTGCTCCCTCCCCCCAGGCAGCCCCGCCTCCTCCATCGTCCTCCTTCCAGGCCCAAGGTGCTATATGCGGTCACCTGGGCCTCAGGAGGTGAGAGACTGCCCATACTTCCCCAGTGAGTCACCCCCAGCCTCCTCCTCCTCATGCAGCTAGTGCTGCAGGGTCTGGGGAAACTGAGGCACGCCCCCCCCCCCCACACACACACAGTACCACTACAGAGCAGCATAGGACAGTAGGATCACATAGAACCCCTTAAGACATACAGGCTGTGTCTACACTGGCAAGTTATTCCGGAAAATCAGCCGTTTTTCCGGAAAAACTTGCCAGCTGTCTACACTAGCCGCTTGAATTTCCGGAAAAGCACTGACGATCTAATGTAAAATCATCAGTGCTTTTCCGGAAAAACTATGCTGCTCCCGTTTGGGCAAAAGTCTTTTTCCGGAAAACTGTTCCGGAAAAGGGCCAGTGTAGACAGCACGGTAGTGTTTTCCGCAAAAAAGCCCCGATCGCGAAAATGACGATCGGGGCTTTTTTGCGCAAAAGCGCGTCTAGATTGGCCACGGACGCTTTTCCACAAAAAGTGATTTTCCAGAAAAGCGTCCGTGCCAATCTAGACGCGCTTTTCCTCAAATGCTTTTAACGGAAAACTTTTCCGTTAAAAGCATTTGCGGAAAATCATGCCAGTCTAGACGTAGCCACAGTGAATGCAACACCAGAGCGAACACGGGATTACAAAAGTAGACAGCCCCCCCCCCCACTATGTCACACCTTGCCAAAGGCTTTCTGAAAGTCCAAGTTCACGCCATCCACTGGATCCCCCCCCTTGTCCTCAGGCTCACTGGCCCCCCCCCCAGAGAAGCCTAGTAGATTGGTGAGGTCTGATTTCCCTTTGCAAAAGCTGTGTAGATTCCTCCCCAACATGCTTTGCGTCTCCATGTGGCTGATCGTCTGGTCTTTGCAACTGTTTAGCCTAATTGGCCGGGTACTGAGGTTTGCCTTCCTGGCCTGTAATTTCCGGGATCAGCTCTGGAGCCTTTTGGAAAAGTCAGTGTCCCATTTGCCCTCGGCTACTCACCCGATAGAGAAGTTTATTTCAGTGATAGGTTCAATGCCACAGCTAGCCGTTCCGCCACTTCCTATTTGAGGTCCTGCCAAATTCTTGGGGGAAGCCCCTCCAGGCCGGGTGACTTATTCCTGGATAATTTAACACCTTGTTCCAAAACCTCCTGCACTGACATCTCACGCTGGGACAACTTCTCAGACTTCTCCTGTGAAGTGAACAGGTCAGGTGTAGGCAGGCAAGTCGACCGTCTGGCTGGGCCCCTAGGCAAGGTGTGGGGGCGGAGTCTGGCTCTGTGCTCCTGGAAGGGGCGGGGCCTTGGGAGTAAGGGGTGGGGCCTTGGGAGTAAGGGGCGGGGCCTTGGGAGTAAGGGGCGGGGCCAGTGCAGCTGGCCCTCGAGGCCACCTGGACAGTACACGCTTCTGTAGTGTGGGCACTAAGAACTTTGCAGTGCCATTTTTGGCCTGCCTGGTTAGACTTCGACATGTGATTCACCAGAGTTTATGCTCCTTTCTATTTCCTCAGTCAGATTTGACTTCTACTTTTTTAAGGGTCTGTTTCTGTCCCTAAGGGCTTCTTTTACGCTGCTGCTCAGGCATAGTGGCGGGTTGTTTGGGGTTTTGTTTGGGGGTGCTTTTTGGGCCCTCTTGCGGTCTTCCTTTTTAAATTTGGGTTGTACAGTGAGCCCTCGCTACTTCGCGGTTCGACCATCGCGGATTCACGACTTCGCGGACTTTTTTTATATCCGTATCATATCGTGCTTGCCTATTGTCTTTATACTTTCATATCATTCGTCATTACAGATGGCTTTTGTGCAGCATTAAAGAATGATATGGAATTACAATACAGTATAGGCTAATCACAGGGGAAACTTTGTAGGGGGTGGGGGGACCTATCGGTTTCTATTTACAGTACGTAAATATGGTGTCCCTACTTCGCGGATTTTCAGCTATCGCGGTCGGGTTTGGAACCTATCTACCGCGATAAACGAGGGTTCACTGTACACATTGCTGGAGCCTCTGTTATGATGTTTTTTCAAAGTCTCCCTGCAGCTTGCAGGCATTTCGCTCTTGCGGCTGCTCCTTTTATGGCTGCTTAAGAAGTCTCCCCATTTTTGTGGCGTTCCCCTTTTTGAAATGAAATGCTGCTCTGCTCATCTGTGATGTTTTCTTCCCTGCAAGAATGCTCAGCCCGGTTAGCGCTGGTAAGTGACTGTGGGAAACACCAGAGAGGGTCCAGAGAACAAGCACAAAAATCACAGAATTGTAGGATTGAAAGGGACCTCGAGACGGTCATCAAATCCAGTTCCCCAGGACTAAGTATTAACTAGCCAGTGTTTCTGAACCGGCGGTATGAGTACCCTTAGGGTCACCACAACTGAAAATTGGAGAAAACTGAATTTTTGTTTTAAGTTGTACTGCTTGTTATTATTTTTGTACTTTTTACACCCAAAAATTGAATCACCCTCCCAGCTACGATTAAGTCGTTTAAACAAATGCGTTGCAATGGTAGGAAAAAAATGGTGTGTCTGAAAACTGTAGGTACTGGGGTACTTATACTTTTTTTTTAAGGGGTACTATAGAAAATAAGGCTGAGAAATACTGAACTAGGCCATCCCTGACCGGTGGCAATAACCTTTTTGGACTTGAAAACTGTTTTCATGCTCCCCCCCTCCCCCCCCCCACTTAGTCCTTTCTTCTCCAGACTAGACAAACCCAATTTTGGAACCTTTCCTCGGAGGTCACATTTTCTAGACCTTCAATCAGCCAAGGCACAAATGAGCCAAGGGTTGGGGAAAAATGCCTGACAATGCAGGTTTGAACGTTTTGCTGGTGTAGATCGGTGTGTGTAACGTCTGTAGCTGATAGAGCCTCAGGTTGTCGGGTAGATGACAACTCCCTGGCTGCAAAAACTTGCTGGGAACTTGCATGAGTGATACTAACAAAAACTCTTCTGCCAGTAGGCACTGGGCCTCCGTCAGTTTGCTGGTCCATGAGAACAGATTCCTTTGGCAGATGCCGTGAGTCAGGTTGGGCTGAGTGCCGGATGAATTTGTGGGTCTGCAGGAGGCCAGACATGAGGTTCGGGTGGTCCCAAAACGGACCACTCTCAGATCATTGCCAGTGGGGCGTGGAGGAGATTGGGAGCTAAGGAGCCTGCTCAGACCTGGTGGATCTTGTGCAAACAGACCTGCTGGGGATCCAGAGATGTGCTGGCAAATCAAAGCTCCTTCAGCATCTCTATCAGCTTGCTAGGTCAAATGACAAAGGATGATTCTAAGCAAACAACACACGTATGCAGGGACAAGATTAGAAAGGCAAAGGCACAAAACAAGCTCGATCCAGCTGGAGACATAAACGGCAATAAGACGACATTCTACAAATATATTAGAAGCAAGTGGAAGACCAAGGACAGGGTAGGCCCATTGCACAGTGAAGAGGGAGAAACAATAACAGGGAACTTGGAGATGGCAAAGGCGCTTAACGACTTCTTTGTTTCGGTTTTCATCAAGAAGATGGATGGTGACAGGATGCCTAGCATAGTGAATGCTAGTGGGAATGGGGGAGGTTTCGAAGTTAAAATAAAAAAAGAACAAATTAAAAATCACTTCGAGAAGTTAGATGTCTGCAAGTCACCAGGGCCTGATGAAATCCATCCTAGAATACGCCTTTGGCGATCATCTTTGAAAAGTCGTGGAAGTCGGGAGAGATTCCAGAAGACTGGAAAAGGGCAAATCTAGTGCCCATCTATAAAAAGGGAAATAAGAACAACCCAGGAAACTACAGACCAGTCAGTCCCTGTGACAGGGAAGATAATGGAGCAAGGAATTAAGGAATCCATCTGCAAATATCTCTAAGATAATAAGGAGATAGGTAACAGCCAGAATGGATTTGTAAAGAAGAAATGATGTCAAACCAATCTGATAGATTTCTTTGAAAGGGTAACAAGTCTTGTGGATAAGGGAGAAGTGGTGGACGTGGGACGCCTAGGGTATGTCTCCACTAGCCCCCTAGTTCGAACTAGGGTGGCTAATGTAGGCATTCGAAGTTGCAAATGATGCCCGGGATTTAAATATCCCGGGCTTCATTTGCATCTTCCCGGACGCCGCCATTTTTAAATGTCCCTTAGTCCGAACTCGGTGCCTGCGGCTACACACGGCACGGAGTAGGTAGTTTGAATTGGGATCTCTAATTCAAACTATCGTTACTTCTCGTGGAGACATACCCCTAGACTTTAGTAAGGCATTTGACATGGTCTCACACACCTTCTTCTCAATAATCTAAAAAAATACAACCTAGATGGGGCTACTGGAAAGTGGGAGCAAAACTGGCTGGATAACCATTCACAGAGAGTAGTTATTAATGGTTCACAGTCATACTGGAAGGGCATAACAAGTGGGGTTCTGCAGGGGTCTGTTTTGGGACCAGTTCTGTTCAATATCTCCATCAACAATTTCAAGATTGGCATAGAGAGC
The DNA here is from genome assembly GCF_049634645.1 of Pelodiscus sinensis. Lineage (NCBI taxonomy): Eukaryota > Metazoa > Chordata > Testudines > Trionychidae > Pelodiscus > Pelodiscus sinensis. Next base: position 12,641,515 of record NC_134729.1, on the reverse strand, counting down.
ACATTATTAAGTATGCAGATGATCCCAAGCTGGGAGGGGCTTCAATTGCTTTGGCGGATAAAGTCAAAATTCAAATGATCTGGATAAACTGGAGAAATGGTCTGAGGATGAACTTTAATAAGGACAAATGCAAAGTGCTCCACTTAGGAAGGAACAATCCGTGTCACACATACAGGATGGGAAGCGACTGTCTAGGAAGGAGCACAGCAGAAAGGGATCTAGGGGTCATAGCGGACTACAAGCTAAACAGGAGTCAACAGTGTGACGCTGTTGCAAAACAAGCAAACATGATTCTGGGCTGCATGAGCAGGAGTGTTGTGAGCAAGACACGAGAAGTCATTCTTCCGCTCTGCTCTGTGCTGATTAGGCCTCAATTGGAGTATTGTGTCCAGTTCTGGGCACCGCATTTCAAGAAAGATGTGGAGAAATTGGAGAGGGTCCAGAGAAGAGCAACAAAAATGATGAAAGGTCTAGAACACATGAGCTATGAGGCAAGGCTGAAGGAATTGGGCTTGTTTCATTTGGAAAAGAGAAGACTGAGAGGGGACATGAGAGCAGCTTTCAAGTACCTAACAAGGTGTTACAAGGAGGACAGAGAAGAATTGTTCTCCTTGGCCTCTGAGGATAGGACAAGAAGCAATGGGCTTAAACTGCAGCAAGGGAGGCTTAGGTTGGACATTAGGAAAAACTTCCTGTCAGGTGGTTAAACACTGGGATAAGTTGCCTAGGGAGGGTGTGGAATCTCCATCCCGGGAGATATTTAAGAGCAGGTTAGACAGACACCTGTGAGGGGTGATCTAGACTCTAGACTGTGCTTGGTCCTGCCATGAGGGCAGGGGACCGGACTCGATGACGCCTCGAGGTCCCTTCCAGTCCTAGGATTCTATCAGTGCCAGTCTGGCGGTGATGGGGCACTGTCTGTCTGTTTTCCTGCCCCCAGCTGGGCCAACAGAGTGAATCCAATGGTGCTACTGGGACACCTGTTTCCAGGCCCAGCGCCTGGGTATGAGAAGGCAAGGCAGAAGAGCCTAGTGGTTAAGACACTGGGCTGGGATGCGGAAGCTTTGGGTTTGAGTCATGGCTTTGCTGCAGATCCTTTCTGGCCTCCTGGGATCAGGTTACCCAACGCCCTGCACCCGAGGGGGAGTTGGAGCACTGAGGTCTGCCCCAAACTCTCTGACCCCCGCAGAGGAGTTAACCCTTCCCCGGACGAGTGACAGTGCGAGCAACTGGGGGCAGGGTCCGTGTCTCATTGTGTGTTTGGGCAGAGCCTGGCACGACGGGGTTCTGATCTCGGCCGGGGTCTGGGCAGCGCCTGGCACGACGGGGCCCTGATCTTGGCTGGGGACTGGGCAGTGCCCGGCACAACGGGGCCCTGATCTCGGCCGGGGTCTGGGCAGCGCCTGGCACAATGGGGCCCTGATCTCGGCTGGGGTCTGGGCAGCGCCTGGCACAATGGGGCCCTGATCTCGGCTGGGGTATGGGCAGCGCCTGGCACGACGGGGCCCTGATCTTGGCTGGGGACTGGGCAGTGCCCGGCACAACGGGGCCCTGATCTCGGCCGGGGTCTGGGCAGCGCCTGGCACAATGGGGCCCTGATCTCGGCTGGGGTATGGGCAGCGCCTGGCACAAGGGGGCCCTGATCTTGGCTGGGGACTGGGCAGCGCCTGGCACAATGGGGCCCTGATCTCGGCCGGGGTATGGGCAGCACCTGGCATAACGGGGCCCTGATCCCAGCCGGGGTATGGGCAGCACCTGGCATAACGGGGCCCTGTTTTGTGTTGGGGCCGTGAGGTGCTCCCATGTCCCCGAGCGCCATTACGCCCTTTAATCCTGCCCGCCAGGTGCTGTGCACAGCTGGGGAAGGGGGTTGATCCCAATGGACAATTCTAGGCCTCTGGATAAACCCAGGAGTCCTGTCTCCATGTCACTGTGGCCCCCTAGCTGCTCCTGCCCCCCCGCCTCCGGATCTCCAGGAACTGATCACAGTGCCCTGACCCCCAGCCACATCCCTGGCGCGCTACCGGCCTAGCCCCACAGCCCTGGCTTTCCCTGGCGGCTCGCCCCTCGGCACGGCCTGCACTGGGGGAGGGGGCGGATGTGGGAGAATAGCCGCGCTCCGTGGCTGGCAGCCCGGTGCCTCCTGTCGCCTGGGCACTCAATGCCCCATTGTCCGCAGGGCCTGGGGCCAGCATTGTGTGCGCCGGGCTCGTCTCTGCGTGGGGGGAAGGGGAGGGGGCGTTTAGCTCCTTTCTCGCCTCCTTGCCTGGCGCACAATGGAGGATTATCACGCCACGGATGGCTTGCTTTGCTGTGGAGACGGGCGAGGGAGGACAGGCCTGGGGTCAGGGTTCCTGGGTTCTGTCCCCAGCTCTGGGAGGGGAGTGGGGTCTAGTGGTTGGGGCGGGGGGCAGGATTGGAAGCCACAAATCCAGGGGTCTGTCCCTGGCTCTGGGAGGGGAGTGGGGTCTAGTAGTTAGAGTTAGGACTTGATTTATATATGACCTGTGAAGGGGAAAGGTCCAGAAATTGTAACGCCTGTGCCAGGGTCCCAGTGCAATTTCTCCAGCTGGAAAATGGGGATCGCAGTTTGTCAACACACACTTGGAAATCACATTCAGGAATCATCAGGGTGGGTTGTTTTTTTTTAGCAATTTGGGGTTTTTTCCTTTTGGCTTTGGGCCCACTTTCCTCTGCACCCACGAGGCCTTTCGGGTTGATGTGAGACCTGGGGTTCCCTCTTCAACCCCAGCTTGGCAACACCAGCCTTTAAAGGGGTCTCCAGCAAGCAAGTCAGGGTTCCTCTGTGCCCAGCCTGGGAATGGAAGGGCCTCATAGAGAAGGGCAATTGTGGAGTCCTTGGTTCTATGCCCAGCTCGGGAGGGGAGTGTGAGCTAGTGGTTAGAGCAGGGCTTTTATGCCCTTCCACTTCTGCCCCTGAATTGCTATGTGATACTTGCTCTGGTGCCTCAGTTTCCCCGCCGCTATCACGAGGATGCCAACACCCCTCCCTTTTCTGGCCTGTGTCTTCAGCCTCTGAGCCCTTTGGGCCAGGCATGGCACTCCCCCCACAGCCGGGGGCCCTGACCGGGGCTGGGGCTCTGTGCAGCACCTGGAGCAATGGGGTCCGAGCTGCGGCAGGAGCGCCGGCGCAGTCGTGTTCCGTCTGGCGTGAGATGTGCTGCCGGCAGCGGGTGTGTGGTGGCACGACCGGGAAATTTGTCCCTGGCATTGGAGCCAGTGGAAAAAATCTCTGACTAAACAGTTTTTTCCCGCGGGGATTTGCCGAGTGGAAAGCGAAATGCTCTGTGGGGACGGCTCGCTCGCCCCAAACGTCCCGCGGAAACGAGGCAGGAATCAGCTGGAGCCCGCTAGCCCCCCAGCTCCGCAGCTGGCTGGGCAGGTACCCCGAGCCAGGGCTGGCAGAGCTAGGGCTCCAGGGTGTTCCACAACCCCTGAGCCGGGGCTCCATGCCCTCCCGTGTTCTCGCCGGGTGAAGGGCTGCTTTAGGCTTTCCTCACTCGAAAACATGCCCATGGGATGCCACCCTCCTGGAAAGGGCCCGGTGACCCTGCCGGGGGCTCCCGTGCAAGCTGGAGGCTTTGGTCGAAAAGCATTTTCTATAGGCACTTTAGGATGTCATCAGTGGTTCTCTCCTAGACACCTATAGGTGTAGACACCTATAGACCAGACTAGAGGTTCCTAGAGACCCCCTATAGCCCAGACTAGAGGTGTCTACAGACCCCCTATAGAACAGACTAGAGATATCTAGAGACCCCCTATAGACCGGACTAGAGGTGTCTAGAGACCCCCTATAGACCGGACTTCCATCTATAGGTATCTACTGACTTCCTATGGAATTGGTTCTGCTCTTCCCAGGAATATCAGGGGAGCCCCTATAGAGCCGAGTCGAGAATTTGATCCCCTCTGTGTCTCAGGGCGCCTATAGAACGGGACAGGATTCCCTCCCCCCATAAACACCCCAGGTGCTGAGGTGCTGCAGATGGAGGGGCTGATCCTTCTATAGGGGATTGTGGGGAGCCTGTGGCAGGGGAGAGGGGGTGAGGTTTGAGGATACCCTGCATACCCCCCCAGGTTGGGGGAGGGGAGTTATGGGGGTAACGCCCCCCCGCTCGGGCCAGACTGGATCAGGGGAGAGTGTCTCGGTTGCCAAGTGGTCGCTGGGAGGCCGGTTGCTGCGGCAACCGGGGCCCGCGGGCTGGGCCAGATGGCTGTCATGTGGGAACAGGGAGGGGGGCCAGGCCCTGGGGGTGCGTCTCAGTCCAGCCCCCCCCCCCCGGACATATGTTTGCTGGGGAGGGCGGGGGCCTAAGCTCGTTGTGTGGCGTTAAGACGGATGGAGCTGGGGATCATCCTAATTAGGGGCTTAGCCCGGCTAAGCTGGGCCGCAGCCTGCAAGTGACACCGCCCAGACACAGCTGCCCATGCCGGGCGGGGCTGGGCAGCAGGCCCCGGTCCTGGGGGGGGGTAGCTTCCCTGCATGGCAGCCCCATGAGCCCCAGTGCAAGGGAGCCACAGATGGGCTTCCCGGGGCCTGGGGGGACTCACAGGAGTCCCAGAGTGATCCCCTAATTTCCAGCACCAAGGCAGGGGCACACTGGCCCAGAGCGGCCGAGGGCTGGGGCAGCGGGGGCTGGGGTGGGAGCGATGGGCGCAGGCTGGGAGCGGGCTGGCAATTTCCCGCCGATGGATTCGACGCCTGGCCCAGGGCCGGGGATCATGGCGAGATCAATGGACGGATCAATAGCCTGACAGTCGCCACCAGAGCAGCTGCAGGGGCTGCTCAGCAGAGCGGGGGAAGGGGGACACTGGCGGGGAGGGTGTTCGCAGCATGGGGGATGCTCTAGGGGCTTCAGCCTCTGCCATTGGTCAGCTAATTCCAGCTGGGAGCAGATGTAACCCATTGGGGAATCCTTCCCTGGCAGGCAGTGCTGGGCACTAGGGGGCACTGGGCTGCAGGGGGCAGGGTGGGCACTAGGGGGCGCTGTGCAGCAGGGGCATGGTGGGCACTAGGGGGCGCTGTGGTGCAGGGGGCATGGTGGGCACTTGGGGGTGCTGTGGTGCAGGGGGCATGGTGGGCACTAGGGGGCGCTGTGGTGCAGGGAGCAGGGTGGGCACTAGGGGGCGCTGTGGTGCAGGGGGCATGGTGGGCACTGGGGGCGCTGTGGTGCAGGGGGCAGGGTGGGCACTAGGGGGCGCTGTGGTGCAGGGGGCAGGGTGGGCACTAGGGGGCGCTGTGGTGCAGGGGGCATGGTGGGCACTGGGGGCGCTGTGGTGCAGGGGGCAGGGTGGGCACTAGGGGGCGCTGTGGTGCAGGGGGCAGGGTGGGCACTAGGGGGCGCTGTGGTGCAGGGGGCAGAGCAGGGGCTCAGCAGGGGGGTCCTGACCCCAGTGTTCGAAAGCCCTGGGCACTGCAGGCCGGTCACATGTCAGGGTGCTTTTTGGGGTGGGTGGCAGGGTGGGGGAGGTGAACCGGCCACATTCCCCTGCTCCTGACGGTTTCCTTCGGGCCCTAAGCTGGGGGTCTGGGGGCTGCACACACAGAATTCGCCCGGGGGTCACTGTGCAGCAGGGGGAGCGCTGGGCTGGCCACGGGGTCGGTGGGGCGTGTGGAAAAGCTCCTCCCCGAGCGGCCCAGCCGAGCCGGCAAAGCGGAGCTGGTGCCACCAGCTGACCTGTGCTTTGCCAGGCGAGTGCGTTTCGGTCAGAGGCGTGGGCGGGAGCGAGGCCAATCCCTGCTCGGGCACTTTGCCTGGCCCTCCGTGCAGGCAAGGCCGCTCCCGCGCACCCAGCCTCGTCTACACGGGGAAGTGAATTCAGATTGGGGGGGGGACACAACAGCTGCTTGTGGGCACCTTGTGCTGCATAACTGGCTTGCGTTAAGCTCTGGGAGTTTTGGCCAGGGTCTCTCTGCCCAAGGCTACGCTGCAAAGCTTGGCTGGCAGAGCTCTGCCGATCGGGGGGCTAGGGTGACCCTTGCCCGGCGTGGCAGTGCCAGCAAATGCTCCTAGCATAGATCCAGCCTTAACGCTTGATACTTTCACCCACAGACATGGCCCTTTCTGCAGCCAGCTCCCCTTTGGCTGCAATGTTCCCCTAATTTTTTCCCACCCAGGTGCAGAATAAATTTTGTTGTGTGCACCAAGGCATGTGTGGATGTGCACCATCAAGGCAGGCTGCCGGCTGTGGGCACTCTGCTAATCCGCTGGGTGGCACCTGACTCTGCTCTTGGGGGCTGCCCACGCGCTCAGCTTTCAGGGCACACGGGTGCCAGGGTTCTCGGTGCGCTAGGCCGCTCTGGAAAAAGACACAAAAAACGTTAGGGACAGCGGCGTCCCAACGGCGCCTGCACCCGCCTCTGGGGCACCCCCTGGCGGGAGATGTGTGCCCTCCGCGCAGGGAATTGTGGGAGTTTGGAGGTCACATTCCCACCGGTCCCTCTGCTTCATCCTATGAGGTGTTCTTTGCCGGGCCGGTTTCCAACCCCTCTGTCTCGCCGTCAGACGTGCTGCTGTGGCACAGGTCAGCACGGCTGCTCGGGGAGCAGGGACGGGACGACGGAGCCGTTGGCTGGTCCCCAATGTGGGATTCGGTGGAGAACGGAGAGAACCGAGGAGCCGAGGCGGGATGAAACGGCCTGGCCGCTGCAGACCTGCTGCTCCGAGACGGGCGGCACAGCAGTGCAGCGGCCGGGTCGGGCTGGGGTGCCGCGCCCGCTACTGAATTTTGGGGCGGTCCCATATCCATGTGCTGAGCTCGTCCTCGCTGTCGGTCGATTGGCTGCTGTCCAGCGGGGGTGCAGCGCCGGGCGGGAAGCGAGAGACGGATCGGACAACGGGCTCCTTGAAGCACATCCCCGGGTCCCGCTGCCCCCCGCCCTGCCGCTGAGGAAGGGGGATGCATCCCGGGCTCCGCCAGGGGCTTGCACCGACATTAACATCAGGCGGTTGGAAGGGCCACGACCCTTCACGTCTTTGGGGACTTTCGGACAAGCGGCGGGCAGGCCCATTCCTCACCCCCCACCTGGCCCGGCCTCATCGGGCGAGCGGCAGAGCCTGGCAGCAGCTGACCTTGCAGCAGGCCCTTGGCAGATTAAAAGTCCGTTGGCGATGGAGGCTGGCTCTGGGCCCGGGGCAGGGACTTTCCGCTCTGGCCGACAGGCTGAACGAGGCCGCTGAAGGTAGATCGATCCGACCCTGGAAGGGGATTATGCAACGAAACTGCTTCCCTGGGGAGGGCTCATCGCTTGGGGGCTTCGGAGAATCTACAACCTGTCCTGGAAAACGCTCCCTCACTCTCAGGCCGTGGGAGACAGGCCGGTGCTCATCCAGAGACAGCCCCCCAACCTGACGCAGCCTCCCCACGCCACACCTCAAACACACTTCCCCAGGAACCCCCCCGCAACAAACCTCTGTCCGCACAGCTGCACCCCCGACACCACCGCCACCCCTAACACCCCCAGCTACCACCTCACGGCACAGCCTGCAATGGGATATACGCCAACAAGTGCCAGCCATGGCCCTCTGCCGCGTACATTGGCCAAACCGGACAGGCGCCGCGCAAAGGAGAAATGGACACAAACCAGACATCACACAAACCTGTAAGGGACCATTTTCACCTGCCTGGACACACAGTCATGGATTTACAAGTTACCATCCTGCTACAAAGGAATTTCACTCCCCAATTAGGCAGAGAGTCTGCAGAACTGGAAAGTCTACAAACTTGACACTGTTACCCTGGGCATGAACAAAGCCATTAACTGGTCAGCGCATTACAGAGTCAATTTCTCCTGCCTTTAATACCCGCATTTCCACATCTAAAGCTCTGAATGGGATACATCCAGCCCACTTAATTAGCCTCAGTAACCACTGACAGGTACTTTTTCTGCTGTTCTATATGTCTCTTGGATTCTGTTATTTCCACTCCAACTCATCCGAGGAAGTGGGTCTAACCCACAAAAGCTCATGACTCTGTATATTTCTGTTAGTCGCTAGGGGTATGTCTAGACTACAGCGCTATTTCGGGATAATCCCGAAATAGCATTTTCCGCGGCTTTACCGCACGCCCGTGATTTCGAAATGCAATTGAAATAATGGCTGTGCTATTCCGACGTCTCGGTAAACCTTGTGCCACGGGGATTAAAGGATTTGTCAGAATAGTGCTCTATTTCGAAATCTGGCCCTTGTGTAGACAGCGCCAAATTTTGAAACAGACGATCTCGAAATAAGCTCGAAATAAGCTACGCAATTTGCTCCTCGTTGTTTTTAAAGTGACAGACTAGCACGGCGGCCCCTCTGAGACTTTCTAAGAGAGGGGCTTTAATCCAGCGTCCGGGAGGGATTTTACAGCCGGGGGGGGGGGGGCAGGGTTGGTAGTGGGGCTCAGCTCTGGCCTTGGAATCTGCCAGCTCCATTGCTCATTCCCTCCCATCATGGGCAGAAGAGGAATCTCTCTCACCCTCCTCTCAGCTCCGCTTTAAGACAATGGCTAGAATCCAATCTCATGCTTCCGGGCTGCAGGGATCAGGAAGGAACGTCCCTTCCCTACGGCGCAGCTGAGCCGATGGGTCCGGGCTTTCTCCCCTTCCTTCCTGTGAAGCATCAGAGCTCGGCCACATCTGCTGCTGGGATCCAGGGCAGGTGGGCTGGTGCTCTGGGGGGATGGGGGAGACTGACCCACGGATTAGGGGAGGGAAGGAATTTCCCCCTGGGTCAGATGGGCAGGGATCCTCGGAGGGGGGGGGGTCACCTTCCTCGGCAGCGTGGGGATGGTCTCAGCAAATCAATTCCCTGCCATCGTGTCTCGAGTCGCCCTGCTGTAGCCTTGGCTTGTGGCTGGTTTAGCCAAGATCCAAAGGCTCAGCACAGGGGTGTCTGGGGATGGGGGGAGGAACAGCCCAGAAGTCTGCTCACAGCTGGGTGTTGGGGCCAGGCGCCCGTGGGGGGAAACCAGGGAGCCCGTGGGCCAAGGGGGCCAGACCGAGGCTGGGCATGCAGAGGTGTCTGGCTGCCGGGCACGGTGGATCTGGCGCCCGCAGAGGAGCAGGGCGGGCGGATGCTGGAAGCCGGAGTTGGCTCAGAGTGTCAGCAGGAGGGGCTGATGGGGCAGCCTGGGCCTGGAGGCTCCTGCCATCCTCCGAGGGGGACGTGGCCAGCCTGGGGCAGGCGTGCGGCTGAGGCAGGACTGGGTGGGGCAGGGAAGGGGGCCGCTGATTCTGGGTTCGCTGGTGTCTGTCCTCTCCCCAGCCCGTCCGTCTGTCTCCTCAGCTTGTCGGTCTGTCCCTCCCTGGCCAGGTTGTCTGTCCCCACTCCCTGGTCTGTCTGTCTCTTCCTCACAGCCTATTTGTCCTCCCAGCCTGGCCATCCGTCCCCCTCAGCCTGTCTGTCTGTCCACCTCGGCCCAGCCGTCTGTCCTCCAGCCGTCAGTCCCTCCTGCCCCAGGTTTCATGGGCTGCCGACGTGGCTGCCTGGATGAGTTTTGCCAACAGAGCTTCTCTGGCTTTTCCCTGAGTGTGGGTGGGAGGGCGTCTGTCTGTCTGTCTGTCTGTCTGCTCATGGTGCCCTGCAACATCTCCGCCCCTCTCCCCTGGGCTGAACCGACCACGGTGCCAGGACACACAGCTACCCTCCGGGGTGGCAGCGAACGCCAGGGCATCCTGCCAGATCCCCGCTTGGAAAATCCCCTCCCCACGCAGCACTCGGCCCCCACACCATGCCCCCTGCCAGCGGAGTGCCCCTCCCCCACACAGTGCCCCCGCCTGAGGTGTGCCCCTCCCCCACACAGTGCCCCCGCCTGAGGTGTGCCCCTCCTCCACATAGTGCCCCCTCCCCCCACACCATACCCGCTGTCTGCGGGGTTCCCCTCCCCCACACCATGCCCCCTACCTGTGCCATGCCCCTACCCCCCACAGCACCTTTTCCCCCACACCGTGCCCCCTGCCTGCAGAGTGGTCACCCCCTTCCCCTCTTACCTCCAGCAGATAATCAGCACCATGGAGACCCAGGTGTCCAACGGCCCCACCAGTAACAGCGGCCTCCCCAACGGGCCGCCCCTGAGCGCCAACGGGGCGGCCGACGACAGCAAAACCAACCTCATCGTCAACTACCTGCCGCAGAACATGACGCAGGAGGAGTTCAAGAGCCTCTTCGGCAGCATCGGCGAGATCGAGTCCTGCAAGCTGGTCCGGGACAAGATCACAGGTACCACAGGCTGCAGGGCGGGAGGGAGGGGCCCTGGCAGGGCTGGGGGGTCAGGGCTGGGCTGGCAGGGGCTGTGGGGTGGGAGTGAAGGACACCGGCAGGGCTGGGGAGCGGGCCCTGGGCTGGTGGGGGCTGCGGGGTGGGAGTGAAGGACACCGGCAGGGCTGGGGAGGAGGCCCTGGGCTGGTGGGGGCTGCGGGGCAGGAGCAGGGGGCACCACCAGGGCTGGGGGGATAAGGGCAGGGGGCTCAGGGAAGGGACATGGGGTTCGGGGCCCTTTTAATTCAGCTGAGAGAGGCCACAAACTCAGCCCTCCCCCCCACTCTCATGCTCCCCAAGACCCACCCTCCCCAAAGGATTCCCCCCCCCACGCGCTCACATCTCTCCCCCCTCCCAGGGCAGAGTTTAGGCTACGGCTTCGTTAATTACGTGGATCCCAACGACGCTGACAAAGCCATCAACACCCTGAATGGGCTCAAACTGCAGACGAAAACCATCAAGGTGAGTGGGGGGCCGGGGGTAGAGCGGGGGGGGGGGAAGGGCTGGGAGGTTGGAGGTGGCTGGTTTCAAGGACCAGGAGGGTTGGGGGCTAGCAGAGTAACAGCCCCCCCCAGCAATGGACGGACCCATGGAGTTGGGGGAGCAAGCACCCCACATCCTGCCTCCCCCCAGCGACTTCCAGAGTGAATCCTGCCTCCTGTCCGCAGCATGGAGCTCTGGGCAGGGCCTAGTGGCTAGAGCGGGGGGCTGGGAACCAGGACTCATGGGAGGGGCAGGATGAAGCGTGATGAAGTGGCAGGGGATTGGTTGGTCCCGGAGCCTCTATCTGACCCCTCCCCCTCCCCGGCCCCCCAGGTCTCCTACGCCCGGCCCAGCTCGGCCTCCATCCGCGACGCCAACCTGTACGTGAGCGGCCTGCCCAAGAGCATGAGCCAGAAGGAGATGGAGCAGCTCTTCTCCCAGTACGGGCGCATCATCACCTCCCGCATCCTCGTCGACCAGGTCACAGGTAGGGGCTGGAGCCCGCCCCGGCTCTGGGCGGGGAGTGGGGCCTAGTGGTTAGTGGGGACTCCTGGGTTCTCGCCACGAGCCGAGGGGCCGGATCAATGGAGCGCGGCAGCTTCCGCAGCATCCAGGCCCCTCCTGCACCCCCTTGCTCGGAGCCAGGGGCCGGCGCAAGGCCTGGAGATGCCGAGCCAGGGTCAGTGTGGGATGGGGCCCTGGCTCTGATTTGGGGTGGGGGGATGATCCCCAGGCCTAGGATGCTGGGACAAATCTGGGACACTAAGGAGTGCTCAGAGCCTCCTGCCCTGCTGCATGACTCCCTGCCCCACAGCGCCCCCTACTGACCCCCACGTCCCTGCAGCAAAGGGACCCCACTAGACCCCTGTTCTGCCTCCTGCCCCACAGCGCCCCCTACTGATCCCCACGTCCCTGCAGCAAAGGGACCCCACTAGACCCCTGTTCTGCCTCCTGCCCCACAGCGCCCCCTACTGATCCCCACGTCCCTGCAGCAAAGGGACCCCACTGGGCCCCTGCCCGGCCTCCTGCCCCACAGCGCCCCCTACTGACTCCCACACCCCTGCAGCAAAGGGACCCCACTAGACCCCTGTTCTGCCTCCTGCCCCACAGCGCCCCCTACTGACTCCCACGTCCCTGCAGCAAAGGGACCCCACTGGGCACCTGCTCTGCCTCCTGCCCCACAGCGCCCCCTACTGACCCCCACGCCCCTGCAGCAAAGGGACCCCACTGGGCCCCTGCCCGGCCTCCTGCCCCACAGCGCCCCCTACTGACCCCAACACCCCTGCAGCAAAGGGACCCCACTAGGCCCTGCCTGGCCTCCTGCCCCACAGCGCCCCCTACTGACCCCCACACCCCTGCAGCAAAGGGATCCCACTGGGCCCCTGCCCAGCCTCCTGCCCCACAGCGCCCCCTACTGACTCCCACACCCCTGCAGCAAAGGGACCCCACTAGACCCCTGTTCTGCCTCCTGCCCCACAGCGCCCCCTACTGACTCCCACGCCCTTGCAGCAAAGGGACCCCACTGGGCACCTGCTCTGCCTCCTGCCCCACAGCGCCCCCTACTGACCCCACAGTGCCTCTTTGTGCCACGCCGAGGCCACCCCTGACCTGGCTGTGCTCCCTCGCAGGCGTCTCCCGAGGGGTGGGCTTCATCCGCTTTGACAAGAGGATAGAGGCGGAGGAGGCCATCAAGGGGCTGAACGGGCAGAAGCCGCTGGGCGCCAGCGAGCCCATCACCGTCAAGTTCGCCAACAACCCCAGCCAGAAGACGGGCCAGGCGCTGCTCACCCACCTGTACCAGACCACGGCGCGGCGCTACACGGGCCCGCTGCACCACCAGACCCAGCGCTTCAGGTGAGACGCCGCCGGCCCCTGGGCCCACCAGAGCGAGCCCCTTGCTTGGCCACGCCCTCTTCCGGGGAGCCCCGCCCCTTTCTGGCCATGGCCCCACCCTTCTACTGCTAGCTCCTCCTCCTTGGCCCTGGCCCTGCCCCCTTTTCCTATTAGCTCTTTGCAACCCTTTTTGCCCCACCCCTTCCTCCTTTACTATTAGCACCTTTCCCAGCCCCTCCCATTTCTCTAGTAGTCCCGCCTCCTGTGCACCTGACCCCGCCCCTTGGTCTATTCACTGTCCCTTTTTGCCATTGGCCCCGCCCAGCTGCACACACACTACTCCTGGGGGCCCAAGGAAGAGCTCCAGGTCTTGTGCTCTCCCCCGCCCGGGGCTGGGACTGGTCGGGGGACCCAGCCGGGGCGCTAAGCAGGGTCGGGCTGTGGCTAGGCTGTGGATGGGAGACCTCCCCCCCCTCCAGATGCTGGATTAGGGGCTGGGGGGCAGCCCCTCCTAGAGGAGCAATAAAACGCAGTTCTTAGTAATGTGGGTCGGGGCATCCTGTCCTGGGCTCCGCCCCAGTCTGGGCTCCTCCCTCATTGCCTGCCTCAGGCTGGACAGCCTGCCCCTCCCCAGAGGTGGCTGCATCTCAGTGCTGGGCACATCCTGGTGGGGGGGGGGGGGCGGGTGTCCTGGGATACTGGCAATTCAGAGACCTGAACCACAAGACGAGGGAGTGTAGGTCGGGGGGGGGGGGGGGGTACTGGCTGCATGGGGGGGAAGTGGCTGGGTTCCTCCCCCACCGCCGCTTGGATATGCACACGCATCAGGGTTTTGTTACTGCGGTCCCTGAAGGAGAGTCTCTGGGTCTTAGCCCCCCTTGCCCCCCACACCTTGGGACATGACCCCCTCCGGATCCGGCCTCCTCCCCAAACAGCCATCCCTGGGGGGCGGCAGCATCCCTGCCCCTTAGCACCCCAGTTTCTCCCGCTAGCTCAGGTCTGCCACGAAGCCCGCGCACCCCGTATATGTAACCCGCTTTCCAGCTTTAAAATACCCCCCAGCGGTAACCCCCACCCCCACCCCCACCCCGGACTGCAGCATGGATACAGCCCAGAGGCAGGCCCACCGCACATGTGTGACCCAGGTCACCTCTGCTGGGCAAGCCGCTTGGAGACGCCTGTTTCCACGGGGGTTGCTGGCCGGAGCATGCTCTGTGGGAAAAATGCCACGCCACACACGTGTGCATCCGGCAGAAGGTCCCTGGGCATCGTGCCTGTCCCACACGTGCAGTGTGACAGGTGTGCTGAGCTATTCCATACACGGCGACGTCACACGGCGCACACACCTGACATGCGTGCTGAGGTGCCACGTGCTCTGCTGTGTGATTCGGTGCCTCCCACGCAACCACAACACGGGCCTCCTAGATGGCTCGCCAGGCCCCTGCGTGCCAACGTCGTGGACGGCCACGGGTGGCCGCACCACGTGTGAAACACACAAACCATCGTGGCCGCAGCGTGTGCGCCACGGAACATTCCGGCCACGTGCTGCCACGTGCAACGAACCCGCCGTGTGTGAGTGTGCATTTCCACATGCCACACGCGGGTGCCTTTCCCCGTGCCTCACAGCCTGGCGCACGCGTGCGCCCTGGCACGAGGGATGCGGCCGCCGTGCAAACCCGTGCAGCACAGCCATCACACACACGTGTGCAAGGGAGCCTGTGTTGCATCCCCTGCCACAGCTACACATGCCCCCGACCTTTCCTGACCCATAACCATGTAGGGCCCCCCGCCCGATTTCCAGGGTCAGCTACTAACCAAGGCCTCTCCTCTCCTCTCCCTCTTCCTCCCACAGGCTGGACAATTTGCTAAACATGGCCTACGGCGTTAAGAGGTAAATGCGCCCCCCCCAGCCTGCCCCACCCCCCCAGTCCCAGGCCTAGGAATTAACTAGCCCCCCCATGCCCTCCCCAAGCCCAGCCTTAGAGCAGACCCTCCAACTCCCCCATCCGCCAGCATGGGAGCAGCTGGCCAGTGCTGAATGCCCCCCAAGGGAGCTCCCACGCCAGGGCCTGGGAGGGGGGTCGTGTAGGGGCGGCATCGCTCGATTATTGCCCTCCCTGGAGTCGGGGTCGGATGTTCTTCCGAGCCCCGCTGGCGTGGGGTGTCGGGGGTGGGGCTGGGTCCTAGGCCAGGCAGGGGTCCCGGTGGAGGGGGAACGCCTGGGCCCGGGGGGACGCGGAGCCTGGGGACTCGCAGCGGGAACGCGAGGGCTTTGCGGGGCCGCCAGAGCCGGGGCTGCTTCGGTTCGTCCCCAAGGGGCACAGGGGCCTTCGTGTCGGGGCCCAGCAGGGCCCGGCCACCCCAGCTGGGCCCACCTTGCTGGGCCACGGAGCCCAGAGCCAGGCCCCGGCCGTGCCAGGCACTGCCCAGGCCAGGGACGATGCAACAGACACAGGCTGGCTCCTGAGCGGCCAGGCCACTTGGGGAGCCTGGGGCGGGGGAAAGGCCAGGCAGGCCGGAGCTGCCCAGGCGGGGGCGGGGCGGTTGCCCTCCAGTGGATTTGCTGTGGGGGAGGCCAGAGCGCACTCAGATCCAGGCACCAGGCTCCCTCGAACCCCAGCCCCCCGGAGCTGAGTTTGGTGGGGGCCTGGCTAAAATGTAGGGCCCCTCTGCCCAGGCACCGGGGGGGGGGGGGGGGGCTGGCTAAGGTGGAACCCTGCTCCCTGTGCCCCGGTGGGTGGGTCCTTGTGCCCCATGTCGCACGGGTGGGTCCCTGCTCCCCATGCCTTGGCCATGTGCCCCATGTCCCACGGGTGGGTCCCTGCTCTCCATGCCTCGGCCATGTGCCCCATGTCCCACGGGTGGGTCCCTGTGCCCCATGCCCCGCAGTTGGGTCCCTGCTCCCTGTGCCCTGGTGGGTGGGTTCCCGTGCCCCGATGGGGGGGTCTCCATGCCCCGGCAGGATGTCCCTGTACCCCGGTGGGGGGTCCCCATGCCCCGGTAGGTAGGTCCCTGAGACCCAGCAGGTACATCCCCGAGACTCAGCAGGTAGATCCCCGTGCCCTGGCAGGGGGTCCCCGTGCCCCAGCAGGTTGTCCTCGTGCCCCGGCGGGGGGTCCCCGTGCCCCGGCAAGTTGTCCCCGTGCCCCGGCGGGGGGTCCACGTGCCCCAGCAGGTTGTCCCCGTGCCCCGGCGGGGGGTCCCTGTGCCCCAGCAGGTTGTCCTCGTGCCCCGGCGGGGGGTCCCCGTGCCCCGGCAAGTTGTCCTCGTGCCCCGGCGGGGGGTCCCCGTGCCCCGGCAAGTTGTCCCCGTGCCCCGGCAGGTTGTCCTCGTGCCCCGGCGGGGGGTCCCCGTGCCCCGGCAAGTTGTCCCCGTGCCCCGGTGGGGGGTCCCCGTGCCCCGGCAAGTTGTCCCCATGCCCCGGCGGGGGGTCCCCGTGCCCCGGCAAGTTGTCCCCATGCCCCGGCGGGGGGTCCCCGTGCCCCGGCAAGTTGTCCCCATGCCCCGGCGGGGGGTCCACGTGCCCCGGCAAGTTGTCCCCGTGCCCCGGCGGGGGGTCCCCGTGCCCCGGCAAGTTGTCCCCGTGCCCCGGTGGGGGGTCCCCGTGCCCCGGCAAGTTGTCCCCATGCCCCGGCGGGGGGTCCCCGTGCCCCGGCAAGTTGTCCCCATGCCCCGGCGGGGGGTCCCCGTGCCCTGGCAAGTTGTCCCCGTGCCCCGGCGGGGGGTCCCCGTGCCCCAGCAAGTTGTCCCCGTGCCCCGGCGGGGGGGTGCTGCGCTCCCGTCCAGCCCACGCCCGCCCGCCGCCCGGACGCCCGCGTTACACCCAGTGTAGTCCCCTCTCCTTGATCTCCAGGTTCTCGCCCATCACCATCGACAGCATGGCCAGCCTGGCCAGCGTCAACCTGACGGGCGCCTCCAGCGGCGGCTGGTGCATCTTCGTCTACAACCTGTCGCCCGAGGCGGACGAGAGCGTCCTGTGGCAGCTCTTCGGGCCCTTCGGCGCCGTCACCAACGTCAAGGTGATCCGCGACTTCGCCACCAACAAGTGCAAGGGCTTCGGCTTCGTCACCATGACCAACTACGAGGAGGCCGCCATGGCCATCGCCAGCCTCAACGGCTACCGGCTGGGCGACCGCATCCTGCAGGTCTCCTTCAAGACCAGCAAGCAGCACAAGGCCTGAGCACGGGGCCACGAGGGAGGAGAGAGGAGCCGCGGCAGAGGCCGGGCAGTCCCCCCCCGACACTGCCCCCCATGGAAAGAGAGACAACCCCCCCCCCCGGCCGCCAGCCCCGCGGCGGGCACCGTCTTCCCCCCGAAGCCCCCGGCCCGTGGCCGGCACCGTCCCTCCGGCCCCGTGCCAAGCGCGCCCTCGACGGCGGAAGGAAGGGAACGTCTCGCCGCCTCGGCCCAGGGCGGACAGCGAGCAGGTCCCCGCCTGCCCCCCCGCGAGGCAAACGTAAGCCTGAGCTCCGCCCCCCCGGGACTGTGCCCCACGGTGTCGCGAGAACCCCCTGGGCAGAGGAGGAATTGGGAGGGGGGAGGGGGCCCCCCCATTCGACGAATTCCAACCCCTCTCTCTGTCTGGGGGGGCCTTCCCCCCGCAGCCTGGCCCCCTGCTAGCCATTGTGGGGTTCCCCCACCTGCCCTGAGCGCCCTCCCCCCAATACTGTTCCCCCTTCTCTCCTCCGGGGACTCCTGGCAGAGCGCTCAGCTGTGATCGGCAGGCGCCCGCTGGGCTGCAGGGCAGCTGGGTGAGGGGTTATGGGGGGGAGGGGCACCAGAGGGCGGGGGTGCGGGGATGGGTTGAGTTGCTGAAAAGGGGGCCAGGCTGGGAGGAAAATGTTGCCCTGAGCCCTCCCTCCTCCCCCCGAGGCTCCTAGCCTCCTGGCGGTGGGGCTGCCTGAGAGACGATGGGGGAGTTGGGCTCTGAAACAAACCAGGACCCATCCCGGAGCAAGGGGGGAGAAGATGGGTTTGCCACTGGCTGCTGGCCAGCTGCTTCTAGCCAGGGGCACCCCGAGATCTGCTCCCCCCTTTGCCCTCAGCACAGAAGAGCCCTCGGGAGGGGCCGTGGAGCGTGTTTGCAAAGCAGACTCCTGCTTGCACCCGTGCGGGGGGCTCAGGGCAGCCGTGGGTAGAGCCCCGACCCCGGCAAGGCCTGTGGGGGTGGGGGGGAGGGGGCATTTGGGTGATTATCTTTAAGCTCCAGGCCTGTGTCTCTTCCAGTCCCGACTCAACGGCTCTGCCGCAAGGGCTGGAGAGTCCCAAGGGCCTGGCACCTGGGGCCAGTGGGGTCTTGGTGCCAAAAGCAGAGCATGAGCGTAAACCCTGTCAAATCAGCGTGAAGGCCGTGCCCACGATTTGAAGGCCACGCCCACTTGGCTGGAAGGCCACACCCCCTCAGCAGGCCGGCCACGCCCACACGGTGTTGCACTCTGTCCCCCTCTAGCGGTGGCTGGATCACGCACAGAGGTGGAAGAGGCCGTGCGGACTTGTCTGACAGCGCTGGGGGCGGGGAGTTAGCGGCCCATGTTAAGGACGCAAGGGACCAGGTGCCGGGCCCACAGCTGGCACCCCCTCCACCGGCCCGGTGTCAGCCTACCCCTGGCCTGGCTCTGAGAGCGTCCCCATGCCCTCCTTTTGCGCTCAGCGCTGTTCCCCGCATCCCCGGGGGCTGGTGTGGCTGTCGCACGCGCAGTCGCACGGGCAGTTCACACGTGTGTGTCGGCTGCTGGAAATTCGTGCCGTCCAGGAGGAGTGCCTGGGCTTTTGCCTCAACGGCTGGGCTGCCCTATTAGCATGGGCTCCGGGGCCCGAGGCCTAGGGGCTGCGTTTTGAAAGGCATTTGTGGTGCCTGGCAGGGTTTTGAGATGCTGCGTCGGTCAATGGCAGTGGGAGAGGGGTACGTAGCCTCAGTGCCTTTGAGGATCTGGGGTCAGGTGCCTTCCTGTAGGTGCCTAACCCCCTTGGACGCCCTTGGAGGCTCTGAGCCACAGCAGTCTGTGTCTCATTGCAATGGGGGCTGCTGAATTGATTTTGCAAATGGATCCCTCCTCGTTCCCTGCGCCCCTAAAGAGCCCTGATCCCCATGCAGCATAACCCCTTTCCCCACTGCACCCCACCCCTCCATGCAGTCCTCAGACTGCCTGTTGCTTTCTTTCCAAAATTGCCATGAGCAAAACGGGGGAAGGGAGGGGGAGGTGCAAAGGGATGGTTAAATAAACGGATTGAACTCATTTGAAAAGCAAGAGAAAGTCCCCCCCCGCCCCTCTCCAGCCCCTCTGTTAATTTATTTCCTATAGAACGGTTGTTTTTTTTGTTGCCAAAAAGGGGTGGGGCGAGGGGGAAAGGGGCAGGGCTTCCTCTCTCAGCTCGTGAACGAACAAATGAAATAAAATAATAATAATAAATAATAATAATAAAAAGGCTGAAAACAGAAATAATAATAAAAAACCAACAAAAAAATGGGAAAAAAATCTATTTTTATAAAAAAGGGAAAAAAACCAACCTCGCTGGGAATTTTTACTGGGATTCTTGAACTTGACACACACAAAAAGCAAATAAAAAGAAGAGAAAAATCTTTTTTGTTTTTAACAAAGAGGTTCCGTGATTGCCCGCCTCCGGGCCAAGAAGGGACTGGAAATGGTTGTTTTCTTTCATTGGGTTTCTTTTCAGAAGGAGGGGGGGGCCATGCGTACTCATGATCGTTACCGAGGATATTTTTTTATTTGACATGTGACAACTGAAAAACTCCCCCAAAAAACCAAAACAACAACAAAAATAAAACCTAGCTGAAAAAAGCAAGGACAAATTCTAGACGAGGATTTTAAAAACGCCCCAAACTAACCAGAAATTCACTTGATTTCATCCAAGGAGCACGTGCTTCCTAAGTTTACACCCAATTTCATATTTTTTAAAAAGCCCCACGATTTCTTCCTTCCCCTTGTTTGTCGGGGTGAAAACCTTTGGCGGCTTGTGAACGTTTCTTATTGATTTCTTGTGTGTATCATAGTCGTGCCTCGGGGCGCTCAGCCTGGATCAATCTCCGTGTGTGAGGCTCAGCACAAATAATAAACCAATCAATGGAAATGGCACAAAAGCATTTCTGATGAGCCAAGGTGAGGGCGCATAAAACAAAGCCCAACGCTGCACCGAAGTACACTGCAGTGACTCACTTATTGATTGGCTCAGAAATGCATTTGACTGGGTCGAGAGGAGGCTCAGTTTCAGGGGATGGGGCATCTCATGTGCTCATCCGTTCACAGGCCTTTGTAGATTCGTGAAGTGTCAGGGACCATTGGATTATCAACTCTGACCAGGCCAGAGAACCCCACCTCCGCTGTAGCCCATACCTTGTAGTTGAGCTAGAGGCGCACATTAGAAAGACAGCTCGCCGTTATGTCGTTAAAATCTCCAAGTTGCTGCAGAGCCTGTCTCCCCCCGACAGGAGACCATGCCAGGAGCTCACCCCCCTCGTTGGGCAAACGTGACGCCCCACTTTCCACTCTGCAGTTGTCTGGCTTGGAAACTGGATCTCACTTTGCCATTGGCTGACAGGTTCCAGAGCCCTGCGGCATCAGCTCTTGCTTCCCCAGGATCAGGGACCAACAGCGGCTGCCGCAGCTTCTCTTCCATCAGCAAAACGGATGTGAGCCCTCCTGTGTCCAACATTGCTCGCAGGTCCTTCCTCTGAACCTGCCCCCATCTCTTCAACAGAGGAATGCCAAAGCCTTCCTGGTGGCTGCTTGGTCTCCCACCATGCCCCTCGCTCTAGCTCCAAGGACCTCTCCCAGCTTCTCCCTCTAGAGCCACGAGGACACCATGGCTCGTTGCAAGGCCAACCATGCGGCCCGGGGTGTGAGCTCCTATGGAAACACCATACCTGGGGCCACCTCCATCATAGCTTCTGTCTCCTCCTCTTGACACGCTGGCCCCAACAAGGCCTCATCAAGAGAAGCTGAGCCCTGTGTAACCCCACCACAATGTCCATACTAGGTTACGAAACTGATCCACCCAGAGACTCAGGTCTTTGCACCAGCTCACCCTGATTGGGAGGTGATACTACATTTCAAGCCATAGGATAATCATGGGGGAGGGGAGTGTTAAGAATTTGCTGTGGCCCTGTAGCCACTCTGGTTAATTACCCCAATTCCCAGTCTTATGGGGTAGGACCAGCATCAGCTCTCCCCCGTGCTCAGAATGGTCTCTGGAACTCTACCGAATGCTGCACGAAACATTTTGGGCACAAGAATTCCCGGGGCAATCAGATTTTTGAAAAAAAAAAAATGCAAATTTCATAGAAATGTCTCCTCTTCTCCACCCATGTTCAGCTCTTGCATAGGCAAACTGAAAATTTGGGGACAAAAACTGAAGCATTTTAGGTTTTTCAGCTAAAAATAATGGGGTTTGTTTGCCAGTATTTGGCTAACAAATTTCTTGTTGCTGGTTGAATTTTGTTGTTGTTTCAGTTTTCTGCTGGAAATTTTCTAGATTTTGATCCAGATTTTTTTTTTCAGTTTTTGGTCAAAAATTTACCATGGTTAGAGAAATTTGGGCTACAGTATTTTGGATTTGGGTCATTTTTTCCTATTTGATCAGCTATTAATCAATTTTTTTCCTAAAGTTCTCAGCAATTTTCAGTCAAAGTTTTTTTTCCAGTTTTTGGCCTTTTTTAAAACATCAAATTAGGTAAAAAATTTACCATTTGTTAATCCCCTCTATCCCAATTATTTTTTTTTTACCTTTTTTCCCCCATGTTTTCATTAGCCTTTGACCATATTCCCCCCTCCCCCATTTTCAGCTATTTTAGGCCATTTTTCCTCTATTTTGGATTAGTTTTTGGCCAAAAAATGTACCAGTTTTTGATCATTTTATTTTCAGTTGTCAAGAAATATCGGCTAAAATGAATTTCCATTTTTGGTAATTTTCAGCCACCATTTTTCAGGTTTCTGCTGCCAAATAGTCACATTTTTTAGTTTTCCAACTAAAAATCTACATTTTCTAACAGGGGGAAAAGAAAAGCCTTTTCTCCCATCAGCCCTAATTTAATCACTGCCTCTGATAAGAGTCAGTTGACCTTGAAGCCGATCACTTGTGACAGAATTCTACCCTCGGTTAGTTTCTTTTATGGAGGTTTCATTTCAAGGAGTTGAAAGGGGCAGTTTCCTGGATTTCTGTTGAAAAACCACGTTCAACTCCTTGAAGTCCAGCTATTTCTGAGAAAATATCTTCCATTGCCTCATGTCTAAGCCAAAAATTATAGAGCGTAAACCTTTCAGAAGTCCTGACGGACTTTTTAAACAATCATTCTTTTGGCTCCGTAGGCGTCTTTCATTTGTAGCAGCATGGAACGGTACCACGAATGGCATGGAACTATCGTTAGGGTTGTGTTCCGTCAACTCACGTGTCTCAACTTCTTTTCTATTCCGCTTCCAAGAGCGAGCAGAAATTAAGGTTTTTTTAAATTAAATCCCAAACCTTCAAAAGGGGGAAACCCAATTGCTACTGCTTTAGCCATGGCAGAATTTGGCGAGTCACGTTACGACTCACATCTAAAACAACACATCCGCTATTTTTCGTTTCTTTTCTTTTCTTTTTTAAATTTGGTTTTCAAGTTTTGGTTTGACAAAAACGAGACCAATTCTTTCACTTTTGAAAACAAACGGGGAAAAAAACAACATAAAAAAGCAAACGTAACGATAATTAAACCTTTTAGCATTAGTTGAGTTTTAATTGTTTAAATGATTTAGAAGTTAGTTTAGGATTTCTTGATTTTTGAAGATAAATGTGTTCTGTGTTCGTAAGAATCCGTGAGAGCTTCTGTTTGCGAAAAAACATATAAAAAGGACAAAAAAAAAAAAATAACTGGCACCATTAACTTGTATCTTTTTGCAGATTTTAGCTTCTTGTAGTTTTAACTTATTGTTAACTTAAATATTTATTATTACTGCCTTGTATGAGTACATTTGTGTATATTTATGTTATCTCATCAGATTTGCAAGTTAAAAAGGAACTATTTTTTAATTTGCTGAGATGTGGTTTTACCTAATTTATTTATTAAAAAAGGGAACAGAAAAATCAAATAATAATAAATAATAATTAAGAGGAAAATGTTTAAGGGCAGAGTCTCCGACAGAGGCGAAGTGCACTGACTTTAATTATGGGGGATGATGAAAACAACAAAACAAAAAGGCGTACAGATCAATTATCTATAAAAGTGTGTCTGTGGGGGTCAATGTTACATCGATTACTTTTGTCTTGTAGGGGAAAATCGCAAGCCTGTTTCTGCTCTTCATTTTACTAGCAGGTCAAGGGAATCAAATTTCTACTTTGTCGTTTTATCTATTTATTCTTCTTCTTGTGTGTATTTCTGAGCCCTTTTGCCCCTACGCAACACAGCACTCAATCACCCCCCCAACTTTAAAAAAAAAAAAAAAAGATCGATTTGGTTTTGGTGATGGATTTCCTTTTATTTCAGTTTTTTTTCTTTTAAACGGAGCCTCCTGTAAAGCTGACGTTGTGTATGTAAAGGGCAAATGGCAGTTCTCTCTGGACCTGATTCAGCAACGGATTCAAGATGACAGAACTAAGATCAGGAGGGTCTAATTGTGTTAGGTGATGCACAGACCCCAACCGAGATCAGGGCCCTGTTGCGCCAGGCGCTGCACAGACCCCAACCGAGATCAGGGCCCCGTTGTGCCAGGCGCTGCACAGACCCCAACCAAGATCAGGGCCCCGTTGTGCCAGGTGCTGCCCAGACTCAGACGGAGATCAGGGCCCCGTTGTGCCAGGC
Organism: Pelodiscus sinensis; assembly: GCF_049634645.1. Taxonomy (NCBI): domain Eukaryota; kingdom Metazoa; phylum Chordata; order Testudines; family Trionychidae; genus Pelodiscus; species Pelodiscus sinensis. The sequence goes on along the minus strand of NC_134729.1, from coordinate 12,618,147 downwards.
GCTGCACAGACTCAGACTGAGATCAGGGCCCCGTTGTGCCAGGTGCTGCCCAGACTCAGACTGAGATCAGGGCCCCGTTGTGCCAGGTGCTGCCCAGACTCAGACGGAGATCAGGGCCCCGTTGTGCCAGGCGCTGCCCAGACCCCAACCAAGATCAGGGCCCCGTTGTGCCAGGTGCTGCCCAGACTCAGACTGAGATCAGGGCCCCGTTGTGCCAGGCGCTGCACAGACCCCAACCGAGATCAGGGCCCCGTTGTGCCAGGCGCTGCCCAGACTCAGACGGAGATCAGGGCCCCATTGTGCCGGGCGCTGCACAAACCCTGCTCAAGATCAGGGTTCCCATTGTGTGCCCAAACACAGGATGAGACAGTCCTTGCCCTGGCAAGCTAAATACACAAAAGCTGGGAGGGGAAACTGGGGCCCAGCGCTGGGACGTGACTTGCCCCCGATCCCACAGCAGAGGTGACTCCAGCCCTTCCCGGCCCCTGGCCACTCCGCAGCCGCATCACGTAAAGAACGTTGCTGAATCAGGGCCCGGGAAGAGCTGACTTTGTACCTCTCGGAGCTGCAGGTGAGAATGCCGGCTGGTTTGGGCTGGATCACCGAGACCGGGTTTCTTTCAAGCCTCCTCCCTCCCTCCCTCGCACGTCCCAGCTGTCCTTGGCATCGGATGCGCTGCCGGCAGCTGCGGCCGAGCTCTTAGCAGTGGAAAGGAAAATGATCTATCCATAGCTGATCAGGCCAAGCCGTCTCTCCCGATATTTCTTCTAGTAGCAATAAGCACTGTCGGGTTAGTGAAGCGAACTGGAGATCAAAGCAGGCCGGAGCTCCCGCCACGGAGACGACTCCAAATTCCTTTTCTAGTTGCTAGGACAGTTTGCTTCCAAGAAATGGGGTGGAGGAGTGTGTGTGTGGGGGGGGGGGGGGATGGTTTTTCCTACCTTCTCTCTTCCCCCCTCCACTGACCTTGTAGTGGATTTAGTGGCGGGGCGGGGGGGGGCACGAAGTGGGACTGAGGACGGTTGCTAGAGACCGTGTTATTTCCCCGCCCCTCCCTGCTCTGTAGTTTCATCTGGTTCATTTATTTGGAAGGGTTTTTAAGACAAGACAGAATCACACCAACCAGAGCGAGGGGCCGAGGGGGGGGACGACTAGAAAAAGGAAAAAGAACAAAAAACTGTGGTAAAAAAAATACAAAGCAAAAGCTGATCTCAATGCCACTTTGCATTTAAGTTTATTTATTACTGGGATTTCCGGCACAGCGACTGTAAGGAACTTTTACATGGACTTGTTGAATTATTTGTACTTTTCATGCCAGAAAATTAAAAAGTTCAGAATCTTACGTGTCTCTCTCTGTGCCGTGTGGGGGGTGGGTAACGGCCAGGCATGGGAGGGGCACAGGTACAGGTATGTGCGTTCAGGGGGGCAGGTATGGGGTGGGGGGCACTTGAACGTGGGTGCTTGGTGTTAGAGGAGCAGCTGTTCAATGCTTTCCACGCTACCGTGTTCCCAACCCCACAGGCTCAAAGTCCTGAGATTGGCCCAACAACAAACATAAGGTCCATCTGGCCCAGTGTCCTGTCTGCCGAGAGTGGCCAATGCCAGATGCCCCAGAGGGAGTCAACAGAACAGGGAATCCTCCCGTAATCTCTCCCCATTCCTAGCCTCTGACAAACAGGCTAGGGCCACCATCCCTGTCCATCCTGGCTAACAGCCACTGATGGACCTACCCCTCATGCATTTAGCTAGGTTTTTTTTTAACCCTGTTAAAGTCCTGGTCCTCGCAACATCCTCTGGCAAGGAGTTCCACAAGTTGATGGTGCGCCGCGTGAAGAAAAACGTTGTTTTAAACCTGCTGCCTATTAGTGTCATTTGATGACCCCTAGTTCTTATGTCATGGGAACTAGTAAATAACTTTTCCCACACCAGTCATGATTCTATAGACCTCTATCCTGTCCACCCTTAGGCTCCTCTTTTCTAAACAGAAAAGTCCCAGTCTTTCTAATCTCTCATCTCACGGGACCTGTTCCAAACCCCAGTCATTTTTTATGCCCTTTTCTGAGCCTTTTCCAATGCCAATCTATCTTTCTTGAGATGAGGCGACCACCTCTGTACACAGTATTCCACATGGGGGTGTGCCATGGATTTCTGTAAGGGCAATGAGACACTCTCTGTCGTGTTCTCTAGCCCTTTTTAAATGAGTCCTAACATCCTGGTTGCTTTTTTGACTGCCGCTGCACACTGAGTGGGTGTTTCCAGAGAACTCTCCACCCTGACTCCAAGAGCTCTCTCTTGAGTAGTTGTAGCTAAATTAGTCCCCATCATATTGTACGTATCGCTGGGATTATTTTTTCCAATGAGCATCCCTTTACACTGATCAACATTCAATTTCATTTGCTATTTCGTTGCCCAGTCATTTAGGACACCCTTCCCAGCCTGCTTTGGTCTTAACCATCTTGAGCAGTTTGATATCAGCTGCAAATGTGGCCGCCTCACTGATCCCCGCTTTCTCCAGCTCATTTATGACTGGGTGGAATGGGATGGGTCCCAGGAAGGGTCTGAGAACTGACCATTTATTCCTACCCGTGTGTTAAGAATGGGATTTTTAACAAGCAGGTGGAGGGACTTGGCTATTTGGGGGTCACGCTCTCCAGCTGTCCTTTCCACGGCAGGGACCAGAGGCTGGCCCGAGCCGCTGGCGGGAAGCGCAGCTAGCAGAGGCGTACTCTGCCGGAGAGCTGGCTGTCGGTGGAGCTCACAGCACTGTACATACATGCTTGGGAGAGTGAGCCTGATTTCACAGCGGGGAAACTGAGGCAGGGGAAGGTCCGTGACTTGCACCAGGTTGGACAAAGGTGGGGCTGAGCCAGGGCTCCCCAAATCCACCCCCTTGCCTCTGCCTGTTAATCCGCCGCCCACCTGTCCCTTAACCCGTCAACCTATTGGGGAAGGGGCTCTCCCTCTAAAAGGCGCGCTCTCGTGCCGCGGGTGGCCGAGCTGCTGGGGAACGGCAGGGGCAGGAGCTTGCGGAGCGACACCCCAGGGCACTAGAGCCAGGAGGGCAGTGAATGCAGGCCCCAGCCCTGGCTCGGCAGTAGGACTGCGGGCAGCAAAACAGGCATGATGGCGTTTCTGCTGGCGGGTCCCAGCTCAGCAAAGGCCCCTGTTAGTGCTGGGCAGACAGGCTGGGCCCTGTTCTTGGCACCGCAGGTGCTGTGTAGCCTCCGAGGGCCCCAGCACCGCTGCCCTCAAGGCGAAGCAGGACGGCCCCCATTACACAGTTGGGGAAACTGAGGCACGAGCAAGCGGAGGGGCAGATCCTGGACAACACATATGTACCTGACTCCTTCGGTTTCAGGGCAAGCCCCCCGGGCTAGGGGCTGCAGCTCTGGCCAGGGTTTTGCGTTAAGGCAGTGCTGAGCATCCGGGCTCTGGCCAGGCCACAGCTGGGAAAAGCCCCCTGCAAGCGCCCTGCTGGCCCCTCGCGGGCTGCACCGCGGCCTGGGGGGGTGCAAGGCTTTGGGCCAAAGGCAGGGAGCTGGGGACTGGTCAGCCCCACCCCGGCAGCACCAAGCCAAGGCCCAGAGGGTGGCTCTGCCCCCTTGCCAGGCACCGGGGAGGGGATGCAGTCGGGGCAGCTCGGCTGGGTACTGCCGGGGGCCTGCTCCCCACCCCAATCCAGGGCCTGGCCTGGCCCCTCCCCCCCACCTCAAAAGGAGGGGCAGAGCAGTTGAGGCACAACAGGCCAGCGTGGCCTCCCCTCCCCCCGCACGGCGCCAGGGCCAAGGGGGCAAAACACGCAGGAGCCACCCACTTACACCGCAGGCGGGGGGAGAGGAGGGACCCTGCCCCCAGCCGGAGGGGGGGCCCTGGGGGCTCAGCTGGGAGCAGGGGCAGGGAAGCTGCTTTGTAATGGAAATGGGCAGGAGGGAGCAGGGGACAGGCAGCAAAGGCCCCCCCAGTAGCCCCCTGCCGGCCGAGAGCTGGTGAGGGGGAGGGTCGCTCCCTTCCCAGCTCTGCGGCTGCCCCCACTCCCGCCCCACAGCCCCTGCCCGCCTGGCCCTGGGCCCCCCCACTCTGGGGGAGCCCCTCACTCCCCACCTGCAGGCCCCTGCCAGTGCCAGGCTCAGGACAGACGTGGGGCTGGAAATGGAGAGAAACGTTCCTTTATTGAGATGGAAATGGAGGCGCCCTCTCCCCACTCGCTCCCTCGGCGCCGGCCGGGGCTGGACCCGAGCGCCTCCTCCCCCGCCCCCCGGCCTGGCTCAGTCGACAGCAGGGGTGGAGGGGAGCTCCTGGGCTGGAGGGGGCCCCTTCCGGCATACAAGTTCTTGGCCGCCAGCCCCTCTGCTGGTGACAGGAGCCCCCCAGTCGCTGGGCACATGGGTGGCCCCATCTGTGTGCGGCTCTGGGAGGAGGGCGCCGGGGGGCCCTACCAGGCCCCAGGGGAATCCAGTGGAGGTGGCCTGTCGCAGCAGGGCCCAGGGCTCGGCTCACGTTCTGGCGTAGAAAAGGCAGCTGGGGTCTGGGAGATCCAAACTCTGCTGGTGGGCGCCCGTCCGGGCAGGAGGGCGCTGGGAGGTCCCGGTGCGGCAGTGGGGGGCGGGCACAGCCGTGGGCAGTGGTGAGGTCCGGCTCGGGTGGGGCAGGAGGGTCACTGGATTGGCGTCCTCGGCCGCCCCCTGGAATGGCCTGGCTGGGAAGTGGGGCCGCAGGAGAGATCCCTGAGAGAGAGCGAGCGAGCGGGTGCCGGTGAGGGGGCGCCAGGCAGGGCCCCCGAAGCACGGGAGGAGCTGGGGGGTGGGCTAGGGGCACATACCGGCTCTCCCGGCCCTCACAGCTCGTCGTGGTCGGCGGCGCTGGGGTCGCGGGGCTCCTGGCAGGCGGCCGGCGTCACCAGCTCCATGAGGTACTCGCAGCGGCTCGGCTCCGTGGTGGACGTGACCACGGTCTCTTTGCCGCACGTCAGCTTCACCTGGGGGCACGGGAAGGGCCCGTCAGCTTGGGGCACGGGAAGAGGTCCCCAGCCGCCCTGGGCCTGGCCCGACACCTCCGGAGGACAACGCGCTGGTCTGAGACCCGACCCGCAGCCCCCCCAGTGCCCTGGGCCTGCCTTCAGCCCACCGCAGCCAGCGTCAGCCAGGGATGGCTGGGGGCGGGGGGACAATACACCGGGGCCCAGGCTGAGGGCTCAAATGGGCCCTGCAGGCCTCAACACTGAAGTGGGATGCGGTGCCGGGGCAGGCCATGGGGCACAACTAAGGGAAACACAGAGCTGGGGCCAGGGGATAGAGCTAAGGAGGCCTGCATGGAGCTGGGGGGGGGGGGGGGGGCAGGGGGGCAGAACTAAGGGGACGTGGCACCAAGGGGCAGAGGCCTGCTGGGGCAAAGCTAAGAAGGCCTGCGCAGTGCCAGGGCAGGAGAACAGAGTTAAGAGGGACTTAGCACCAGGGCAGAGTTAAGGGGATGTGGCACCAGGGATAGAGCTAAGGAGACCTGCATGAGGCGGGGAGGGGGGGGGCAGAGTTAAGGGGATGTGGTGCTGGGAGGCAGAGCCAAGGAGGCCTGCACAGCGCCAGGACAGTGAAGCAGAGCTAAGGGAGATGAAGCACGAGGGCAGAGTTAAGGGGATGTGGTGCTGGGAGGCAGAGCCAAGGAGGCCTGCACAGCGCCAGGACAGGGAAGCAGAGCTAAGGGAGATGAAGCACGAGGGCAGAGTTAAGGGGATGTGGTGCTGGGAGGCAGAGCCAAGGAGGCCTGCACAGCGCCAGGACAGTGAAGCAGAGCTAAGGGAGATGAAGCACTAGGGCAGTTAAGGGGATGTGGTGCTGGGAGGCAGAGCCAAGGAGGCCTGCACAGCACCAGGACAGGGAAGCAGAGCTAAGGGAGTTGAAACACTAGGGCAGAGTTAAGGGGATGTGGTGCTGGGAGGCAGAGCCAAGGAGGCCTGCACAGCGCCAGGACAGGGAAGCAGAGCTAAGGGAGTTGAAACACTAGGGCAGAGTTAAGGGGATGTGGTGCTGGGAGGCAGAGCCAAGGAGGCCTGCACAGCGCCAGGACAGGGAAGCAGAGCTAAGGGAGTTGAAACACTAGGGCAGAGTTAAGGGGATGTGGTGCTGGGAGGCAGAGCCAAGGAGGCCTGCACAGCGCCAGGACAGGGAAGCAGAGCTAAGGGAGTTGAAACACTAGGGCAGAGTTAAGGGGATGTGGTGCTGGGAGGCAGAGCCAAGGAGGCCTGCACAGCGCCAGGACAGGGAAGCAGAGCTAAGGGAGTTGAAACACTAGGGCAGAGTTAAGGGGATGTGGTGCTGGGAGGCAGAGCCAAGGAGGCCTGCACAGCACCAGGACAGGGAAGCAGAGCTAAGGGAGATGAAGCACTAGGGCAGAGTTAAGGGGATGTGGTGCTGGGAGGCAGAGCCAAGGAGGCCTGCACAGCATCAGGACAGGGAAGCAGAGCTAAGGGAGATGAAGCACTAGGGCAGAGTTAAGGGGATGTGGTGCTAAGGAGACCTGCACAGAACAAGACTGGCAGCCAAGATGCTCAGCGCACAATGAGCCCCACGCAGGTGTCCCTGGCCAGACACCTGGATCTCAGGTGTCCTCCCAAGATGAGCTGCCCAGCTCGGACTGAGAGGCACCCTACAAGGCAGGGTCTGCCCCTGCCACCAGCGGCTGCTTCAGGGCTCCTGCCCTCGCCGGGCAAATGTGGCATCGTGATCCCCGGCCTGACACTGGCCCGCTGGGGAGCTGACTCCTGCCCCCCCTTGGCCAGGGGCGAGAGAACCTGCATCATGTGCTCCTGCATCCGCACCCCTCCCCCGTCCCCGCCCCCGCCCCCCAGCAGTGAGGTGCTCCTGTGACACCAGCCCAGGCGGGCCGGGGAGGGGCAGTGCTGGGCGTGTGCCGGGGGGCCGGCGGGATCACTCACTGTAGTGGAGCGGTTGGGGCCCTGCCAGCAGCCCGTCCCGTGCTCGTACTTCATGACGCTGAACTTGTTCTCCTCCGAGCCGGCCCACGAGCCCCACGAGCTGGAAACGAGAGAGGTCAAAGGTCAGCAGCCCACAGAAACCCCTGCCGCTCCCCTCCCTCTGCAGGGGCAATGCCAGCTGGGGGGCGGGAAGAGACACATGTCCATGGCTCATGGGGCCTCTCCTCTCCAGGTGGCTCCAATCCAGCCCCAGGACTCGCTGGACAGGGAAGGGGGCCTGGGGCGGGGGCAGCTGGCCAGGGGGCAGGGAAGGGGGCCTGGGGCGGGGGCAGCTGGCCAGGGGGCAGGGAAGGGGGCCTGGGGCGGGGGCAGCTGGCCAGGGGGCACCGCGAGCGCTGTCTTACCCCAGGTTGGTCTCGGCTCCACCGTGCTTGGGTTTCTGGGACACTCGGTTGAAGGGGCAAAGGCGGTAGATGTACCTGCCGGGGGAAGGGGGACCACAATGAGAGACTGCCCTGGGGGCACTGGCCCAGCCCCCGTCTGGGGCATGAGCCCCATGGAGCCACCGGCCCAGCTGCAGCTCCAGCAGTGGCCAGAAGCAAGAGGCCAAGCCCCACAAAGCCCTCCTGGTCCCCCCCAGCCTTCCCGCCCCACACGCTGTCCCGCTGCACCCCCTTTCCCAGCTGATTCCCCCCCACCCCCGCAGAGATGCTGTGTTGCCGTGGCAGCGTCACCTGGGCCCCGTAGCTTAGCAACCCCTCGCGTCGCGCCTGGGGGTGCTGGGATTTGTAACGATTTTGGGGGATGGGGGGGAACCGGCCTTAAAGAGACAGGGCGGCTTTGGGGAGCTGCTCTGGGCCTTTGGGGAAATCAGCTGCCAGGAACACACCTCGTTAGCAAGCGCATCCATCTGGCAGGCAAGGAAATACGGGTGGGGGTGGGGGACACAAAGCAGAGCTGCCCCCCGCCCCTCCCCATCCCACCAGTTAGGAGCAGCTGATGCGGGGCAGGGATAGTGCCAAGGGAGTGAAAGGGGAAACTGAGGCACAGAGCCAGCAGCTTTCCTTGGGACAGAGCACAGAAACCAGCCCTGATCAGCCCTCCTCCAAGAGGGACGTGGGGTCTAGGGGTTAGAGCAAGGGCGCCAGGACTCCTAGACTCTCTCCCCAGCTCAGCCATTCCCACACCATGGGACCATGGGCAGATGAGGCCTCCTTCGTGCCTCAGTTTCCCCATCTGCACAATGGAGATAACAGCCCTGCGCTGCCTCCCAAGAGCGATGCGGAGGGGGCGACAGGAATATTCCCAGTTCCTGGCCCCAGGGGCTGCTGAACAGCTGGGGGGGGGGGGGGCGCTGAGCCCCAGGAAAAGGCCTGGCTCAGCAGCTCATCTCAGCCCCCCCCCCCCCCCCCCCCCGCTTTCTGTAAAGGAGGACTGGGCTGGTGACTCCCACATGCCCCCCCTCCTCCCGGAGCAGAGCCAGGCCTCGAGCATCACCCTGCCCCCATGCACCAAGTCAGACCCATTTTGAAAGGGGGGGGGGCAGATTTTTCTGCTCCTCTCTGGGAGGTGCTGTGCCGAATGCGCCTCACCTTCCACGTCATCACCGGCCGGCTGCTGGGGAGCCCGGCCAGAGGCCCAGAGCCAGAGCGACAGGCCTGCCTGGGCCGGTTGAGGGAAAGGGGGGGATGCCAGCCTGGCTCGTGAACACAGGACCCAGTGCCAACGCCACAGGAAGGAAACTGCCGACCTACCGCTGGCTTGGGCACAGCCCTGCTGCCCCCCAGCCCAAGCCGGGCAACCCCCTGGGGGCGCCCCGCGGAGGTAGGCAGGAACCCAACGGCAGCCCAGTGCCGCCGGTAACGCAGAGGCGAAGGCGCAGTCTGGAGAGGTGCCAGGCTGAGTCGGGACTCAGAGGGCGTGGGGGCTAGTGGTTAGAACAGCGGCGTGCTGGGGCAGGAGTCCTGGCTTCCATGTCCAGCTCCGCCACTGTCACACCGGGATTCCAAGGTCACTCCCCTTGCGCATGTCTCAACGGCCAGGTCTATGCACAAGGGACCACCCGGACCCCCACCCAAAAGGGGAAACTGAGGCACCCAGCAGGGATGCGACAGGCCCCACGGGATCTGGCAGCTCGCTCCGGGCCCTTAGCTTAGCACTGTGACGCTGGGGGCCAGGGGACCCCGGCGCAGGGGCTGGGTGCGGACTGCGAGCCAAAGCTGGAATCCGGCAGCAGGCTGGCTCGGACACAGGGCGCCCTGCTCCGGAGGGGAGCTCTCCCGCGGCCGGCACCTACTCGTTGGTGGAGAGCTCGTAGCACTGGCTGTAGAGATACGCGAACTCCCCCTGGGGGCCAAAATCGAAGGAGATCTCCTTCTCCAGGTTCCTGGAAAGACAGAGGGGGGAGGTCAGGCCCTGCCTCTCAGGCACACCCCACTCCCCGAGTGAGGTTCATCCCTGGCCCCGTCTCTCTCCCTACCCCATGTGGAGGGCAGCACCTGTCGCCCAGCCTGGCACTTTTCATTCTCGCTGCCCCAGCAGATGTGGCAGCTCCCCTCTCGGGCAGGGGAAAGGCCCCTGCTCCAGTTCAGAGTGGGGAAACTGAGGCAGAGCAGCGGCAGTGCATGGGGGGGGAGGGGATATGTCGAGCCAGAGGTAGGGACAGAATCCAGCCCTCACACTCAACCCCTTGGCCCCCTCCCCTCCCCCAGAATAAAACCCAGGAGCCCTAAATCCCAGCTCCCCCTTGCTCTCACCACTAGCTCCCACTCCCCTCCCAGAGCGGAGGAGAGAACCCAGGAGTCCTGGCTCCCGGGGTTCACCTAGAGCCAACCAGGGACTCTCAGACCTCATCTCATCTGCTCCTTGCATGGGGGTGGCCCTGCCATCAGCCCCCTGGCTCCTGGCTCACGGGAGGGGGGATTTGGGGGCACAGTGGCCTGATGCCAGGCAGCCCCTGGGAGGGGCAAAGACAGGGATGAGGGGGGCACTGACCCCAGGCCTGCTTGGCTCCTGCCACACGCGCCAGCTGCCAGGGGCAGGACCCCAGGGGACTCGGGCACCTGGCGTCAGTGAGGGCGGCTGTCTGGGTTACCTCCCCGGTAGCCAAGGCTACTGCCAATTACTGGCCTCTCCAGGGCAGGCTGCTGCAGTCAGCCGGAGAAGAGGGGAGGGGCCAGATGCCTTGGCCAAACTGCTGAGCTCTTAGCTTAATTGAGTGTGAGCAGCTGAGGCCCCAGATCTGGGAGGGGAGTGGGGGCTAGTGGTTAGTGCGGGGAGGGGCTGGGAGCAAGTTCTAGCCCCACTTCTGGGATGGGGAGGGCGGTGTGTAGGGGTTAGAGCAGGGGGCTTGGCGCCTAGACTCCTGGGTTCTATACCCAGCTGTGCTCCTAAAAGAAGCCACAGCGCTCTCCTGTGCCTCAGTTTCCCCTTCTGTGGATGGCAGAGGAAAGAGCCCTGCCTGGCTCTTTGCCAGAGCTGGGGTATGAGCGGCAGGGGCCCGGGCCCAATCCCTGCCTTCCACATTCTCCCCCACAGCCCCCCTTCTGAGCAGTGCCTCTCCATTCCCAGCTCATCCTGGCCGCTGCGTTCCACTCCAGCAGTGGGGGCAGCCGCAGTGTTCTTCATCCCTGCCATGGGAGGGAGGCTCTGGGTTTGTAACCCCCCCTCGCTGCCCTTCAGAGGGGCCGGAGAACTGCCCCCAGGAGCCCCGGGGTAGGGTGGGGGAGATGTTCCCCCCCTTCCAATCTGGATTTCCAACCGGCCGCCACCAGCCTGGGCCAATGGTACCCGCGGTTCCTTTCGCTCCCCATTAACAATTCATGCTTTAGCTCCAGCCCGACGTCTGGCTCCAGCTCCCAGCCGCAGGATCACGCTGGGCCTGTCTCCGGCTCCCCTCCGGCCCTGCCCTTGCACCTGAGTGCTCTCCGGCACTCTCAGCCGCTCCCCGGGGACTGGAGCTGTTTACTCCACTAACCCATCCCTCTGGGCTTGCTAATGGCTCAGCCAAAGGCATCACGTGCAGCAGAGAAGCGGGGGGGTGGGTAATGCCCGTGGACTGGGAAGAGGGGCTCCTGCTGCTATTTTAGGGGGTCACCGTGCTCGCCTGTATCCGCAAAACCAAGGAGTCCCGCGGCACGTTCAAGGCAAACAGATGGATTTGGGCCGACGCTTTCGTGGGCACAGACCCGTCTGAGAGACATCTGACGGGGCGCGGGGGGGGGGGGGGGGGGGGGCGTTTGCCCAGGAAAGTGAATCTGCTAAATATTTGAAAGCGCTCGTCTGTCTGAAGAACTCCTCCTAAATGCCACGAGCCAGGATCGATGCGTTCGCTGTACAGCTTCCTCTGGGGCTAGCCGGGCGCAACGCACGGGGTTGGCTGTGCCAGGAACGCGGGCCGGGCCTGGGACAGGTTTGTTCCTCAGAAAAGCAAACCGACTCGCGACCGACTCTCCAAAGTCCAGCCCCCCCGGGGACAGAGCTGAGCAGATGTTGAAAGACGGAACCAGGTGTGACGTAGTGGGGGTATTGGGCTTTCTATGCCGGCTCTGGGGTAACCCCACTGGCTGCTGCCGGTACCGCAGACCAGAAGGACAGGGAGTGAGACATTATGCAAAGAGGCGCCCTCACCCTGTCTGACCAGCTACCCCCCATGGAGAGGAACAAAGGAAGGTGGAATGCCCCCCGGGCTGGGGGGCAGGGCTGGAGGAGAGTTAGTTAGTTTCTGTCTGGGAGCTGGAGGAAGCAGCCTCAGCAACAGGCTGGGGGGTTTAGAAGCCAGACCCCCACCCCATATCAAGGGGGGCTGAGGCATCCTAGGCCTGCCCTGTAACCTGGTGACACCTGCGCTGTATCCTGGAGAGGCAATAAACTCCCTCTGTTCTACCGGCTGGTGGAGTCTGTTCGTGCCATTTCGGGGTGCAGGAGGCAGGGGACCCCAACGCACCGTCACACCGGGATGAGCCAGAAGCAGAGGAGGAACCGGGGCTAGGATCGCATCTCAATGCGCCTTACAGAACGGAGCCACAACGCGGACACGAGAATAAAAGGCTACAGGAAAGCTCGGCGGCTACAGCCTGGTTCTGTGCCGACCTCGCGACTGGGCAGCGAAGACACAAAGGACACGCGATGGAATTCCCGACTGGGAGCCAAGCCGTGCCGGGGGGATCGGCTCGTGATCAAACCCGTCGCTGAGTCTTTAAGATGCCCCCGGACTCCTCGTAGTTTTAGGGGGGGTAACCGACGCTGGCTCCTTTCGACGGAGCAGAACTCAAACTCCAAGGGTGCTGAGTAACTAACTCAGAGGCCTGGTACAATAGGGGAAAGGTCTTTACAGCCCTCGCACCTCATGCAGCATCTGCCCTCGCTGTTCTAAGGGTGCTGCCAGGCCTGGTCGGGGGGGGGGCACTGTGGTTCACCATGCACACGATCGATAGAAGACAGCTTGGGAGGAGGGGGGGAGTTTGGTTTTTTTAACATCAGCGCCCACCTCGCTGTGGTCTCCTGGGATGGGTCAGGGCTGAGGGGAGAGAAGGAAAAGCCGATTTCCTGCTCCAGATAAACAGCTCTGCGGGGACACTGAGTCCCCAGGGGGTGGGCCGGTGTCTCCATCAAACACCCCACCCTCCCCAAGCCATCAAGCCTGTAGTCATAACAGCCAGCCTGGGATGCGAGACAGCAGAGATCAAGGAACACTGTCAAGACGGGATTTTCAAAAATCCCCAATCCTCATTAACAGCTTAATTGGGGAAAGCTAATTGGCTTTTGGCCCTAGCTGCGGTTCATCTCCAATCCCAGCAGCCATCCAAGGCCTGGCAGTTTTGCTTGACTCCCTTGTTTAGCCCACACCTGCGCTACCCACTAGGTCACACTCCTCCCCCAGGGCTGGGAAGAGAACCCAGGAGTCCTGCCTCTCCAGCTCACGCGTCAACCACAAAGTCCCCCCTCAACTTGGTCACATTTCGAGGCATCTTAGTCTGGATCCGGGCAGGTGGCCCCAGTCCTGGCACACTCCTCCACACTTGTCGGCCCCCCAGTCGCCCCCTTACCGGATGGAATCCTCCATTTCCTTCAGAGACTTTTCGGCTTCTTCAAACTGCTCCCGGGCTTTCTGGGCGGCTGGAAGAGAGGGCAGGGAGGTGACGCTGGGGGCCGGGGAAGGCCGGGCCGGTTTGTCTGAGCCCGGAGCGCCCCCTGCAGCCGCAGCAGGAAAGGGGACAGACGCCAAGGGCCATCCATCCTTGGCTGCCATGTCAGGTTTGTGGGGCTTGGTTGGCACCGGCGTGGGCTGCTTCCCGACACGGGCTAGACTGAACTCCGCCAGAGCGCCCGGCCCCTGCAACACACCGGGCCTCCCTCCCTAGAGTGGGGCACGCAATTCCCGAGTCCTGACTCTCAGCCCGCCTGCTCTAACCACTGTGCCCCACTGCTTCCCGGCCCATGAGCAGGGCGCAGGCCCTGGCCGTAAGGGGGTGCGGAGTCACACGACAGCTCCTGCCCTGCCCATGCGGAGAGGCTGCCTGCGCGGGGTCGGGGGCTGCAGCAGCTGCTGAGGCACAAGCGTGTCCCGCAGAGAACCCCCTTGTGCTGCGAATTCACCCCCCCGCCTGGCTTATTCCGGGTTAATTCCCTGGGCTGGGCCGGGCCGGCACCCGCCCGCAGGCCTGAGTTATCCGGAGCAAGTCGAGCACGGCCGTTCGAGGAGGGCCCGGGGCTTGGTCCCCGTGCAGCCCTTCCCCGTCACCTCGGTGATCTGGGAGGGTTACGTCTCTCCCATGGGTTCCCCAGCAGCAGATTTTACCTCAACCCCCCCTCGCCCCAGGGAGACAGCTGAGCTGCCACAGCCTTCCCTGCAGCGCTGCCCAGCGCTACGTGGACGGGCAGCACCCAGCACGAGGGGGCCGGGGCTCTCGGTCCTCCCACAGGCCTGCTAAGGGCCTGTCCCGACCGCTCGCCACGGGAGGCCAAGCCCTCGGAGGGCAGGAAGTGCCAGGGTGAGGCCGCTGGCTCCACAGAGAAGGGCGCCAGAGCTGGGGGGAGTCTCCATCGCTGGCGGATTCAGCTCAGGGAGGATGGAAGGTCCTTCGGCCACACACGAGTCTCCGGGCGCAGTGCAGGACTAATGGAGCCATTTGGCAGCCTCGGGTAGCGGTCGATGGGCTTCCCGGAGGCCACGGGCCCAGGGGAGGCAGCTGCACTTAGCCCGGGCTGCATTCCCGGGGAGATGCTGGGACACAGAACCCAGGCGCCTCTGAGGCTGCTCCGGCGGCCGGGCGCAGCTCGCTGGACTCTGCCCTGACGCGCTGCCGGCTCGGGCTGGCAGCGGGCACGGCCGCCGCGGCTCATGCCGACAGCACGTCCTCCTGCTGGGAGCCGCCCCCACCCAACCTGGGACTGTGGAGATCTGAGTTCGACTCCCAGCCCGGGCAGGTGCTCATGTACTTCTGTCATCTTAACCTCGCAAAACCAGGGCTTGCATCTCTGCACTGAATGGGGCTGAGGAGAGAGGGAACCCGGGTGCAGACAGGACGCCGGGGTAGATGGGCTGGACGAGGGAACCGAGAGGCAGCTCCGGGTAATCCCTGGCGCTGTACCTGCCTGGCGCCCACAGGCCCCCGGTATGAGCAGATGCAGCCCGGCAGAGAAAAGGCCGGAGCAGCTGCCCTGGACTTTGAGCCCTGGCTGTGAGCATGCCTGCCCCAAGGGACGGCACTTGCCCGAGCTCCGTGTGCGCACAGGCCTAGCAGTGGGGGGGTCCTGACCTGCATTCCCTGTAAACCAGGTGCTTGTGCAGCTGTCCAGGAGAGTGTCCAGTGCCGCCCAGCTGATTAGTAGTGCGCTCACCGCTAGGTTCGGGTGTCTACTGGTGGTGCACATCCACACATGCCTCAGTGCACAAAATTATTCCACACATGGATGGAAAAAATTAGAGGGAACATTGGTCCTGATCCCTGCCTAAGTGCTACCGTAAAACAAACACACAGTGCCTGGCACAGCTGGGGCCTGGTCCCTGTCTGGGGCTCCTGGACACTACCTAATCAGATTGCCGCGGCCCTGCCAGCGCTGTCCCATGACGCCAGCAGCCTCCCCCCACGCCGCTTCGCACAGACTTCACTGCAAGGAGGGGATGAGTCACCTTTTCTCCATCCCTCCCTCGCTGCAGGAAGCAGAACCAGCTGCTGGAACAGACAGGGAATAGGGCCTGGTAGGGGCCCTGCCCCGGCACGGCGGCTCTAGCCGCCCTCGAAACGGCAGCGGATTACTCCCTTGGCAGGTCGTGGCGGCGGCAATAAGGCAGGGAGCTCTCAGACTGGCGCAGGCTGCTTTGCAGGGCTAACCCCCCCTCTGAACCCCACGAGGCGAGAGCGCTGGAGGTGCTGAGCTCCGGCTGCTCCCCACAGCAGCCCCACATCAGGGTTCTTCCCCCAGAGCTCGTGAGCAGGAGGGCGAGGACCCAGAGACCCCAAGATGCGAGGCTGTCTAGGCTGGCTCCTAGTCACAGACTGGAAAACTCCATGTGGGCCTCAGCGTCGGGCCTAGTTTGTGTCCCGCAGACTGGAACCCCTGGTGGTACAGCTGTATGGAGGCCAGCAAGGGTCTGGCTGGGCTTTCTCGGCCTTTGGCTGCGAAGCCACGCACTGAAGAGATTTCTACATGGCACAGTGGGTAGATCACTAGTCTGGGGTCCAGACTCAGCTCTGACACACACCACCCCCCAGTCAGTTGCTGTGCCTCAGTTTCCCCACCTCGGTGTAGGGATAACAGCACTGCCATGGCCAGGGATAACTCCATTAAAGATTGTGTGGTGCCTGGCTGGAAGGGTGAGGGGGCCAAAGAAACAGGGTACTGCTGGGAAGCCCCGGCCCCCTGCCACAGCTTTAGCCGTCCGACTTCGACAAGGGGAGTTGGGCGCCTCCGTAGCTTTAAAAATTCGGGCCGGTCTTCGAAAGAGCAGCCTGCGACAGAGCCCTCGAGCCCGGAGGAATCGGCGAGTTCCTGGCTACGCGCTGACTCATTCCAAGACACAAACGGGATCGGCTCTCGCCTCCCACGCACGAGCAGCCTAGAGATGCTGCGCCCTGCAGCACGCGCCTGATCCCTCGCCGCGCAAATGGCTTTTGTTTACAGATCAGGTGGCAGGTTCCGCCTGCGTTAAGCCCGTAAGCCTCTCGGGGGCGAGATTTTAAAAGACCCGCGGGGGGACAAACGGAGCTCGGCGGAGCAGTGCACCAGAGGCGAGGAAGGGCCGGAGCGACCCGACGTGAAGCCCAGAGGCTACGGTGAGGGACGCCGGTAAACGCACTTTGATGTCGGCAGGTCACGAGCGACCCCCGAGCCAAGAGGCTGTGGATGGTCGCTGGGGCTCACCCGGCGGCTGCCAGGCGGGAGATGGGGAGGGGGGAAGCAGAGTCAGGCAGCCAAGAGGGGCGACCCTGGTTCAAGTGCTGGGCCTGGCTAAGGGATCGGAGGCCCCCCCGCTACCCGCTGCACACGCGGCGCCCCCAGGAGGGGCTGGGATGTCTCTGCAGTGGCAGGGGTGACTCGACGTCGAGCTATTCACCAGCACACAGGCACAGGAACCATCCCGCAGGGGGAGAATCCCCTCCCCCCACTGGGCGGTTTCTGCCCTTGGTTTACAGCCCTACCGTCAATGAGGGCCTGCGTCGCTTCATCGTAAGGGGGCAGCTTCTCCACATCCTCCTCCACCTTGTCGGACGGCTGCTTGGGCGGGGGGACCTGCAGGGCAACAGGGGCCACGGGATTGGGAAGCTGGCATGCAAGGGCGGTGCCAGGGGCGGAGAGGGGTGCAGGGAGCCATGCCGGGAACACGGGACCCTCTAGTTCGAGGCAATGGGCCAGCGGAACTCACCGCCACATGAGGGCACGGCGCGCAGCAGGGCGATATGGGGGCTGGGTGTTCAGCTGGAGGATGAGACTCTCCAGAAAAAGAATGACCAAGGGCTCGGGAAGATGAAGGGCAGGGGCTGATCTCCGACGGGTGGGAGGAGACTGTCTCTGGGGCCTAGTCACCTCCCCACTCCTTCCACGGCCGGCCCAGGCTCCCTGGAGACGGGATACCGGGCTAGATGGGCCTGCCCCAATCCAGCGAGCCCAGTGCTCTTGTGGGGTTACTTGGCTCTAGGGGCTCACTTGCCCCTGCCCTGTGGGACAGGCCCGGGGCAGACACTGCCTCCTCGTACCCCTGCTGGGAGTTCCTGCAGGCAAGGGAGGAGGAGAAAGCAGCAGCTGGGATTACCCTGAGTGACGGGGCAGGAGGGCTGGTTCGCGATGGGATCAGGGGCTGCAAGGACCTGGGTGTCCTGCCTCAGCCAGCTGGGGCCGGGCACAGCCCCACCCGATACCTTTGGCTCCTCTTCATTGCTCTCGTCGTCGTCGGCCTCGTCCTCTTCCTCCTCGTCGTAGTCGTCCTCCGGGGCCGGCTGCTCTGGGGGCAGGTCTGGCTGGGGCTCCGGGGCCTCTTCTGCTGGGGCCTCAGGCAGGGGAGCGGCGTCGGGCAGGCCCTGGAAGCACCAAGCAACCCAGGGCGGTGTCAGCGCAGCATCCGGCTGCCACGCGAGCCAAGCAGGGCCCCAGAGGGGAAGGGCCGGCCAGGGCAGGCAGTAGTGGGCCTGGGCTCTTTCTGTCCCCAGCTTGGGGTCAGTCCATAGGGCCACCACCCCTTCGTGCCTCAGTTTCCCCATTTACGACAGGCGCGGCTGACAAAGGTACGAGCCACGAGTGCAGAGTGCCGCTTTCAGTGCCGTCTCACAGCAGAGCCCCTCCAGCCTCCGACCCTGCAGCACTGAACAACAGACCAGCTACAGATGGTTCTGTTAGCCATTTGTGTAGGCCCTACGCAAACAGAGGTGCACACGTGCAGCCCAGTGGCGCTCGAAGAGGGCAGCGCCGGGTCTGGGTCAGCTCCACAGTGCTGGAGCTTCTGATTGCAGGGGGCTTCTGATTGCAGTAGGGAATGCTACCACCACTCAGCCCTTCTCCAAGCAGGGGAGCGCGGCCTAGTGGCTAAAGCACTGGGGCACAGGCGGCTTGGATTCCAGGCTGTGCTGCTGAGCATCCCTTGGAAGAGCCACTTCCCACCTCCGTGCCTCAGTTTCCCCACCCACACAATGGGCACAAGGATCCTCAGTTACTTTACGAAGCACTTTGAGCACCACTGATGAAAAGCATGAGTCACGAGCTAGGGAAACTGAGGCACCAATGGGGGATGCGACTCCCCACCAGAGGGCGCACTCACCTATCACCCCACCACGCTGCCGACTGCCAGAGGGCCTCGCATCCAGTCACTGGGGACACCGGCCACACCACATGCCCGCAAACGGCACAGCAGCGCCGTTAAAAGCTAGGGAAACTGAGGCACGGAGCCCACCCAGCTGGCCAGCAGCAGAGCCAGGAGCAAAACCCGGATCTCAGTCCATGCTCTATCCCCTGGGCCACGCTGCCAGGAGCTGGCCCTGTCATTCCAAAGAGAGATGGAGGCAGAGGCCCCCTCGGCAGAGGGCCGGCCCAGAGCACTGACCTCGGGCTTGTAGTTCTCCTTGATTGCAGTCCACACAGAATCCTGGAAGCTGGAGGCATCGGCCTGCAGGGCGTTTCCCAGAAGGGTCTGGAAGAGAAGCATTGCGGCTTGAGAGCAGCAGGGCCTGTGGGACTCTCTGCCACTGGATGTGGGGGAGCCCAAGAGGAAGGTTGAGAGACTATGCAGGGCCCGGTTCCCACCCAGGAGCCAGTCTCCAGCTGGCAGGACAGGCAGCGCCTCCCCCGCCTGCCAGAGAGGGCTAGTCCGGCCTCCTCTCCTGCAGGCATTCTCCTAGCTTCCTCTGCAGCAGCTGGGCAGAGATGGGCTAGCAAAGAGCCAGGCTGGGCTAGTGATCAAAGCCCCCCGCAGGGACTGTCTGGGATTGGCTCTGGCACTGCCTCCCTGGCCAGCTTCGGGCAAGTCGCCGGATCTCTGAGTCAGCAGGACGCCCTTGTAGCCAAGGCTAACGGCATATTGGGGCGTGTTAGGAGGAGCACTGCCAGCAGATCTAGGGAAGGGATTATTCCCCTTTATTCGGCGCTGGGGGGGCACATCTGGAGTTTTGTGTCCAGTTCCGGGCCCCCCACTACAGGACGTGGACGCATTGGAGAGGGTCCAGCGGCAGGCGACCAAAACGGCGAGGGGGCTGGAGCACATGGCCGATGAGAGGCGGAGGGAGCTGGGTCTGTTTAGTCTGCAGAAGAGCGAGGGGGGATTTGAGAGCAGCCCTCAGCTCCCAGAAGGGGGTTCCGAAGAGGCTGGAGCCCGGCTGTGCTGTGGCGGGAGGGGGCAGAACGAGGAGCAATGGGCTGAAAACTGTTTCCCGAGGAGGGTGGGGAAGCGCTGGGACGGGCTCATCCCTGGAGGTTTTTAAGGCTTGACAAAGCCCTGCCTGGGCTGACTTAGTTGAGGTGGGTCCTTCTAGGAGCAGGGGGACCCTTGAGGGCTCTTCTGACCCTCATCTTGTGCGATTCTTCTGCGCCTTGGTTTCTGCATCTCTCGAGTGGGGACAGCCAGCCGGCCTTTTCCCTGCCCCTCCCTGGGCCCCACTCACTGGGGCTCCCCACATCCGGGCTGCAGCCGGCTCAATGAAGGTCTCCCCGGGACTTGGTCTTGCAGCCCCCAGATCTCGGAGCACCCCATCAATTGCTCCCTGACCCAGCGGTTCCTACCCTCCTGCTCGAGAGCAGCCGCCCAAAGCTCCTCTTGCCACCTTGTCTGGGGAGAGCAGACTTCGAGGGTCAAGACCCCCCTGGGGAGTCGTGTGTGCGCCTGGACGGATGCATCCCGGCAAGGGGCCACACGGGCCTGGTGGCCATGGAGAGAGAGGACTTTCCGTGCCAGGCTGGGCCCCGCCCTCCCAGTAACAAGCCCCTCCAACCGGCGACCCACAGCACCTGGGGGGAGAGGGGCTGAAAAGGGGAACTCCCCGTCCCCTGCCCACACCCTCCGGGTAGAGCAGCCTCCCTGTGAGCCGTTACTGCCACCTGCTGGAGAACAGGTGGAAGGGACGCTCGTGGCCGGTTCTGGGTCCTCGGGGCTGCTGCGGACCAGGGCTTTGGCGGGCTGGGAGCCAGGAGGGTTTCACTGTGGCCACAGAAGCGGCCACGCACGGGAGCTGGGCAGAGCTCTACCTTTGTAACGGGATCTGACACCTTTTTGGGAGGCGGGGTGTCCATGGGGCTTTGGGGGGAAGGGCTTCACGCCTGGGCAAGCTACTGCATGACGGGGGTGGGAGATGTTAAGCAGTGGCTGCTTCCCACCCCAGAGGTGGCTGCATTTAAGTATGAGAGAAAGCGACTGTTTGGATCTGAAATGATCCGAGCATGGGACAGAATCCGGGCTCCTGGGCTCTAGCCCCTGCTTTGGGAGGGGAGCAGAGTCTAGTGGTTAGAGCAGACAACGGGAGTCAGGACTCCTGGGCTCTAGCCCCAGCTCTGGGAGTGTGCAATGTCACGCCACCGACGCGGCAAACTTGGACGAGGCCCTTCCCTGCCGGCGACCGGAGGACGACCCAGCTGGAGGGCTGATGCGAGACGTGCTAGGGACTGTCTGACGTGACACGGCGCAGTGCACATCGCTGGGCGCGCCTTCCCTGCCCTACCTGGGCTTCCGTTTCCGAGAGGGTCCCGTCTCCGTCCACGTCCAGCTCCACGTGGGTTTGGAGCTCGGCTACTGACACCCTGCAGCCAGGAGATTGGGAGAGGTGGGGGGGAGACCAGGCAGGACGCGTGAGCCGAGGCCGCAGTGCAGAGGCCGGTGCGGGACAGACGAGGGGCCTATCCCCCGGCCCCTCTGCCAGTCCCGTTTGTTTGTGGGGAGTCCTGTTCCCCCCTCCCCGGTAGCAGGCACCTCACTGACCGGCACAGAGGGGTCACCTCTGACCTGGGCCCTGGCCCGGCTGGCTCCCCCAAGCATTCCAAGCACTTGAAGCCGTAATTCAGCACTGGCCCGTGGCTCCATCTGCAACCAGCCGCTGGCTGACCTGAGCCTCCCTGGGCATCGTCCGAGCTTTCTCGGGGCAGGAGGGATCCTTCCCCGGGGCTGGTTACGCCAGTACCACAGGGTCCCTGTGCTGGCCCAGAGGGAGATTAGCAGGAGAGTGCTGGGGAGACTCGGGGTGGCAGCAGGAATCAATAGCAAAGGTAACAGGCATCTGCAGAGGTGCCCCCAGGGCTCAGCCTCCCCCACCCGTGTGGGGCGAAGGTGGGGACCAGGCCGGTCCCCACTGAGGACACTGCTGGGCCCCACGACCTCCCTGGAGTTTGGGGCAGAAATCAAGGGGCTCCGGGCTACGCAGCGGGGAGCACACGGTGCTGGGGGCCAGTCCTGGCTGGCCAGGGGTCACATGGGGGTTCAGCACACACAGGCAGGGGGTGCTGCTGTGACTCCCCTTTGGCTTCTGGGTAGTGCTCCCCGTTTGATGCCCGCGTGCAGAAGGAATTCTGTTATGTGCACCCATAGGGGCTGGATGTGCGACATGTCACCTTCGTGTTGGTGCACTGCATTCAGTCTGCACACGGACGGTTGGGGAGGATGAGGGGTTTGGAGTGTGGGAGGGGACTCGGGGGGGGCGGCTCTGGGGTGGGGATGAGGGGTTTAGGGAGCGGGAGGTGGCTCCAGACTGGGGCCAAAGAGGTTGGAGTACAGGAGCGGGTCAGGGCAGGTGGCTGGCGGGGGGGTCTGGGCATGGGTCTGCCGGTTTTACAGTCAGGCGCAGGAGGGGGCTCAGGGTGTAGGGCACCTACCTGAGGCAGCTCCCTTTGGGGGGTGGGGTGGGGGGAAGAGAGAACCGGTGGATCTGTGCGGCCAATACTGTCCGCGTACAGCCAATGGGCGCAATTCCCGGCCAATGAGAGTGGTGGGGGCGGAGCCTCCAGGCACTCTCAGTAACGCTGCTCCAGCCAGGCGCGGGGGCAAGAAACGGCAGCGCACGGAGCCGCCGCCCACCAGGAAGCGCCGGCCCAAACCCAGTGGCTCTAGGGGCTGCAGCCCAGAGCCCTGCATTACAGGCCCCCTCACTGGCCCTGGCTGCAGCCCCTAATGCCCCTCAATCTGGCCCTGCCACTGGGCCAGAGGAGCAAACCTCTCCTCTGGCTATAGCCGCCAGGCGCAGCTTCGAGGGAACCCCCCCCCACGACTCACAGGCCGTCCCCGTCGTCATCCAGCTCCTGGAAGGCTTCTCTGGCTCGGGCCTGCTCCCGCGCCGCCTGCTCGGCCGCCCTCTGTTCTGTGTGGGGCCAGGCACAGACTCCGGTTAGAGCACCGCCCCCAGGTCCCCCTCCCTCCCCAGGCAGGGCAGCGTGCTGCCAGGCACTGCACGGGGCACCGGGGAGCCTGTGATTTGGATCTGCCCCCCGAAGCCCCAGCCAGGGGGATCCCGGGGCCAGTTTTACAGTCAGTGCCTGACGCAGGAGGCAGGAGTCCCCGCGGGAGGGAGGGAACGAAGTGACGGCCCTGGACATGCGGGGGCCTGCACGTACTGACCCTGCTCCCGCCAGAGAACCCCGGTTCCCTGAGCTAACTGGTCTGCTGCGCTCCCCCGGCAAGGGGAGCCCAACTCCCACTGCTGCTCTGCCCACTGGGCAACGCTGCCCTTTTCACACGCCTCTAGTCCCTCCGAGCCAGCCAGGCGCCCTCCCCCTCCCCAGTGTCCTGCAGAGCAGCACCCCCTCCCCTTCCCCAGCACTGCCCCTCACCCTCCCAGTTCTTCTGGTGAATCTCTTTGGCTTCCTTCTCCGGCTTCTCTGCTGCCTCCTTTGTGGATCTCAGCGTCTCCACCTGCTGCTCCAGAGACTTCTTCCCCTCCTGCAGCTCTGCCAGCGTCCTCTGCGCAAGGGCCAGGAGTAAGGGAGCAGGCCGGACCCAGCGGGGGGGGGGGGAGTTAGGAAGCAGGCTGGACCCAGCATGGTTGCGGGGGGGGGGTCAGGCCAGACACGGCATGGGCGGGGGGGGGGGGGGGGGGGCCAGACATAGCCCCTAAGGAGTCTCTGAGCAGCAGCACCTGCCCAGTTGGCTGCAGCTTCCCCCTCCCCCCGGATTTACTCTCTCTGGGGACTGAGGTGGGGGGAGGGAGAGGAGTCGATACAGCGACTGGCACAAGGTCACCCAGGAGCTCTGTGGCAGAGCCAGGAACTGAACCCGGGGCCCTGATCCCCACCCCCTCCCCAGACCACAGCCTAGACCACGCTCTCCTTGGGGGGCTGGGAGCGAACCCAGGGGGACGTCCAGACCACATGGCTCCGTCGTCGGAGCCACGTAAAATAGTTTACTCGGCACAGGCAAAGCAGAGGGGATTTAAATAATCCCCGCTTCACTGAAATAAAGATGGCCGCCGCGCTGTGCTGATGATCGGCTGGTCCGGCGCAGCACGGGGGCCTAGACGCGGCGCGGTCGACAAGGGAAGCCTTCGTCGACCGCTCCGGTATGAACAAAAGGATTCCCTTGTCGACCGCGCCGCGTCTAGGCCCCCGCGCTGCGCCGGACCAGCCGATCGTCAGCACGGCGCGGCGGCCATCTTTATTTCAATGAAGCGGGGATTTAAATAATCCTTTGCCGATGCCGAGTAAGCTATTTTCCATGGCTCCGCCGATGGAGCCACGTAGCCTAGACGTATCCCAGTAGTCCACGGAGCCCAGATGCGCCCGCCGGAGCCGGCTCCCTCCTTGGCAGCGGGGCCCCGGGTGCTCTGCACACCCACAACCCAGATGGGAGCCTCCCAGCTCCCCGGTCTCCCCACCTGCTTGTCTTCCCTGCCCTTGCTCGCTTCTTCAATCAGGCGTTGTTTGAGCTGGAAGCCTTCCCTGGCCACCTCTGCCATCTGCGCCAGCGCCTCCCGCTCCTTCCGGCCCATCTCCCTGCACGGGGTGGGGGAGGGAGAGGCGCCCGGATCAGCCTCGGCAGCGGCAGCCTGGCTCTAAGGGTCCTAGAGGGAGGGCCCCCCCCCAGCTCTGGCAGACTCAAACTGAAAGGGGCGCAGCCCCCGGAGAGGGGCAGAGAGCGGCCCCATGTGATCACGGGCGGAGCTGGCAGGTGGGACGCTCCAGGCTGGTGCAGGGAAGGGTCCTGTCAGGGGCCAGGGTTTTAAGCCTCCCTCAGGAGCGGACGGGGTGAAGAGCCAAGTTCTCACCTCAGAGCTGGGCCTGCTCCCTCACCCTGGGCCATGAAGCAGGAGCCACCCCCAGAGCCACCCAGCAGGGCCCCACTGCCCCAGGGCTGCTTTGCTGAGATGTGGGGTGCCAGCAGGGGAGGGGACATTTCTGCTGCATGCTGGGTAACGGACTGAGCCCTCCCAGGACAAGGCACTAAACAGAGGGGGCAATGCAACTGGAGACAGAGCCCCAGAGAGGAAAGGCCCCATCGCCCCCCTCCCCTCCAAGGGCAGATCAGAGCCGGGCCTCATGTTCCACTCCCTGCCCCCCCGAGCCAGTCCCATCCCCATAGCCGGGGCCGCCCTTACTTGCAGGTGTTCTCGCATACGAAGCCGCTGTTGTACTCGTCCGTGGCGTCGCAGCAATCTGAAAGGGAGAGAAGAGGGGCCGTCACGGCCCAGCCCTGCGCGCTCAGGCGCTCTCAAGCAGAGCGCCCCCGGCCCCGCGCGGGGAGGCCCGGCTTACCGCAGACGCCGTCGTTGACGCGGGAAGAGGGGATGTACTGCGGGCGGTAGCCGGCATTGGTGCAGTGGAAGCGGCCGTTGGGGCAAGCCGAGGTCCCTGAGACACGCAACAGAAAACAGATCTGCCGTGGGCAACTGCCCGGGTGCACGGCAAGAGAGCTCCACGGGCTCTGCAAGGCCGGGCTTCGCTGCCAGCGCAGCCCGCATCCCGACTACGCGCACACACCACCCGCCGCTGCCCCTGCCAGCCCAACCGCTCTGCGGCCCCGCTGCAGGGGGTGAAGGCCTCCCACGACTGCCTCCCCGAGCCAAAGGGCAGATTCTCCCCCGGTTCTCTGGGAAAGATCCCGCCCCAAGCAGCCCAACCACGGGGAGCGCCTAGCACAACCTCCGAGTGCAAAGGTAGCGAGGACACAGCAAGGTCGATGCAAGAGCACTGACGGCCAGAAGGAATCAGCTGGCTTGTTGTTCTGACCAGCACGGGCCGGAGACCAGCCCCAGGATTTCAGCCAGAGCCAGGCATTTTGGGCTCTGTGAGCCACCGGCAAGGGACCAAGGTGCCACCAGCGGGGCGATGGCAAGGCATGGACTAGATGAGAACTGCAGCTTGACAGGGGCGAATGACACCCCCTCCCTCCCTGCTTCATGCCTCTCATCAGGATCCCGCCCCACAGCTGCCTCACACCCTCTCCCGCCCTGCTCCCTGCCATTTCAAGTAGGACCTGCCTCGACAGATATGGCCCCATGCCAACGCAGCAGCTCGCGGGGGCCGGCTGCTTCCATCCCAGCAGGGGGCGCTCTGGCCCATCACCCACCTGGCTCGTCGGAGCCATCCTGACAGTCGCAGTAATCGTCATTCACCCAGTCGAAGGCGATGGTCGAGGACCCGTCCAGGCAGGTGAACGGCTTCGATTCCTCATAGAAGTGATGGTCTGGGAAGGGCAGAACCAGAGATGTTACAGGGCAGGGAGGGGGAGTCCATGGGGATTTCTGGGCTCCCTCCAGACTAGGTTGGGGAACCCAGGGGCCCGGCCTGAGCAGCGCCCCGCAGCATGGTGTGGCAGGGCTGGGCTGGGCAGCCCCTCACCCACGTTATACCTACTGCTCCACCCCGGCCGGGCCTGCTGCACCCGTGGAATCCCAGTTAACTGTTTAGCCGGTTGGGTTTTTACATCCCTACTCCAGACACCCACCCAATGAGCCTGGAGGAAGAACCACCACTAGGCCAGTGTCTCAGGTCACTACGAACCAGGGTTGCTTCCTGGTTCCAGGCCCATGGCTCTAAGTACCAGGCCAATCTACCACCCATCAGCCCTGCCATCTCCACCCAAGCCTCAATTTTAACGACCAGCTTTCACTTCTCTCTGGAAACACAGGGAAGGCAACTGGCCTGCTGTCATCCCCCAGGCCCTAAAATGACTCTCAAACAGAACTGTGCAGCTGGGACTCCTGGATCTAGTCCCAGTTCTGGGAGGGGTGTGGGGCCTAGAGATTAAAGGTGGTGGTGGTAATTCAGGACTCCTGGACTCTAGTGCTGGCTGTGACCCTGATTTCCCAGCGTAATGGGGGTACGTCCCACTCCCACTCCGTACCTCCGTTTCCCCATCTGGTTAAAAATCTCTTCCTGCCTTGCAGGGGGATTAGGGAGCCTGGAAAGTCCTCAAAGGTCGAGAGCCTCCAGGCGATGGTGGAGGTGCATGGAGCTATTGCAATGCAGAACTAGGAGACACTCAGCTCCCAGTGAGCTGACCTAGGGGATTTCCCTTTAAGGAGCTACGCCCCCAAGCATGTTTCAAAGGGCCAGCCACCCAATTCAGTATCAGACTCTGTGGCGGATCCTGGTAACGTACTGGTCAAAGAGACGCCCCGGGGTCGCTTGACCTCCACGGCGGAGGCCAGGGCGCTCAGTACCGGCAGCAGCAGCAGCAGCATGACCCACAGGCAAGCACAGCAGATCCTAGGGGCAGGGAAGAAAAGGGTGCCAGCGTGACTAGATGTTTCCTCTGCATGGGAGTGGAGGGAAAAGGGGGCTCCGATCCTACATAAGCCCCTCTAGGAGCATCCTTCTGGCCAGCCCCATACCTGCAGCGCCTGTGCCGCCCTCTCCAGCGCCTTCCCCGCTAAGGGGCACAGTCTGCAAAGGGGTTGCTATGGAAGCCCCACCTCTGCTGAGGTCCCTATAGAGCCAGCCCCTCCCTCCCCGCACTGAGACCCCAACAGACCCAGCCCCTCCCTCTCACCCATGGAGGCACCTCGAGAACTCCACCCCCACCAGGGCCCTGTAAATGCAGCCCCTACACAACCCCTCCCCCACCGAGGCCCCTATAGGTGCGGCCCCTCCCCCACCGAGGCCCCTATAGGTGCAGTCCAGCCCCTCCCCCACCGAGGCCCCTATAGGTGCGGTCCCTCCCCCACCGAGGCCCCTATAGGTGCAGTCCAGCCCCTCCCCCACCGAGGCCCCTATAGGTGCAGCCCCTCCCCCCGGAGCCCCTATAGACCTCATCCCTCCCCGCTGAGGCCCCCTATACAGCCAGCCCCCCTTTCTCACCCACGAGGCCCCTATAGAAACGAGCGCTCCCCCCCCCGGCCCCTATAGACCCAGCCCCGGTACCCAAGGAAGGGGCGGAATCCCCGTGGAGCAGGGTCCAGGGTCCACGCCAGAGCAACCGGAAGTCAGCGGCGACTCACATCCGCTTGGGCGCCCACAAAGGAGGAAGGCGGGAGGAAGACAAAGGAAACGTCGATTCCAGGCGGCCATTTCGGGGGTGGCGTGGCTCGTTCCGGCTCAATGGGGCCGGCGGCCATCTTGGAGGTGGCGGAAGTAGCTGACCCCGCTCGCTAACTATGACGAGGCCCCAATGCGCCGCGCTTCCGGTGTCCACCTTGAGTGTGGCGGAAGTTGCCCTGCCAGTGATAGAAAAGGGGCCCAGGCCCCCCCAACAGTGTGGCACTGGGAAGCGGGACCAGAGGGCGTCTCCGCATCGTCGTCATTGGATGGGAGGGAGCTGGCGCAGCCCCGGGACCGAGCTCCCAATCGGAAAGACAGGGGCGACCTTCCTCCCATCATGCCCCGCCAGACGCTCCCCCAGGCGGCCAATGGGGAGCTTTGTATCAGAGCTGGTTGCCATGGAGAGCGGGGCGGGGCGGGGCGGGGCCGGGGGCGAGGCGGCTGCGGGCCAGGTGCGGGGCGGGGAAGCGTCCACGGGGTGCGGCTGGGCTGTTACCCCGCGTCCCCCCGGCCCCCCCGCGCTAGGGACCCCTCCCCCCGGACCCCCCTCTAGGGACCCCCCCGCGCTAGGGACCCCTCCCCCCGACCCCCCCCGCTCTAGGGCCCCCCTTCCGGCCCCCCCTCTAGGGACCCCCCGCCCTAGGGACCCTCCCCCCAGCCCCCCCCTCTCTAGGGCCCCCCTTCCGGGCCCCCCCCTCTACGGACCCCCCCGCGCTAGGGACCCCTCCCTCCCGGCCCCCCCCTCTCCGCCCCCCCCCGCGCTAGGGACCCCTCCCTCTCCGCCCCCCCCGCGCTAGGGACCCCTCCCCCCGGACCCCCCCGCTCTAGGCCCCCCCCTTCCGGGCCCCCCCTCTAGGGACCCCCCCGCGCTAGGGACCCCTCCCTCCCGGCCCCCCCTCTCCTCCCCCCCCCGTGCTAGGGACCCCTCCCCCCGCCCCCCCCCAGGGACCCCCCACGCTAGGGACCCCCCCACGCTCTAGGGACCCCCCCGCGCTAGGGACCCTCCCCCCGGCCCCCCCCTGCTCAAGGAGCCCTCCTGCTCTAGGTGCACCCCCCAGGGTGCCCCCCCCCACTCTAGGATTCCCACTCCCCCATCTGCTCCTGGGTGATCCTCTTTCTGATGCAGGGTGCCCCCTCCGCTCCAACGTGCACCCCCCCCTCCGGAGTGCCCCCCTCCCTGCCCAGAGTGCCCCCATTTGCTCCAGGGTGCCCCCATCCACTCTAAGGTGTCCCCCTCCCTGCCCAGGTTGCTCCTCTGACAGCCCGAGCTTGCCTCTGTGCCTTGCCTCTCTGCTCTCCGGTTCCTCCCTAGAGCCAGGGGGCTGCTGTCGCCATGCCTGCAACCCTGGGCCCTGCTGGGGTGAAGCCCCCAGTCCACGAGCAGATCTCAGAGATGCAGAATAAGATACAGCTCCTAGGTATGTAGCTGTTCCTCAGCAACGTGGGAGGTGGAGGGGGCCTTTGTCTTGGGCGCAGGCCAGAAAAGGCTGCGGGGTGTCAGCATTCAGAAAGGGGGGAGGGCCCCACATGTGGATCTCCATCTGCACTGGTGCTTCCGTCTCAGCTCAAGCTGCCTGCAGTGCGCTGTTAAGCCAGGTCATAGCGTGGGGTGCAGAGAGTTAAATTCTTCCCTCTGGCAACAGCTTTTGACACAGCAAAATCCAATCCCAGGGGATGTTGAGAAATAATAGTCCCTAGGTCACGTAGTGCTTCTCATCCTTCAAGCACAAATCCATTTAAAGGTGGTCAGTACCATTTTACAGAAGGGGAAACTGAGGCACAGCAGGGCCGAGGCTTCCGTGGGGTTGCCCAGCTGCAGAGTGAGGAAGAGAACCCTGGTCTCTGAGGTCCCAGTCCAGTGCTCCATCCTCTAGGAGTAGATAGAGGTGACAAATTGAGCAGAGGTGCTTTGCTCACGGCATCTATAGACACTGGAACTCCCTGCCGCTGGATGGCAAACAGCAGGATTAGAAGAGGGACTGGTTGTGGATAAGAAGATTCAGAGCTAGAACAGTTCGTGCTAACAAAGAGCATCGGAAGGGATAGAGCCCAGCTGGACTCAAGCTCTTAGAGACCAGAGAAGATCATAGAATCCCAGGGCTGGAAGAGACCTCAGGAGTCATCGAGTCCAGCCCCCTGCCCAAAGCAGGACCAATCCCAGCTAAATCATCACAGATCTCGGGGTGGGCTGGGGGATGTTATTCCTCATCTGCTGTTGAGGAGGGTTTCCTGAACTTTCCTCTGAAGCTGTTTGCTCTCAGAGCCTGTGTGATGAGCTGTGTGGACCTTGTATTTCCCATGCGTGTCCCCCAGGCCTCAGAGCTCATGGCCCAAAGGAGGAATTCAGAGGAGCCCTCCTATGGGCTGGCTTTTCTCCAGCTCAGCTGCCGGTCATCTGGCTGCTAAGCGCCCCCTAGGGGCTGTGGCTTTTGCTGGCCCAGAGGGGAGAGCATGTCCCCCGGGGCGTCCCATCTGAGTCCTGGCCATGCCAGCGAGAGCCAAGGAGCTGGCCAGCAGTGTCCCCGCTGCCTGTCTTAGCACCTCCCCGCTGCGGGGCTGTTTTGCACCCTTGGCAGAGGGCGACCGGAAGGCTTTCTACGAGAGCTCCCAGTGGACCATCAAGAAGAACAAGGAGTCCATCTTGTGGCTGCGGCAGGAGAACAAGAAGCTGCACAAGAAGCTGGCAGCCTTCGTGGCGGTGAGCAGCCCCTGGGAGGGGGACAGCAGGGAGCACCACACCACCCTGCGTGGCCTCGCTCCCTTCAGGGGGCATGTCAGATGCTCCTGAGCCGGAGAGCAGCAGCTGCAGCCTCCCCGCTCCCCCGAGATGGTTCAGCTCTTGATCGGGCCCAGTGTTGAGGGGTTTATGTGGCGGGGCGGGCGGGAGTCTTACTAGCATGTGGCAGGGTGTATTGGGGTGCGCAGGTGCGGGAGACACCAGGTGGTGTGGGGGGGAGGTGTATGTGGGTGTGAGGATGAGTGAGGGGTATAGGAGGATGCAGGGAAGTGTGTGGGGTGTGCAGGTGAGGGTGTACCAGGCACTGTAAGTTAGTAGGTGTATTACAGCTGGGCCTAGGAGCCCCAGCCATGGCCCAGCGACCCAAAGTGCCAGGTGCTGTACATTATTTCTTAGGTGTATTACGGTAGCACCCAGGTGCCCCAGCCATGCACAACCACAGAACAAAGAGACCATCAACCAGGAGCTGATGGGGATCTGGGGGGTGGGGGGAACAGGCAGGCAGCTGGGGAGGCACAAGAGAAACAGGAGACCACATTGGTCAGCGGGATGGAGCATGTGTCTGAGCGGCCGGGGCAGGCGTATCCAGGAGCCGGGACGTCTGCTGCACAGATCGACGTGAAGTGTCACCTGGTCGGGGTGGCGCTGCCTGAGGTGACAGCAGCCCTCTCGTGTTCTGCAGGGCGATGAGCAGATCATACAGGAGGTGTTCCGGGACCGGGCTGCCGAGAAGGCTTCCCTGAAAAATAAAAGTGGAGAGGTACGCCGGGGGGGCTTTGTGCTGTGCATGTGCCAGCCAAGCCGTTTGTGGCTACGGACGTGCAGTCTCCAGGCCCGCCTTTCTAGAGGGGGGGGGGGGAAACATCAGGGCATAAACAGTGGGGCGCAAGGGCTGCAGATTGGGACTGAGGGGCACAGGGAGAGCTGCATGTGGGGAGCCCAGAGCTGGGGTGCCAGGGGCTGTGGGTTGGGAATGAGGGGAGCCCAGGGCTGAGATGACCGTGGTCTGTAGGTTGGGCTAGAGGGCAGGTGACTAGGCAGTAGTGTCTGAAAAAGCCATGGGGTTCGGGGGAGGGGGATGAGCCCAGCTCTTCTGGTCCCCAGGGAAGGGCAGATTCAAGCTGTGGGCGCAGTGTGGGTGGGAGATTTCAGTGGGGTCCCAGCCCGAGCCATCGAGCCGAGCGGCTGCCCAGGAAAACCCCTGGCCTGTACGATTGGCCCTGTCCCTCCTCTCCCCTCCCGAGGGCGCCATCGAGTTCATCAACCACCGGCTCTGCGAGAAGATCAACCGGCTGAACGACCTGAAGCACCAGGTGGAGGTGAGGAAGCGGCGGCTGGAGGAGCTGCAGCTCCAGTACGACTCCAAGCTGCAGGAGGCCCGGGGTTTCCAGGAGGTAGAAGAAGGTGACACAGAGGCAGCCAAGGTGAGAGGGGCGTTTGGGGAGCAGGTGGGGAGGCTCAGGCTGACCCCTGCACACCGGGCAGCGCTCACACTCCACACCCAGCGCTTTAGCCAATGGGGCAGGTTCATGTCTGTGCTGCATGCTGGTCGTGGTTTATTAGGTGTATTACGGTAGTGCCCTGGAGCTCAGCTGTGGCTCAGGAGCCCATTGTGCCAGGCACTGTGCACTAATAGTAGGTGTATTACGGTATCTCTGGCCCAGCTAATGCTCAAGAGGAGCAAGGTGGGCAGGGAGTTTGGGACGCCAGCTGTAGCCCCATCGGGAGGGGCGGGTCGCTAACCGTTGGCAGTTTTGTTGGCTGAGCAGCTGGTGCCCTCGGGCTCTGCCCATCCTGCTGCTTGCTGACCTCTCCTGGTCCTTGCCTCGCCCCCCCCCCCATGTCTCTAGTGTGATGCTGGGGAGGCCACGAAGGCTGCTGGAGTCTGATCGCTGAGCCTGGCCGCCATGGCAGACTCACCCCCCTGCTGACACGGGCCTGTCCCAGTTCCTCCTGTGCTTCCCAAGCAGGGTCAGAATCATGGGGAAACCGAGGCACGGAGCAGGGACGTAGCTGAGCCCAGGCTAGAACCCTGGTCTCCGGAATGCCAAGCCAGAGCCTCCTTCCCATGAGCCTCTGGGAGAGGTAATGGAAGCCAACCCCTCTCCTCTCCCCAAGGCAAACAGACAGGCGTCATCTGCCGCTGAGCAGCCCTGGGCCCAGGCAGCAGGCAGGGCACTTCTGAAGGGGTGTTCCTACCCCTCTGGCCCTGCCCCACATTGCCAGGTGTCTGGGGAGCAGCTCTGGCCCCTCCCAAAGGCACAGCTTCTGCCAAGCACACGGGATGCCTGTTCCCAAAGCAGGGGGAATTCTGGGATCAAACAGACCCTGGCGAGGGGCGTGAGGGCGCGACAGGAGGGTGCTGGGCTCCGGGATGGCACAAGGCTAGGCCGGAACCCCTTCAGCGCTGGCTCCTGCCTGTCGGCCGGGCAGGTGCTGTTTGCAGCACAGTCGGTCCCGGATAGCCCGATCGGGGGCTCAGTTCAGCTCACAGCGGGCTCCTGGGAACAGCCACCTGAGGGGACTCCCCACATCCTGATGAGCGGGTGGGTGATTCGGTGCCGTCCCTCTCCCGCCCAGGCCCTGCGCAGGCTGGAGAACCAGCTGGAGAAGGCCCGGCTGAAGGTGGAGGAGGCAGAGCACATCACCAGCCTGTACCGCCAGCTCAAAGCTCACATGCAGGTGGGGGCGCCATGGGGGGGGGGGGCTGTACAGAGAAATCCCCCTTCCTCCTACTCCCCAGAGCTTCTGGGGGTCGGGCCCCTCCTCCCCGTCACCTCCCCGGAGGGAGGGGCTGCTGGCCGAGGTCTCCCCGGGAACCTGCCAGGCTGGGAGGCGGGTGCTCTGATCTGGGCACATCCCTGCCCTCAGGGGCTGATGCTGCTGCCCCCCAGGAGCAGAGCTGGACGGCCCAGCCCCAGCTGGATGCGATGGAAGCTGAGACCCTGCGGCTGCGCCATGAGCTCCGTGGTCTGCACGCGATGAACGCGGAGGCACAGGCCACGCGGGACGCCGCCAAGGTATGGGCGGGGGCGGGGCACCAGGGTACGGGCGGGTGGCAGGAGGGTGCAGGCGAGATGCTGCCAGGGCATGGGGAGGCTGCCGGTGCAGGGGTGGGGGAAATGCAGGCTCAGTTCAGCACCCAGTGGGACAGGGGCCTGCAGGGCAGACTCCTGGGGCATCAGCGTGGATATCCCTCCCCCCACATCAGTGCGGGCCAATGGGTCGTTCTAGCCCCCACCTCCCGGCTCAGCCTCGGGGGGGGCCCTCATGCCTGCTTAGCCCTGGGGGGGCCCGCTCCGTCCCGGCTCAGCCCCAGGGGGCTCATAGTCTTGTACCCCTCGACCTTTCTTGCCTCAGTGCCCGGAGGCCCGTGCCAGCTGCAGAGCTGCCCTGTGCTGGTGAGCAGCAGCATTGGCTGCTCTGTTCCCCCCGGCTCGTCCCTTGGGGGCTAAGCCAGCGCTGATGCCCCCCAGGAACAGCTGCAGCTGCGAGAGGACAGTCTCTACCGGGAGCGGTACACACGGGATGTGAAGCTGATGGAGCTGAAGAAGCAGGCGGAGGAGAGGAGGGCGCAGAACGAGCGGGTGGAGAGACGGGTAAGGCCGGAGGGGCAGGGGCTTGGCCCCCACCCTGGGCAGCCCCTCTCCCCTCCCCGCGTTGGGGGAGAGTCCAGGCTCCCAGCTCCCCCGCTAAGGCTGATGCGGTGCCTCTGGCAGTCCCCACCCTTGGGGCGCGTCTGTCCCTTCCCCCACCCCCGTCTGCCCAGCTGTGGGTGGTGGCGGATGGGGGGGAAAACTCTGCCTTGGGCCAGGGCCACCCAGAGCGGTTTCCGTGGGACCCATTCCAGCCTGTCCTGCTAATGCCACAATCTGGGCTTGGCCGGTGGGGGCGGCAGGGGCTGGTCAGCGCGCCCTGTCCCTGAGTGGCTGCCCCTCCTGGTCGGCGTGCATTGCCCCCTCGTGGCCGGTGAGGGATTGGGGGCGTGGGATTGGGGGCGTGGTCGGTGTGCATTGCCCCTTCGTGGCTGGTGAGGGATTGAGGGCGTGGGATTGGGGGCGTGGTCGGTGTGCATTGCCCTCTCGTGGCCGGTGAGGGATTGGGGGCGTGGGATTGGGGGCGTGGTCGGTGTGCATTGCCCCCTCGTGGCCGGTGAGGGATTGGGGGCGTGGGATTGGGGGCGTGGTCGGTGTGCATTGCCCCCTCGTGGCCGGTGAGGGATTGGGGATGTGGGATTGGGGGCGTGGTCGGCACGCCCTGTCCCCGCGTGGCCAGTGGAGGATTGGGGGCTCCCTGCGTGGCCAGTGGGGGAGCAGTTGGTGTGCCCTGTCCCCTCATGGTCAGTGGGGGGTGGGGGAGCGGTCGGTACGCCCTGTCCCTGCATGGCCGGTGGGGGGTGCGTGGTCGGCACGCCCTGTCCCCCCGTGGCCGGTGGGGGGTAGGGGAGTGGTCGGTGTGCCCTGTCCCCTCATGGTCAGTGGGGGGTGGGGGAGCGGTCGGTACGCCCTGTCCCTGCATGGCTGGTGGGGGGTGCGTGGTCGGCACGCCCTGTCCCCCCGTGGCTGGTGGGGGGTAGGGGAGTGGTCGGTGTGCCCTGGCCCCCCGTGGGGGGTAGGGGAGCGGTCGGCGTGCCCTGGCCCCCTGTGGCCGGTGGGGGGTAGGGGAGCGGTCGGCGTGCCCTGGCCCCCCGTGGCCGGTGGGGGGTAGGGGAGCGGTCGGCGTGCCCTGGCCCCCCGTGGCCGGTGGGGGGTAGGGGAGCGGTCGGCGTGCCCTGGCCCCCCGTGGCCGGTGGGGGTAGGGGACGCACTGCCCCCCCAGCTCATTTCCCAGGGTCCGGCCCAGCTGCTCTGATCCCTGGCGCTGGCGGAGGGGCCGCGGGGGGGTCTGAGTGCCGCGTGTGCCCCCAGGCCCTGCGGGACCGCCTGCCGCTGCAGACGGAGGAGCTGCTGAGCGCAGGCCAGCGCAGCAAGGGCTCCAGCCTCCGCGCCAGGCAGCTGCTGGGCTCCGTGGCGGTGGAGGAGACTTTTGACAGGATCAAAGTGGCCACTGGGGTCACCAGCTCCAGGGTGAGAGGCTGAACAGAGCTCTGCCCCCAGCGCCACCCCAGGGTCCCTGCCCAGTGACATACCCCTGGGCTCTAACCACTAGGTACGCTCCCCTCCTGGGGAGTCCTGGCTCCCAGCGCATCTCCCCCACCAACCTCCCCTGGCAGCTGGCACAGGCCTCGGTCCCAGGCCCTGTCTCGGGCCCTCGACCCCATGGCTCGCTCGTGGCCCCGGGCCCTTGTCACTGCCACGTGGCAGCCAGACGACCTGCCCATCCCCGACCGCTGCCAGCCACACGCTAGCGCCCCCTAGCAGTGGGCAGGGGCGCCCTCCTCGGGTTTGACCGTGGGCCTGGTGCCAGCATGGCCCCTCCCCCAAGCTGCCCCTCCTTGGGGAGGAGGGGAGTGGCACCTGCCGAGGCCCTCGGGGAGCAGGTCGGTGCCAGCGGGGCGCTCTCCTTCACGCCCGCCCCATGCCGCTCACCCGGAGCCGCTGCCATGGTGACAGGCTGGCTCACGGCCAGCGACCTCCGTTATCGGCTTCCCTGGGAACCAGAGCGGGAACAGCCGCAGGCGCCGGCCCCGCCCGGGACAGCGAGCCATGGGGCGGCCGGGGGGGCCCTGCCAACGGGGCACCTGAGCTGCCCTTGTCCTGCCCCACACACTGATCTCTGCAGGGGTGTGGGACACTGGTAGGACAGCCAGGCTGTGCCCTCCCCACCCTGCTGGAGGAAAGAACCCAGAAGTCCTGGCTCCCACTTCCCCCACCTGCAATAACCACTAGCCCCCACTCCCCGCCCAGAGATGGGGGTAGGAGTCCTGCCTCCCCCGCTCCCCAGAGGGGCCGTTTTGGCAGAGGGGGGCAGAAGGGGCCTGGTACGGCCCCGGGGGCTCCAACACCCCCTCCCCGGCAGGACGTGGTGAGCCGGTTCCTGTCTCAAGGAGAGACCAGCCGACAGCTGGAGCAGCTGACCAGGCAGAACGAGGAGGCGCTGGTGCAGCTGCGGGCGGAGGAGGAGGCGCTGCAGGCTGAGCTGCAGGGCCTCCTCTACTCGGGGGACGCCCAGGTGACAGGGTGAGTGCCAGCCCCCCTCCCACTGGTGTGTAAAGGCAGGAGCCCCCCCACCCCACCCCTCAGTACATGGGGGGCTCAGGTTAGAATCGGGGGTGCTGGGAGCCAGGAGTGCTGGGTTCAGTTCTCAGGTCTGAGGAGAGTTAGAGCAGGCGGGTTCTGTCCCTGGCTCTGGGCAGGGAGTGGGGGTTAGTGATTAGAGCAGGCAGGTTCTGTCCCTGGCTCTGTGGGGCATGGGGGCTAGTGGTTAGAGCAGGCGGGTTCTGTCCCTGGCTCTGGGCAGGGAGTGGGGGTTAGTGATTAGAGCAGGCAGGTTCTGTCCCTGGCTCTGTGGGGCATGGGGGCTAGTGGTTAGAGCAGGCGGGTTCTGTCCCTGGCTCTGCGCAGGGAGTGGGGGCTAGTGGTTAGAGCAGGCGGGTTCTGTCCCTGGCTCTGTGGGGCATAGGGGCTAGTGGTTAAAGCAGGCAGGTTCTGTCCCTGGCTCTGCGCAGGGAGTGGGGGCTAGTGGTTAGAGCAGGCGGGTTCTGTCCCTGGCTCCGCGCAGGGAGTGGGGGCTAGTGGTTAGAGCAGGCGGGTTCTGTCCCTGGCTCTGTGGGGTGTGGGGGCTAGTGGTTAGAGCAGGTGGGTTCTGTCCCTGGCTCTGCGCAGGGAGTGGGGGCTAGTGGTTAGAGCAGGCGGGTTCTGTCCCTGGCTCTGCGCAGGGAGTGAGGGCTAGGGGTTAGAGCAGGCGGGTTCTGTCCCTGGCTCTGTGCAGGGAGTGGGGGCTAGGGGTTAGAGCAGGCGGGTTCTGTCCCTGGCTCTGCGCAGGGAGTGGGGGCTAGTGGTTAGAGCAGGCGGGTTCTGTCCCTGGCTCTGTGTGGGGCGTGGGGGCTAGTGGTTAGAGCAGGCGGGTTCTGTCCCTGGCTCTGTGTGGGGCGTGGGGGCTAGTGGTTAGAGCAGGCGGGTTCTGTCCCTGCCTCTGTGTGGGGCGTGGGGGCTAGGGGTGAGAGTGGGGGACTGGGGGCAAAAACTTCCCCTGCACTGGCAGGATCTGAGGGTAGGAGCTCTCTGGCCCTGCCCCAGGGCTGGCAGGGCCCACAGCCCCGGTGCCCACGCTGCCCACTCCCCAGGGCCCAGCGCCTGCTGGAGGAGCTGCGCGCTCACCTGCGCCAGGAGGAGACGCGGCGCGACGCGGCCAAGGGGCAGCTGGACAAGGTGACGCGGGTGCTGCTGGGGGCGAAGGCGGCCGTGGAGCACCTGGCCCAGAAGGTGCAGCACATCTGGCTGGTGAGTGATCAGGCAGGCAGCCCCTTGGCCGGCACAGCGCCCCCTGTAGGCTGCCAGGGGGAGCAGTTTGTGCCCTGCACTGCCCTGTGCTGCCAGCCGGGGGGCCCTTGGCCACGCCCTGGGCTGAACACGGGAAGGGGCCGCGCCTGGGTCCTGTCTGGTCTCGGGCTAGCCCCTGCCTGTGCTCGTGCCTCAGTTTCCCTGCACCTATCTCCCCCAGGACAGCGGGCGCTTTGCCGGGGCGCCGCCGGACGAGGCCGCCAGCGACTACGTGCTGGAGCTGCTGGCGCAGACGGAGGAGAAGCTGCTGAAGGTGCTGGCTGGGCTGGCCGACCACGACCACCAGGAGCTGCTGCAGAGAATGGCCGAGGAGGAGGTGGGCTTGGGCCGGGGCTCCCCTTCTCCCGCCACGCCGGCCCCCAGGCGCTAACCCTGCCCTCTCTTCCAGTTCCATGCCAACCTGGAGGGGCGCTTGCCCAGCGCCAACGTCCGGGTGAGGCTGCCCGTGGCCCAGAAGCAGGACATGTACTATGGTGAGGGGGGAGCCCGCTGGGCACTGGGTTCCTGTGGCCTGGGGAGGCAGGGAGGGTGGGGGAAGCAAGGGGTGTACCAGTGGGTGCTGGGGAGGGGGGAGGGAAGCAAGGGGTGCGCGTGGGGGGCTGGGAGGAGTGGGGGTGTCCCGGGGGAGGCGGGGGCAGGTGTGGGCGGAGGGTGAGGCCTGCTGGCCCCGTGCCCACCCCCAGCCGTGCCCCATCTGTCCCCAGACGAGGACGCCAGCGGGGACGACGATGGCGACGTGGTGACGCGAGCCGCCCTCAAGCGCCAGTCCCAGCAGATCATCGAGGCCAAGACCAAGCGCCGCAACCGCCCCAGGAAGAAGGAGGGGAAGCTGTAGCCAGCCCGGCAGGGGGAGCCCCCAGCCTCGGGGCTCAGCCCCCCTGGTGGGGTGGGGTCACTGCTAGGGAATTAAAGGCACAGCTGGCTCCCGCCCAGGGCCCTTGACTGTGAGCCCCCTGCATGTTGTGCCCCCTAGGGCTGGCGGCTGGCCACCCCAGTTCCTGCCAACCCGCCCCAGCCCCACCGTGGGTCAGGGTCCCTGGGGCAGCAGCGCCAGCCCCATGGAGCGCCTGCCCCCAGGATGAAGGTCAGGGCTGCTCGCAGCCTTGCCAGGGCCCCTGAGCTAGCTGGGGAGGGTGGGGCCTGCCCCATGGTGCACCCTTCAGGCTGGGGCCTCCCTGCAGCTGGGCCCCTCCCCTCCGCCGCCCTAGGGAGAAAAGCAGCCCCCTGCCCCCTCTGGTCCACATGTTCTGACCCCCTCTCCTCGTGCCCCCTCCCACAGGCAGTGGGTGAACTGTGCCCAGCCCTGGCCGGGCCTTCGCATGCTCCCGGCTGCCTCTGAGTGCCTGCTCCGGCCCCTCCCTGGGACCCCCAAGCATCTCCCCTCCCTGCCCTGAGGGGCGCCCCCCATCGCCCCCATGTGCTTGTGTGATTCAATAAAGCCGCTCTGGCTGTGCAGCCCTGGCTCCGTGCAGTGCGCCGGGCATCCCCTCCCCCTCCGCAACGGGACCAGCAAGTGCCCCCTGGGGCCAGCTCCGCCAGGGAGCGAGGGGATCTCTCACCCCCCCCCCCCCCCCGCAGCCTAGCACTGCCTGGGAGAGCGACGGGGATCTCTCCCCTCCCCCCCCACAGCATAGCGCCCCCCTAGCACTGCCTGGGAGAGTGACGGGGATCTCTCCCCTCCCCCCCCCCCGCAGCCTAGCACCCCCTAGCACTGCCTGGGAGAGTGACGGGGATCTCTCCCCTCCCCCCCCCACAGCATAGCGCCCCCCCTAGCACTGCCTGGGAGAGTGACGGGGATCTCTCACCCCCCCCCCCCGCAGCCTAGCACCCCCTAGCACTGCCTGGGAGAGTGACGGGGATCTCTCCCCCCCCCAGCATAGCGCCCCCTAGCACTGCCTGGGAGAGTGACGGGGATCTCTCCCCCCCCCCCCCCCCCAGCATAGCGCCCCCTAGCACTGCCTGGGAGAGCGACGGGGATCTCTCCCCTCCCCCCCCACAGCATAGCGCCCCCTAGCACTGCCTGGGAGAGCGACGGGGATCTCTCCCCTCCCCCCCCACAGCATAGCCCCCCTAGCACTGCCTGGGAGAGTGATGGGGATCTCTCCCAGCCCCCCCCACAGCATAGCCCCCCTAGCACTGCCTGGGAGAGTGACGGGGATCTCTCCCCCCCCCCCCCGGCAGCATAGCGCCCCCTAGCACTGCCTGGGAGAGCGCCCCCTGCTGGGCCTGCTAGCCAGCATGGCACCCCCTGGTGCTGCTGGCTGTGGAAACCGTACTCCGAGGGCCGCTCGCCGTTGGGGGGGCCCAGTGGCCGATTTCTTCCCCTGGAGGCTCTGCTCCACCCCTGACCCTCTAACCCTCCCCCTCCATCCCACCCGCAGTGCTGTGGGGGCCGAGCGTCCAACCCCTCCCAAGCCTCTTTGCCCCCGCACACCTCAGTCTCCCCCATCAGAAAGGGGGCTTGGACCTGTCCCTCTCTGAGCAGCGGCGGCTCTGTGGAGCTGGACGAGTGCCCCTGGCAAGACACTACCCCCAGTGCCCCACTGCCGGGGCAGAAAGGGGCCCCAGCAAGGTGTGCCCCCTCCCAGGAAGAGGAAGCCAGGTTTCCCCAAGGGGTGTTGGAATGGGACATCCCCCTCCAGCCCGCTGTGCCCCCATGTTGCCCCAGGGACCCCCAACGGTGGCAGTGGAGCATGGGGGTGGTCCTCCAGGGCATTGCCCCTGCTCGACCCCAGCCTGTGTTCCCCGGCAACTCTTCTGCCCCTGCCCGGCTGGCCCAAGCTGTGACCCCCAGGCGGCATCTTCTCCCGGGGCACCGAGCACCAGAAACTCCATCCAGCCTCTGCCGCGCTGCGGCCCCCCAGCGTCAGCTGCATCCGCGCAACCCTGGATCCCTCCCACCCCTCAGCCCTGCCCCTCAGCGCCCCTGGTACCCCTCAGCCCTGCCCCACGGCTCCTGCCCCACAGCGTCCCTGGTGCCCCTCAGCCCTGCCCCACGGCTCCTGCCCCTGGTGCCCCTCAGCCCTGCCCCACGGCTCCTGCCCCACAGCGCCCCTGGTGCCCCTCAGCCCTGCCCCACAGCTCCTGCCCACAGCCCCGCTGGTGCCCCTCAGCCCTGCCCCACGGCTCCTGCCCCACAGCGCCCCTGGTGCCCCTCAGCCCTGCCCCACGGCTCCTGCCCCACAGCGCCCCTGGTGCCCCTCAGCCCTGCCCCACGGCTCCTGCCCCACAGCGCCCCTGGTGCCCCACAGTCTCTCCGCTAGGCTGCCCGGCTCCTGCTCAGAGCCCCCAACCACACCCCGTCCTGATTCCCGCTGGGTCTCGGGGCCGGGACTCCTGCGTTGCAACCCCCCCTTCCTCCCCGCCAGTGGCCCGGCCCTTCCCCGCCCGGGGCTGCAGCCGCCGAGACCTTCCCGGCGCCGCCGAGTCAAGGGCGGACGCGGCGATCCAGCGCCGGCGCCGGAGCGTCCATGGTACCGGGGGGGGGGGGGGTGAACCCAGGGACATCGGACCGGGGGCCGATCCCGCGACTGGGCTGCGGGCGGGGGCGCTGAGTGCGGGGGGGGGGGGGATGGGTGCCAGAGGGAGGGGCGCTGAGTGTCGGGGGGAGCTGGTTGGCCGGGGGCAGGGAGGCTGGGTGGCCGGGGGGGGGATGGGTGCCAGAGGGAGGGGCGCTGAGTGTCGGGGGGAGCTGGTTGGCCGGGGGGAGGGAGGCTGGGTGGCCGGGGGGGGGGGGATGGGTGCCAGAGGGAGGGGCGCTGAGTGTCGGGGGGAGCTGGTTGGCCGGGGGCAGGGAGGCTGGGTGGCCGGGGGGGGGGATGGGTGCCAGAGGGAGGGGCGCTGAGTGTCGGGGGGAGCTGGTTGGCCGGGGGCAGGGAGGCTGGGTGGCCGGGGGGGGGGGATGGGTGCCAGAGGGAGGGGCGCTGAGTGTCGGGGGGAGCTGGTTGGCCGGGGGCAGGGAGGCTGGGTGGCCGGGGGGGGGGGATGGGTGCCAGAGGGAGGGGCGCTGAGTGTCGGGGGGACCTGGTTGGCCGGGGGGAGGGAGGCTGGGTGGCCGGGGGGGGGGGATGGGTGCCAGAGGGAGGGGCGCTGAGTGTCGGGGGGAGCTGGTTGGCCGGGGGGAGGGAGGCTGGGTGGCCGGGGGGGGGGATGGGTGCCAGAGGGAGGGGCGCTGAGTGTCGGGGGGCGGCTGAGTGACGGGGGAGGGGCGCTGGGGTGCGAAGCGAGGGGGGGGACACTTCTCCCACTCCCAGGTGGGAACCCGCCGCCCTATGGGGATCGGGGCGCCGGGCGCCAGCCCCACATCCTTGAGCGCGGGGGGGGGGCGACTTGCGACCCCTGGGGAGGGCAGCGCCCCTCCTCCCGCCTCCGACTGTGGTGGGGGGCAGGGCGGGGGAAAGCGTAGAGAGCAGAACCGCCCGCAGCGCTGCGGGGGAGGGGGGGGGCGCTGACCTGGCTGGACCGGTTGGGCGGCTCTGGCTCCCTGAGCCGCGGGTAGAAAGGGGAGTGGGGGGCGTCCAGGGCAGCCAAGTCCCCCCCCATCCCGCCCCCGTGCGTTGTGCAATGGGGACCCCTGGTTCTAGTCTATTCCAAATCC
The DNA here is from genome assembly GCF_049634645.1 of Pelodiscus sinensis. Classification (NCBI taxonomy): domain Eukaryota; kingdom Metazoa; phylum Chordata; order Testudines; family Trionychidae; genus Pelodiscus; species Pelodiscus sinensis. The sequence goes on along the minus strand of NC_134729.1, from coordinate 12,576,064 downwards.
ATTCCGTGCCTCAGTTTCCCCATCTGTCCTGTAGATTCACACCCCGAACCTCTTCCCCCGCTTCTGGGCGCAGGTGGAGTGAGGCGCCGCCCGCAGGCAGGGGCGGTACTGCACCACCATCCACCCCAACTGCCGGAGCCCTAGACGCAGGATGGCTGCACACAGGGTGGGGTGAGGGGCCCCCACTAACCCTCATCACTCTGGGGACACCTACAGAAGTTGCATTTGCACCTCCCAAGTGTCAGGGCCCTGGCTCCTGTGAGAGGTGGTATTATACATGGGGGGAAACTGAGGCACCAAAAGGCAAAGAGATTCACCCAGGGTCACATATTGCATCTGTGGCAGAGCCAGAGAGAGGACCTGAGTCCTGACTCCCAGCCCCCCATGCTGCTCTAACCCCTAGACCTCACTGTCCTCCTAGCTCTAGGGACAGAAACAGTGTTCCCTCTAAGACGCCCAGCCCCAAGGATCTGGAGAGTGGAAGGGCTGGGGGGGCAGGGAGCAAGATGGGGTGTGCAGGGCTGCAGCTGGGGAGCTGTTCTCCCCCAGCCCAGGTGCTGCTGTGGGGAGGAGAGAATCCCCTCTCCCAGCCACAGGCTCACGGCAGCCTGCACCCCAAACCTCACATCACTTGTCCCACCCCAGAGCCTGCACCCTTGGTGGGAGCCCTCACCCCCTCCTGCACCAGACCATAAACCCCTCATGTGTGGCCAACCCCAGAGCCTGCACCCCTAGCCTGAGCCCTCACCCCCTTTCAGCCCAGCCCTCTAGCCGAGCCCTGAGCCACCTCCCACAGCCCGAACCCCTCGGCCCCGCCCGTACCACCCAGCACCCCCATGTTGGTGCACATAACAATGTTCATTCTACAAATGGCTGTAAAAAATGAGAAGGAACACTGATGAAAATCGAGGAGTCCTGGTTCCCAGTTCCCTCTGCTCTAACCATTAGACTCCACTGCCGCTCCCCAGCTGCACCCCCTCTGTGTGTGGTGAGTGCTGGCTAGGTCAGGTCTGTTCTCCCCTTAGGAGTCCCTCCAGGAGTGGGGTGAAGAGGTGGAAGATGGGGCCGTCTACAGTGTCACTCTGCAACGGGTGAGGGCGGAGCCAGCAGCCAACGGCGGACCCTGCCTGCTGGTACGGGGGGGGGGGGCAGCACCAGCTACAGGGGGGTGGCAGGGAGCCCAGCAGGGGGTGCTGGGTCATTCGTTTTCACTGGGAGCTGCAATTCTTCACAGCCGGACTTAAGCTGCTGCGCAGTGTTGTTACAAACAGCCGCTGTGCTCCACCCCAGAGGTGGCTGCATTTCTGTTCCAGGCCAGGGGTTCCTGTAGCATCAGCCTCCATGCTCCACCCCAGAGGAGCATGTAATGATTCCTTCTAGGCTTCTGTCTCGTTCTCTCTGTACCCGGCGCCCCGGCTATCTGTCTGTCCTTCCTTCCCTCCCTCACACCCTCTGTTCTCTTTCTCACGCTCCATCTGTCCGTCCGCCCCGCTCTCTGCCCATTCAATCTCTCACCGCCCCCCGCTGCTCCCCCTCCCCTCCAGGCTGCAGCAGACGTCCCCTGCCCCTTCGTGCAGTACCGCACCTGCAAGCTGCGCCGCCTGCGCGCTGGGACCCTGCCCCAGCTGGTGAGGGGCCTGGTCTCTGCCAGCGCGGAGGGCGACCCTGGCTACGTCCCCAGCTTCCTGGCCACCTACCACGCATTCACCACCCCCGGCCAGGTGCTGGAGCTGCTGCTGCCTCTGGGACCCGACAGGTGAGTCCCAAGAGGGGGGGTGCTGCTTGTATTCCCCCCCCAACTGATGAGCCCCGGGGTAACCACTGAGATTCCCCCACTTGGAAGGTGCGCCCTGGGGACATGGATATGGGAGCCCCCCCCCGGCCCTGGACAAGTGAAACTGGGGATCCCCCACCCCAGTCCCTGGGCAGGCTGGGAGGCGAGAGCCCTGCAGGCCTGGCTGTGGTGGGGCTCTTGTCCACCCAACCCAGTGGGCTATTCTGGATTCGTGTGGGGGGTCTCAGACCAGCTCCGGGAGTTACAGGGACCTCCCCAGCCCTAGAGGGAAGAGCCTCAGAGCTTGATCTGCCCCCTTTGCCAGGACTGATCCCCCCCTTCCCTCCAGGGCCGTGCTGCAGGTGCTGGAGCTCTGGCTGCATGAGCACCCTGAAGATTTCCGGGACCCCCCCCAGCACCCCAGCCTGCGCCGGCTCCATGGCTACTTGAGCCAGGCAGCCCCAGGCTCAGAGGGGTGTGTGCGGGCCAAAGGGCTACTGCAGAGCTTCCAGGAGAAGCCAGGAGGGGAACAGGTGGAGCCTGAGGGTAAGAGCCCCCCCCCCCCCACTACCACCACTTCTGCCTGTTGCCCGGCTATAAGCCCCGCTTCTGCCTGTCCCCCAGCTACAACTCCTGCCTCCCCTGTCTGCTGGTTACAATCCCCTGCCTCCGCCTGTCCCCCGCCTCCGCCTGTTCCCCAGCTACAAGCCCCGCTTCTGCCTGTCCCCCAATGACAACCCCCCAGCACCTGTCCCCCTCCCGGCTCCTTCCACCAACACCTGTTCCCCTGGCTACAGCCCCTCTTCCGCCTGTCCTGATCCTGCCTCTGCCCACCTTTTGGCCAGACTCCCTCAGCTCATGTCCCCCTCACAGGCCCCTGTGCTGTCTCCCCTGCAGGCTGTGACTCCCCTGGGGCTGGTCTGCTGGCGTTGGGGGTTGAGGGGGGGCCAGAGGGCTGTGGGGAGCCCCCCGAGCTCCTGTCATTCAGTGCGGAGGAGGTGGCCGAACAGCTCACACTAATGGATGTAGTAAGTGGGGCCTGCGGGGCAGGACTCCTACGTTCTCTCCCCAGCTGTGGGAAGGGAGTGGGGTCTAGTGGTTAGAGGAGGGTGCAGGGGCTGGGAGCCAAGACTCCTGGGTTCCCAGCTCTGGGATGGGAGTGGGGTCTAGTGGTTAGAGGAGGGGGCAGGGGCTGGGAGCCAAGACTCCTGGGTTCCCAGCTGTGGGAAGGGAGTGGGGTCTAGTGGTTAGAGGAGGGTGCAGGGGCTGGGAGCCAAGACTCCTGGGTTCCCAGCTGTGGGAAGGGAGTTGGGTCTAGTGGTTAGAGGAGGGTGCAGGGGCTGGGAGCCAAGACTCCTGGGTTCCCAGCTCTGGGATGGGAGTGGGGTCTAGTGGTTAGAGCAGGGGGGCTAGGAGCCAGGACTCCTGCACTCTGTGCACAGCTCTGGGAGGGGAGTGGGCGCTAGTGGTTAGAGCGAGGGGGGGGGTTGGGGGCCAGGACTCCTGGGTTTTGTTCCTTCGCTGTGCCCGGGCACGAGGCACAGCCCCCCTCCCCTGCTCCCTCTCTGCCCCAGGAGCTGTTTGTCCGGGTGCAGCCGTTCCACTGCCTGGGCTGTGTGTGGTCGCAGCGGGACCGCAAGGGGGGCGAGGGGGCCGCCCCCAGCGTCCGCGCCACCGTGGCCCAGTTCAACGCCGTCGCCGGCTGCGTCAGCGCCTCTGTGCTGGGGGACGTGCAGCTCCGTGCGCCGCAGAGAGCCCGGCTGCTGGAGAAGTGGGTCGCCATCGCCCAGGTGGGGGCAGGGCACCGCGGAGGGGGTGGGAGGCCGTGGGGCATGTCTCTAGGTAAGGAAGGGGGAGGTTGGGGCTGGGAGAGGGAGTCCAGTATTTTCTGGACTTGTGTAGCAGAGGTGTGGGGGGTTGGGGATGCCTCCAGCAGGGCTGGGGGGGCAGCTGAACGCCACTGACTCCCCTTCTCCCCCCAGCACTGTTTCTTTCTGCGGAACTTCTCCTCCCTGCGAGCCGTGCTCTCCGCCCTGCAGTCCAGCCCCGTGCACCGGCTCAAGAGGACCTGGGCCGCCCTCAGCCGGTGAGTGCTGAGGGTTGTGGGGGAGGGTGCTGTTACAGCGGGCGGGGGCCATCCAGCGCTGGGGAGCGGCAGCTCTCAGACCCTGGCCCCGTGTGGCTTGGCAGGAGCACGGGGTGGTACGTTGGGTGCCAGGGTGAGGATGGTGTCAGGAGGGGGCAGGGGGCCTGAGGATTGGGGGAGGGGCTTGCGGGTGCATCTGTGGAAAGAATCCTGCCTCGGTTTCCCCCAGGGAAACCATGGGCACCTTCCGGAAGCTCTCGCAGATCTTCTCGGACGACAAGAACCACCTGAGCTGCCGGGAAATCCTGCTGCAGGTACCTGGTGCCGGGGCCGTGCCGTGGGGTGCTGGGGCTCAAGGCGTGGGGCAGAGGGCTCAGTGGGGGAGGGGGGCCCCGTGGGGTGCTGTGCCCAGGCAGGGGGATTTTGCTCCATGGACCGGAGGCGCCTGCTGGTTATTTCTGCTGAGCCCTGCCGGTCCCGTCTCTGCACAGGCAGATGCTGCCCAGGGCGTTCCCGACCGAGCCACCAGCCCCCGCGCCCCCCGCAAAGTGACTCCAAAACCGACTGCCCCGGAGAAGCCCGTGGTGAGCGATGGGGCCTCTGTCTGGGGACTGGGGCCCTGACGTGGGAGTGAGCAGGAGCAGCAGGGCTGGGAGGGCAGGGGGGCCCAGGGCTGGGAGGGCAGGGCCTGTGGGTCAGGACTGAGGGGACCGGCAGAGCTCGGGGGGCAAGTGGGGATGGGGTAGCAGGGGGGAGAGGGGCGGGGCTGTCCCAAGCTGTGTGGGTGACCTGGACCCTACCTCCTCCAGCCGCCCCCCCCGGGCACTGTCCCGTACCTCGGCACCTTCTTGACAGATCTGGTCATGCTGGATACGGCACTCCCGGATCTCCTGGAGGTGAGTAGCGGGGGCTCCCGGGCTCAGCCCGGCCCTGTACCCCCCCTAGGGCCTGCCCCTTCCCAGGCTACCCCCAAATGGAAACACAGGGCACCCCACCCCCGCTCACATTCTCTCTCCCATTCCACCCAGGGGGGGCTCATCAACTTTGACAAGAGACGGAAGGTGAGTGGGGGCAGGGGCTGGCAGGGAGAGCAGCGGGAGGGGGTGGGGGGGCTGGCAGGGAGAGCAGCGGGAGGGGGTGGGGGGCTGGCAGGGAGAGCAGCGGGAGGGGGTGGGGGGGCTGGCAGGGAGAGCAGCGGGAGGGGGTGGGGGGGGCTGGCAGGGAGAGCAGCGGGAGGGGGTGGGGGGCTGGCAGGGAGAGCAGAGGGAGGGGGTGGGGGGGCTGGCAGGGAGAGCAGCGGGAGGGGGTGGGGGGGCTGGCAGGGAGAGCAGAGGGAGGGGGTGGGGTCCAGTGGACTTGGGGGGGGAGGAGCACTAGGAATCACGACTCCAGGGGTCTTTGATCTATTGGTGGAAGTATTGGAGAGTTGGGGGATGGGAGCTGGGGGGGGCGGTGGACAGGAGGCAGGTGGTGACAATGAGGACTGGGGGCACACGGGACCGACGGGAGGGGGGAGGAGGTTGTGGGAATGGGAGGCTGGGGGAGGAGGGGAGGCTGGGGGAGGATGGGGATAGGGGGCTCGTGAGATGTTGGATGGGAGCTGGGGGGATGGGAGGCTGGGGGGCAATGGGGAACAGGAGGGGGTGGGGGGCTGGGCAGATGGCGGGGACGGGCTGGGAGCTGGGGAGCAGGAGCCCCGAACCCCGTCTCACCCCGTGCCCGGGCCTAGGAGGCAGAGATCCTGCTGCGGATCCAGCGGCTGCAGGCGTCCTGCGGGGGCTACGCCCTGCGCCCCAACCCCCCTGTCCTGGCCGCCTTCCAGCGCCAGGGCCGGCTCTCGGAGGAGCAGAGGTACCGAGGTGGGGGTGGGGGCCACGGGTCACAGGGGGGAGGCAAACGAGGGTGTCAAAGAGCAGGGAGTTCCAGGCCAGGGAGAGGCCTGAGGGGACAGTGGGGGCAGGGAAGAGGCCTGACGGGATTATGGGGAAGGGGCAGTGGGGGGAAGTCTGAGGAGGGAGGCCTGAGGGGGGCAGTGGGGGAGGGGTAGAGTGGGGAATCCCTGGGGAGCTGCCCCCTCCATGGTGCAAGGACAGGAGAGCAGCAGAAGCCGGGGGGCAGGACAGCTGTGGCCCTGACACCCCCCCCCCCATGCCCCTCTCCAGCTACCGGATCTCACGGCTCATCGAGCCCCCGGCCGACTCCTGCCCCAGCTCGCCCCGTGTGAGACGCAGCCTCAGCAAACGCTTCAGCTCGTGAGTCCCTGCCGGGCCGGCCGGGAACCGTCAGCACCGTGCTCCTGCCCGACGGGCGTCTCCGGGGTGCCCTGGGCCTCGCGCCGCTCGCAGGCCTGGGCTCTCCAGGCGGAGTCTGTGAGCAGCTTCCCCCCACTGAGCAACAGTAGCTACGGGCACCAGGAGCGCTGCCCAGTGAGCTTGAGAGTGGTTACTCCTCTGGGTGTGGCCAGCCTGCCTCAGTTTCCCTTGGGGGCTCTCTCTGGCTTCCTACATCCCCCACTCAGAGGGGGTTGATCCTGCTCCGCTCCCGGGGTGCCGAGGGGCGTTTCTTGGCAGGCTTTGCCTCCCTTTTCTTGTCAGTCTCGTGGCTGGCTAGGCAGTGTCTATGGGGAAACTGAGGCACCCCTCATAGTCATAAAACTACTAGCAAAATCCCCACACTCATGTGGGCGAGGGGCTAGAGGTGCAGGGATTTGGGGGGGTTGTGGTGGGCAGAACTGGCGTCTGGAGAGGGATGGAGAATTGGGGGGGCAGCTTCTCCCCCCCCCCAGTCCCTCTCAGCCCTTTCTTGCCCATTCACCCTCGCTGTATCCCCCCAGGCTCCTGCTGGGGGCCGAGGCCCTGCCCCCCCGGCTGCCCTCCCCGAAAAGCGGCATCTCTCCCTCCGGCATCGGCAGCAGCTGCGAGGCTGATGAGGGGCCCAGTGCCCCTGGCTTGCTGGAGCTGATGGGGCCCCTCTGCAAGGTACTGAGGGGTGGGGGCCAGCCAGGGTGGATCAGACTCGGCTGCAGTGGGGGGGGGAGGAGGGGGGTTCGGCCGTCCTGCCTCAGTGCAAAGGCTGGTACCTACTGGGCTCCAGTGATGGGGGGGGAGGGGGACTGGGAGCCAGGACAGCCGGGTTCTACCCCAGCTCTGTGGGGGGGGGGAGTGGGGACTAGTGGTTACAGCGGGGGGGGGGTGTTACAGCTCTTTCACCAGCTCCTATTTCCCCCCTCCCCCCTCCTGCACAGAGCCTGCTGGAGTTGCCGCTGAGCGCCTGCCCCCCTGAGGAGCCGCCCTCCCCCCTCGCCCGCCGCCCCTGCTCGCCCCTCTACAACCAGCAGGGGGCGGACTCGTGCATCGTGCGGGTCAGCCTGGAGAACGCCCAGGGCAGCCTCTACAAGAGCATCCTGGTGAGGGCGCCCTGCGAGGCCCCTGCCCCTGGACGGCGGGGGGGGGGGGGGGGGCTGCCTCTGACCTGCCCTGCTGCCCTGTGTCCCCACCCTGCATGCTCTGCCCCGCCCCCCCTAATCCTGCGCCCCCTCCCGCCCAGCTGACCAGCCAGGACAAGACCGCAGCTGTGGTGCTGCGAGCCCTGCAGAAACACAGCCTGGAGGGGACCCCGCCCGGAGACTTCCAGCTCCTGCAGCTGCTGGGGGGTGGCAGAGGTGAGGGGGGCGCAGCTGGGAGCACGGGGGGATGAGGCGGCGGGGGAGGGGAGTTATCGGGGCAGGGCAGGGGTGTTGCTAGCCTCGAGGGCCGTAAGGGGGAGCGCATGGGGAGGGGTGAGACGACGGGGGAGGGGAGGTGTCAGAGGGGTTGGGGGCGAAGGCGGGTGGAGGGGGCGGGGCCGGCACTGTTGTGAGCAGGTGAGGGGGCTCTGGCACGGTTGCGCCCCCCCCTTACGCTCTCCCCTGACCCTCCAGAACTGCTGATCCCCGATGGAGCGAACGCCTTCTATGCCATGAATCCAGCCGCCAACTTCGACTTCGTGCTCCGCCGCAAGGGACCTCAAGCCCCCTCGAGCCCCCGCCCCCCCCGGCTCAGCCCTTCCCACAGAGCCCCGCCTCCCCTCCCTCAGAGCCCCCCGGCCTTCCCCCGCCCGGCCACCTCCCCACTCCCTTCAGCCCCCGGGCCCCTTCTCCCCTCTCCTGCAGCATCCCCCTGCACTCCTGAGCTGCCCCTCCCCCAGTGTTCCCAGTCCCCCGCTTTCCCCCCCTCCTAGCACCTCTGGCAGCCTCTCACCCTGATCTCCCCCCTCCCCCTCTCTCCCCTCCTGCTTCGTTTCCCCTGCCTGGGCCACCAGTGCCTTGACCCAGAAGGGGACTCCTGGGATCAAGGCTGCCCCCCCGCCAGTCTCTGGATTTGTCCCCCCTCCTGCCCCCCCCCTTGCTCTGCAGCCAGGAGCGCGAGCCTGTTGCGGGGAGCTGCTAGGATTGGCTGGGCTCGGTTTCCCCGGCTGTCCTGCTCCTGGGGGAGGGGGGTGCCTGGGGAACAGGCAGTTCCGGGGGGGGGGGTGGATTGAACCAGTGCTCCTGGGAGGGGCCCCCACTAAGGGGGGGTCTGTGCTGGGGGTTCTCCCTCTCAGCGGGGGGGGGGGGGCTCTGAATCCTGGATGCTCTGCCCCCCGCGGGGCTTTTCTTCCAATAAACCCCCCACCCCAGCAAGCCGGGTCTGGTCTGTTCCCTGGGCAAATCTGGGGCAGGCCCAGTCGGGGGTGGAGGGATTTTCCCAGCACCCCCCACTCCATTTTTGGCAACTGGTTCGTCCCCTTCAGAGACCACCAGGTGGCAGCAGCTGCTCTGGCCCTAGCTGGGGGGGGGGGGCTGGCCCCAAATGGGGCTCTTGGCTGGTGCATTTTCAGCCCCGCCCACTGGTTGCTGTGACAACGCTGGGGGGGGCTCAATGTGTGTGTGGAGGGGCTGCCAAGCTCCCCCAGGTGGGGGCAGGGAGGGGCTGGGAGGGTCTCACCCCCCCCCAGCTCTGCATGTTGGTGTCAGGAGTCACAGGCCCTTTGCCACCCCAATCCCCCACTATTGGGTCCAGAATCAGGCCCCCAGCCAGCCCCCCCAAGTCAGGGCCCCATCAGGATCCCGTCTTGGGGTGGGGGGCTGGAGGAGGGGCGGCTCCTGGAGCCCCATGTCCCCCTTGCTGTGTCTGACTCTGGGGGCTGCTTGCCCAGGGCCATGAGGGCAGCGAGGTGCCCACCCCAGGGCCCCTGGGGGGAAGGAGCACTCAGGGCGGGGGGGGGGGGAGCCTGAGCCCTGGAGGGGTCCCCAGGGTCTGCCGAGGTCCCCTCATAGCCCTGCCCCCGCTGCACAGAGGGAGGCGCTGGCTGGGGAACCTGCCTCTCCCCCACAGACACTTGGGGAGGCAAACTCTGGCTCCCCCACCCCGTGGGTTAGACCCAAACGTCTCACTGAACTTGCCCCAGCCCCCCTCGCGATGGCTCACGACCCACTCACAGGAACCCCACATGGCAGCCAGACGGGCAGGCTCTGGATGTGTGGGCATGGGTAGGACAGACAGACAGTGGCACAGGGGGAGGGAGGGAGGGAGAGATGAACAGTGGCACGCGGGGGGAGGGAGAGATGGACAGTGGCACGGGGGGGCAGGGACAGACGGACAGTGGCACAGGGAGGCAGGGAGAGATGGACAGTGGCACGGGGGGGAGGGAGAGATGGACAGTGGCACAGGGGGGGGCAGGGAGAGATGGACAGTGGCACGGGGGGGAGGGAGAGATGGACAGTGGCACGGGGGGGCAGGGACAGACGGACAGTGGCACGGGGGGGCAGGGAGAGATGGACAGTGGCACAGGGAGGCAGGGACAGATGGACAGTGGCACGGGGGGCGAGGGAGAGATGGACAGTGGCACAGGGGGGGCAGGGAGAGATGGACAGTGGCACGGGGGGGAGGGAGAGATGGACAGTGGCACGGGGGGGCAGGGACAGACGGACAGTGGCACGGGGGGGCAGGGAGAGATGGACAGTGGCACAGGGAGGCAGGGACAGACGGACAGTGGCATGGGGGGGGAGGGACAGACGCACGGGGCATGGTGGTGGCTGTGGGGAGGGGTGATAGATCAGGTGTGGGGGGAGGGTTCTGTAGCTGGCTGGTGCAGGCCATGCCCTGGACTCTCCCAGCTCAGCATCTCAGGCCCGTGGTACCTCCCTTCTTCCCTGGCCCAACCTGCCCCCGTGTGCCACGCCCGAGCCATCTCCCACCAGAGCAGGGCCCTTAGCCTCCTGCCCGCAGCCTCGGCGGGGCCCCACTGTGGTACCCAGGGAAACTGAGGCACGTGTGAGCATCATGAAAATATTACGGGAAAATCCCACAGCCCCAGAGGCAGCTCCGTTAGCTGCTGAGGAAGGATTTTAATATGCGCCCCACAGCTGCAGCGGCCGGGATAGGGCCCCCATCGGGTTGGGTGCTGCGCAGCCCCCGACTGGGATCAGGCCCCGCCTTGAGGGGGGCGCGGCATGGACCCACTGAGAGACAGGCCCTGCCCCAGCGCTGACCATGCCCAGAAACACTCTCCCCAATGGACAGCTGGGGAAACCGAGGTGCGAGGCCTCAGCGTGTCAGACCCTGCACAACGGGCTCCTTTGAACTTTAAATACCCCCCTTCATAATTCATTGCACTGCCGGGGGAAGGGGATCAGCCCAGGAGACCAGGGCCCCCCTGCATCCCTGGCTTTCCCAGGGGGATGCTCAAAACACCACTAGCTTCCGGCCCTCCAAGCCTGGCAGTTGCCTAGCAACCAACCAGCCTTATTCCCACCTCTGCGGTTAAGGGGGCACCCCTGCCACCCCCCCCCGCCCCCAGTCTCGGTGATCCCAGCTCCCAGCAACCCCAGTGGGATGGGACATCAGCCCCCCATCCCTCCCCATTCTGTCTTGCTGCCCCAGCTTGGAAAGGGTTAATGGGCAGGAATGGGGCTGGACCCCTAGGTGTGGGGTGATTATTCGGCCTGGGGGTGGGTGGGAGATACGCAGCTGGGAGAGAGGAAAGCAGCCTGGGAATGGCTGATGCACGCCCCCCCCCCCCAAGCATTGCCTGCACCCCCTGCGAGCACAGGATGTCCACAGCCCCTGTCTCTCCACCCACAGCCCCCCCCCCAGCCTCTCCTGGCCCCTCTGTGACCCAAAGACAGAACCTAACCCCAGGCTGGACAAAGCCCCCAGGGGCGGATGTTCCAACCCTGTCCTGCAAGCAGCTCATGTGTGCACAAGCACGTATGTGTGTGCACAAGTGTGTGTGTGCACGCACAAGCGTGTGTGTGTGTGTGTGTGTGTGTATCGACAGGGAAGGCCCTGTATTAGGGGGAGGAGCTGCCTGCGGGGCTGTACGTGTGTTTGTAGGGGTGCAGGGGTGTACATGTACCCGCGGGCCTGTGGCTGCAGGAGCATGTGAGCCACCTGGCGATGCCTGTGTCTGTGGTGGGGGTGGGGGTGGCTGGGGGGGTGGAGCGGGATGCTCAGCTACGCGCCCCCCCACGGTCGTGCTATTCCGCTGTTTCAAAGAGGCCTGGGGCTTGGTGTAAACAGCCGGGTCTTGCCCGGCGCCACTGCAGCGCCTTATCTCTGGCCAACACACCGTGTTTGTTTCAGCCTGTTCCTCCCTGGATTCTCGCTGTGACTGATCCCACCTGCGTCACGGGGGGCTGGGGCCTGGGGCCTGGCTTTGATTGAGCACGGGACACTTTGTTTTTCACCGTAAAACACGGGACGGGGAGCAGGGGGGGGGGTTCGTTAAAGCTACAAACAGCAGCTTGAGCTGGGGCCGGTTCCCAGCTGTGCCACACATTCCCTGATGACAACACTCTGTGCCTCAGTTTCCCCACCAGTGCAATGGGGAAAACGATCCCACTTTTGTCTGGCTTTGAGAGTTTGGGGCCAGGCCTGTCTCGCGCTGTGTCTGTGCAGCGCCTGGCACAGCGGGGCCCTGATCTCGGTTGGGGTCTGGGCAGCACCTGGGGTCTGGGTCCTGATCACAGCTCTGGCCCTAGCTGGGGGGAGGGCTGGCCCCGGGCACAGCGGGGCCCTGATCTCTGCTGAGGTCTGGGCAGTGCCTGGCACATGGTGGTGCCGAGTTTGGGCAGGGTCTGTGCAGCGCCCGGCCCGGCAGGGCCCTGGCCCCAGTTGGCATTTCTAGGGCTCCTGCAATGCACAAAAGCAGCACGGCCAATGCGCTAGCGCCACACGCCCTGCTTTATCTGCTGCCCAGTCTCAACGTTCCCTGGAGGGTTTGATTATCTTTCTGTGGCGGGGAAGGGAGCTACCCGCCTTCCAGCCACTGGGCTGGGGGTGCACGCGGGGGAGTCTGTGCCCCGTGAAGACTCTTTCCAGCAACGACTGTCTGGGGCTGTTTGGCCCATGCAGCCCAGCTGCCCTCGTGCGCAGCAGGGTGAGAGCCGGCTGCTGTCCGCTCGATGCCCCTGCACCCCCTCCAGCTGCCCTGCCGTGGGGTGCGGAGCCACGGCCTTGTCTGCTCCTGCGGCTTGGTGAGCAACTCTCCGGCTGCCTCAAAGAGCCAGTGAATTCTGGATTCCACTCCCTCCTGGGTCCCACCGTGCAGTGACCAGAACCTCCCCCCTGGGTCTCATGATGCAGTGACCAGAACCTCCCCCCTGGGTCCCATGATGCAGTGACCAGAACCTCCCCCCTGGGTCCCATGGTGCAGTGACCTGGAACTGCCCCCTGGATCCCACAGTGCAGTGACCAGAAATCTCCCCCCTGGGTCCCATTATGCAGTGACCAGAACCTCCCCCCTGGGTCCCATGGTGCAGTGACCTGGAACCTCCCCCTGGATCCCACAGTGCAGTGACCAGAAATCTCTCCCCCAGGTCCCACGGTGCAGTGACCTGGAATCTCCCCCCTGGGTCCCATGATGCAGTGACGTGGAACCTCCCCCTGGGTCCCATGGTGCAGTGACCAGAAATCTCTCCCCCAGGTCCCACGGTGCAGTGACCTGGAATCTTCCCCTGGATCCCACAGCGCAGTGACCTGGAACCGCCCCCTGGATCCTACAGCGCAGTGACCTTGAATCTCCCCCTGGATCCCACAGCGCAGTGACCTGGAATCTCCCCCTGGATCCCACAGCGCAGTGACCTGGAACCTTCCCCTGAATCCCACAGCGCAGTGACCTGGAACCTCCCCCTGGATCCCACAGCTCAGTGACCTGGAACCTCCCCCTGGATCCCACAGCTCAGTGACCTGGAACCTCCCCCTGGATCCCACAGCGCAGTGACCTGGAATCTCTCCCTGGATCCCACAGCGCAGTGACCTGGAACCTCCCCCTGGATCCCACAGCTCAGTGACCTGGAACCTCCCCCTGGATCCCACAGCGCAGTGACCTGGAACCGCCCCCTGGATCCCACAGCACAGTGACCTGGAACCTTCCCCTGAATCCCACAGCGCAGTGACCTGGAACCTCCCCCTGGATCCCACAGCTCAGTGACCTGGAACCTCCCCCTGGATCCCACAGCGCAGTGACCTGGAACCTCCCCCTGAATCCCACAGCGCAGTGACCTGGAATCTCTCCCTGGATCCCACAGCGCAGTGACCTGGAACCTCCCCCTGGATCCCACAGCGCAGTGACCTGGAACCTCCCCCTGGATCCCACAGCGCAGTGACCTGGAACCTCCCCCTGGATCCCACAGCGCAGTGACCTGGAATCTCCCCCTGGATCCCACAGCGCAGTGACCTGGAACCTCCCCCTGGATCCCACAGCTCAGTGACCTGGAACCTCCCCCTGGATCCCACAGCGCAGTGACCTGGAACCTCCCCCTGGATCCCACAGCGCAGTGACCTGGAACCTCCCCCTGGATCCCACAGCTCAGTGACCTGGAACCTCCCCCTGGATCCCACAGCGCAGTGACCTGGAACCTCCCCCTGGATCCCACAGCGCAGTGACCTGGAACCTCCCCCTGGATCCCACAGCGCAGTGACCTGGAATCTCTCCCTGGATCCCACAGCGCAGTGACCTGGAACCTTCCCCTGAATCCCACAGCTCAGTGACCTGGAACCTTCCCCTGAATCCCACAGCTCAGTGACCTGGAATCTCCCCCTGGATCCCACAGCTCAGTGACCTGGAATCTCCCCCTGGATCCCACAGCGCAGTGACCTGGAACCTTCCCCTGAATCCCACAGCTCAGTGACCTGGAATCTCCCCCTGGATCCCACAGCGCAGTGACCTGGAATCTCTCCCTGGATCCCACAGCGCAGTGACCTGGAACCTTCCCCTGAATCCCACAGCTCAGTGACCTGGAACCTTCCCCTGAATCCCACAGCACAGTGACCTGGAACCTTCCCCTGAATCCCACAGCTCAGTGACCTGGAATCTCCCCCTGGATCCCACAGCTCAGTGACCTGGAATCTCCCCCTGGATCCCACAGCGCAGTGACCTGGAACCTTCCCCTGAATCCCACAGCTCAGTGACCTGGAATCTCCCCCTGGATCCCACAGCGCAGTGACCTGGAATCTCTCCCTGGATCCCACAGCGCAGTGACCTGGAACCGCCCCCTGGATCCCACAGCGCAGTGACCTGGAACCGCCCCCTGGATCCTACAGCGCAGTGACCTGGAACCGCCCCCTGGATCCTACAGCGCAGTGACCTGGAACCGCCCCCTGGATCCCACAGCGCAGTGACCTGGAACCTCCCCCTGGATCCTACAGCGCAGTGACCAGAAATCTCTCCCCCAGGTCCCACGGTGCAGTGACCTGGAACCGCCCCCTGGATCCCATGGTGCAGTGACCAGAACCTCCCCGTAGACACCATGGCACAGTGACCCAGAACCTCCCCCATTGTATCCATGGGGCAGTGATCATTCCTCCCGCAGGTCTCATGGGGCAGTGATCTGCTCCTGAGGGTGGGGAGGGGCACTGGTGGAGACGTGGGGGCGTCTCTGCTGCCCTGGCTCCTCTCCAACTCCCTGCCCTGTTCCTCAGCCTCTCCAAGCAGCAGCCCCAGCCCAGCCCTTATCTGTCCCCTCCCAGCCCGCCCGCCCTGCGGCGCATAGCCCGGGCCGGCAGCCACAGCCTGCCTGCAGAGCAGCCCAGGGGCCAGGCAGCCCTGCCAGGGCAGCTTCACCGCTCTCAGCAGCCTTCCCCCAACCATGGGACCTCATCAGAGCCACCTCGCTGCCCTCTGCACCCTGCTGGCCTGGACCAGCTGCACCGCGCAGGAGGGAGCCGGCCCCACCGATGGCTTCGACACTCAAGGTACCAGCGCCGGCCTGGGGGCTGTGAGGGGCCAGCGGGCCCAGGGCCAGGCAGGGGCATGGGCAAGAGAGTGTTTCATAACAGGAAACCGATTTCCTGCCTCTGCCGTTAGAGCGCGACAGCTGGGTGTGTGTGTGTGTGTGTGTGTGTACGTACCCCTGTGTGTACATGTGTGTGTATATGTGTGTATGTGGATGAGTGTATACGTGTGTGTGTACGTGTGTGTGCGTGCATGTGTGTACGGGTGTGTGTATACATGTGTACAGGTGTGTGCATGTGTACGGGTGTGTGTGCACACACACACGTAGGCATGTGTGCATGTCCAAAGGCACATGCACATGCACGAATCTGCATGCATGTGCACGAGTGTAGGAGTGTGCTTGTGCTTGCGGGCCTGTGCGCTGAGGGGGTGTGTGTGGGCACCAGGCTCTAGTGAAGGTGGCTGTGAACCATGCTCGGATGTCTTAGTCCAGCATGTGTGTCTGTCTGAGCGACCCCCAGACGCTTGGAGGCCTCTGTCCGGCTCTCCTGCCTCAGACTCAGCTAGCCAAAGCTAGAGCCCTAACAACAGCATGGCTGACCTCTGAATCGATCTATCTATCTATCTATCTATCTATCTATCTATCTATCTATCTATCTATCTATCTATCTATCTATCTATCTATCTATCTATCAATTGATCATACTCATCCCTCCACTGAAATGCCTACATGCCCAGCCCCCACCTACCAGCCATTTGAGCAGCTCCATCAGGACCCGCCACACAAGTTCCCTCCCCAGAGGTGGTCCTTGGGCCAAAACGTCTGCCCCCCCTCCGGGTTATCGCATATTGAACTGAGTTAGGGGCGTTCCAGTTGGCAGGGTCTGATGAAATGCATCCTAGGTTGCTTAAGGAGGTAGCTGCAACAGCCTGGGAACCATGCGCAAGTCTCTTCGAGGCCCATGGGGAAGGTCCCAGGGGACTGGCGAGAGGAGACCTTAGAGCCGGTCTTTACGAAGAGAAGCAAAGAGGACCCAGGGAATTAGGGAGCAGCCAGCCGGGTTTCTATACCTGGAGGCTGTCTACATTGGCAAAAACATGCTGCCTGTCTACACTGACGGGGAGTTCTTGTGCAAGAACACTGATGTTCTAATGTGTGAAATCAGGACTTCTTGTGCAAGAACTGATGCTCCCGCTCAGGAATAAGCCCTCTTGTACAACTGTTCTTGCACAAGAGGCCAGTGTGGACAGGCAACATGAATTTCTTGCCATCGGAGCTTTCTTGCGCAAGAGAGCGTCTACACTGGCACGGATGATTTTGTGCAAAAGCACATGCCGGTGTAGACACGCTCTTGCGCAAATACTTTAACGCAAAAACTCTTGCGTTAAAAGTATTTGCACAAAATCTTGCCAATGGAGACGTAGCTGGAAAGACACTGGAACAAATGATTAAACCATGTGCAAGCCTTGGAGTGGGGGTGGGGGCACCTTTTTCGGGTTGGGGGCCACTGACCCACAAAAAAATCAGTTGGGGGCTGCACACAAGTGAGAAACAAAAAAACCCCTCATGGAGGTGGCCCCCGAACTGAGAAGCAGAAAGACACCCCCCCACACATTCCCGTCCCACACCAGAGCTTGGGGCGGGGGGGGCCGGTAGTAGATTTTGTGTACCCCTCCTAGGTTCTGGGGTGGAGCCAAAAAAGAGGGGTTCAGGATGGGGGAGGGGGCTGCCAGTTGGGAGGCCTGGGCAGGAGGGGTTCAGGAGTGGGTTGGTGGTGCGGGGTTTGGGCAATGCTGGAGTGGGGTCCCCAATGCTGGGGGTGGGGAGCCCCAAGCCTCAGGGGCCAGATCCAGCCCCGCGGCGTTAGGTTCCACACCCCTGCCCTAGAGGATAATAGAAGGAAGAGCTATTACGGATTTTTCAAGAACAGCTCGGCTACGTCTACACTGGCATGATTTTCCGAAAATGCTTTTAACGGAAAAGTTTTCCGTTAAAAGCATCTTCGGAAAAGCACGTCTAGATTGGCAGGATGCTTTTCCGCAAAAGCACTTTTGGCGGAAAAGCGTCCGTGGCCAAGCTAGATGCGGTTTTCCGCAAAAAAGCCCCGATGGCCATTTTCGCGATTGGGGCTTTTTTGCGGAAAACAGTCCTGTGCTGTCTACACTGGCCCTTTTGTGCAAAAGTCTTTCGGAAAAAGACTTTTGCCCGAACAGGAGCAGCATAGTATTTCTGGAAAAGCACTGACAATCTTACATGAGATCGTCAGTGCTTTTCCGGAAATTCAAGCGGCCAGTGTAGACAGCTGGCAAGTTTTTCCACAAAAGCAGATGATTTTGTGGAAAAACTTGCCAGTCTAGACACAGCCCTCATGTCAAACCAGCCGGATTTCTTTAACTGGCCCAGTGATCTGGGAGCGTTTTAGACAGCAAGTGTCTTGATTTTAGTCAAACCTTTGACACAATCCCATGGGCAAGCTAAGGAAATGAGTCTGAGACGTAGCCGCTGTTTGGGGAGTGCACCATGGGCTGAAAAACGGCTCAGGGAGTAGTTACCAGGGGCTCGCTTGGAGGGGGTATCCAGTGGGGTCCTGCAGGGGTCAGTCCGAGGCCTGGAACTGGCCCATATTTAGATTAGCCCCTGGAGTGGAGAGAATGGTTAGATGATTTGCAGCCGATACAACACTGGGAGGGGTTGCAAGCACTTTGGATAAGAATTCGTACCGTCCCGGAGAATTTGGCGGGTTGGCCTGAAATCAACCAGATGCCATTCAGTCAAGACAGGGGACAAGCCAATGCATGGCTGTAAAATGGGGACACCCACCCACTAAGAGGTCTGACTGTGGGGGGGGAGTAAGGGGGGCTACAATGGGTCATAAACGGAGCCAGCGCCCGTTAGGGAAGATGTGGATAAACTGGAGGGAGGCCAGAGGAACAGGAACGAAGGTTTAGCAAACCAGGCCTGTGAAAAAAGGTTACAACTGGGCCCGGTTAGTCTGAGAAAAGACAATTGGGAGGGGAGCTATGAACAATCGTCCAGTATTCTAGGGGCTGTTACAAAGAAAATGGGGCTCAGATGATCTCCATATCTCCGGAGGGAGGGAGAAGACGTAAAGAGTGAGACCGCACTGGGTCAGACCAAAGGTCCATCTAGCCCAGTGTCCTGTCTGCCGACAGTGCCAATGCCAGATGCCCCAGAGGGCGGGAACAGAACAGGGCATCATTGCCTGATCCCTCTCCTGGCATCCATTTCCAGAAAAATGGAGGCTAGGGACACAACCTTCATGAATCTATCTAGCTCTTTTTTGAACCCTGTTAAAGTCCTGGTCTTCACCATCCTCTAGCAAGGAGTTCCATAGGTTAGGTTAGATACTTCATACCATCCTCTGGCAAGGAGTTCCATAGGTTAGGTTAGATACTTCATACCATCCTCTGGCAAGGAGTTCCACAGGTTTAAGTTAGATGCTTCACACCATCCTCTGGCAAGGCATTCCATAGGTTAGGTTAGATACTTCACACTATCCTCTGGCAAGGAGTTCCACAGGTTAGTTAGATACTTCATACCATCCTCTGGCAAGGCATTCCATAGGTTAGGTTAGATACTTCACACTATCCTCTGGCAAGGAGTTCCACAGGTTAGGTTAGATACTTCATACCATCCTCTGGCAAGGCATTCCATAGGTTAGGTTAGATACTTCACACTATCCTCTGGCAAGGAGTTCCACAGGTTAGGTTAGATACTTCATACCATCCTCTGGCAAGGAGTTCCACAGGTTTAAGTTAGATGCTTCACACCATCCTCTAGCAAGGAGTTCCACAGGTTAGGTTAGATGTTTCACACTATCCTCTGGCAAGGAGTTCCACAGGTTAGGTTAGCTATTAGGCAAGACCCTTGCATTTGAAGGGAAGCTAAGCTCTAGAAGGCACTTGTGGGATCCCTGTCACTGGAGGTTTTCAAGCACACGTTGGACAAACCTCGGTCAGGGTTGGTGGAGGTTTGCGTGGTCTCAGCTCAGCGCAGGGGCTGGACCTGATGGCCTCTTGTGTCCCTTCCAGCTCTACATTTCGATGTTTCTCTGATAGTTTATGTCTCTACCAGACAGTTTGTTAGAACCAGGTCTGCTCTCGTATAGGAACGAGCCGCTGTTTGTGCCTCTGTAGCAAAGATTAAGTTGGGTTTTGCTTCTAAACCGGGGCTTTCTAAAGTAGCTCTTTATCTATCAAACTACCTGTCCCCATACATCCCCATCTGTCTATCCCTACCTCCCCCCGCCCTCTCCCCCTCTCCTTTCCTAAATTCTGTAAAGGGAACATAGCCTATAAGGCAAGAATACAGAACAGTGAATGAGCGGTTATTTCTCGACTCCTCCGTGCTGCAGATAGGGAGTTCTTTACAGAAAGTAGGTTTACGTGAACTGCTAGAGGCTCAGCAGAATTCTGGGTCTCCCCATGGCTGGATCGCCGTGAAATGCTTGGGATGGGCACTGGTCTGAGAAACGAAGGGTTGAAATAATATTTATTACAGAGGCCAGCTTAGAGTAGGGCCCGGTGCGCCAGCTGCTGTGCAGACACAATCTACCAATGCATCAGGGAGCTGTATGATAGTTTCTACACACAACCACACACCAGAACACATACACCCATTGCTAGGCCCCCCATGCACACCTGCCTTCCCACACGTGCATGGCTATACACACCCCCCCACTTCTGCAGACAGCACTACACATGCTTCCCTACGCACACAAACATAGACACACGTGAATACACATGGACACACACACAGGCACACAAATACACCCAGACTAGCCCCCGGGAGCTCTCCTTCCCGAGTCGCTTGAGTGCTGGAGCTGAGGTCTGACCAGGCGTCTCATGGGCAGGGCTGGCCATCTCTAGAGGCTGCCCCTTACTCTCAGCACCAGATGGGGACTTACTGGGGCTTGTTCTCGTGCCCAGCTGAGGGGGCCTGTTTTGAAGCCACCCCGCTGGGCAATTCAAGGCTTGCTCTTGTAGCCCTTAGCTGGTTGGGGGCGTGGTACCGGAGGTTTTTAACCCTTGGAACTCCCTGCAACAGGACTTTCCAGGAGTGCAGGAGGCTATTAACCCTCAGAAACCACTGCACCAGAACATTACAGGGGGTACAGGAGGCTGTTAACCCTCAGAATCCCTGCAGCAGGACGTCATAGAAGTGCAGGAGGCTGTTAACCCTTGGAACCCCCTGCAGCAGGATGTTACGGGGGTACAGGAGGCTGTTAACCCTCGGAATGCCTGCAGCAGGACATCATGGGGGTGCAGGAGGCTGTTAACCCTTGGTACTCCCTGCAGCAGGACATTACTGCAGTGCAGGGTTTGGTGACGGGCAGAGGTGTTCTCAGCTGGCAGGCTTTGGGGCGCAGGGGGTTCTTAGGGTTAACAGCCTATTGTAACTCCCCCCCCCCCCGTAAATGGCCTGGGAGTGAGGAGCCCCAGCTTGCTGTGGACTCAGCCGGGTGGGGCTATGGCTCCATGTGGACAGCGGGCGGCTAACTGGGCCCTCCCTCTGCCCCCAGCGGCCCTGCTCTTGGCTGAGGAACCCCTGAACCCCAAATGCTTCACACGCTCCTTGGAGGACCTGACCTGCTTCTGGGAGAGCAGCAGCCCCCCAAGCTCCGTGGAATACGGCTTCTCCTACGTCGTGGAGTGAGTCCCCCCCCCCCCCGGGGCCCTTCTGTGGGGAGCTGAGTTGGGGAGGGGCGAGTCTTGTGCCTCCTCTTCTTCTCCCACGCCTGCCCCCCCTCTGCACCCTCGGGCTGGGCCCCCCACATCTACTCCATGCCCCGCCCCCCTCCTTAGTGTGAGCCCCGCCCCCATGCCTCCATGTCTGCACCCTCAGGTTGGGCCCCCCTGCTGGTCCCAGCCCCCCAACATGGGCCCCGCCAAGCGTGTCCCCCATGCTGGCCCCAGCTCTGCGCCCCTGGCCAGAGGGTGTGGAAGGCCCCAGGCTCTGCTGCCGCGGCTGCTCACCCCCCACCCCGCCTCCCCTGCCTCCCCCAGGGAGGACCCCCCGCAGCTCTGCAACCTGAGCGTGGCCCGGACGCCGTGGAACAGCACCCGCTTCAGCTGCCTCTTCCCCCCGAAGGACACCCCGTCCTTCACGAACCTGCACGTCAGCGCCTACGCCGGCAACCGCAGCAACGTCCTCCACGCCCGCACCATCATGGTCAACCAAGTGGGTAGGTGGGAGAGCCGGGCCCCGGAATCGGCGCCCCCTGGAGGGGAAAGGCCCCATGCCCCAGCCCCCCTGCCCTGGCCCAGATCACAGCCAGCGCCCCCTAGAGGGGACAGGCCACATACCCCCCAACCCAGCCAGCCCCCTGCCCCACGGCTGTATGGGAGCCAGCACCCCCTAGAAGTGTCCCATTCCCTGTCCCCCAACCCAGCCAGCCCCCTGCCCCACGGCTAGATGGGAGCCAGCACCCCCTAGAAGTGTCCCATTCCCTGTCCCCTGACCCAGCCAGCCCCCTGCCCCACGGCTGGATGGAAGCCAGCACCCCCTAGAAGTGTCCCATTCCCTGTCCCCCAACCCAGCCAGCCCCCTGCCCCACGGCTGGATGGGAGCCAGCACCCCCTAGAAGTGTCCCATTCCCTGTCCCCCGACCCAGCCAGCCCCCTGCAGGGCAGGGCCAGCCCACAACATTTTGGCCCCTGAAGTGGGGAGCTCAAATGACACCCCCAGGCTCCCTTTTCTCCTGCCTGCTATGTCTCCTGTGCCCTCCTTCCTCCAGCACAGCACCCCCCCCCCCCCGTGCATCTAGGGCAGAGAGAATCCATCTGCCCCAGCAGCAGACACAAGTTTCTACCCCCTGGGTCCTAGTACCCCCCCCCCCCCCGAGTCTGGTACCGAAGGCGGCCGTAAGGCCAGCCCCGCAGGAGGGAGCCGCCCCCCCCGAGGTGAAGGGCCCCGTACCGCATTCCCGCATCCCAGGGCGGGATGGGAGCTGGCAATCCCCTAGAAGCGAAAGGCCCTGAGCCCCCTCCCCTGCCCTGGGGCAGAGCCCCGCTCAGGTCTCCGCCTGCCCCTGCAGTTCTCCTGGACCCGCCCTCCAACCTGACGGCGCGCCCGACGGAGACGCCGGGGCAGCTGGCCGTGCGCTGGCGCCCGCCCGGCCTGCGCTACCTGGAGAGCAGCCTGCGCTACGAGGTGGCCTTCGCCCCCGAGGGCGCCGAGCGCCAGACGGTGGGTGACCCCCCCACGCCCCGCCCCCCCACGCCGCCCCGCCTGCGGCTGCCCTGCCCCCTCACTCCGCCCTCCCGCCCCTGCAGGTCGACATCCCCGAGGGGCGCACCGAGTGCCTCATCCTCAGCCTGAGGGCCTGGACCCGCTACGCCCTGGCCGTGCGCGTCAAGCCCGACGGCGTCAGCTACAGTGGCTACTGGAGCGCCTGGTCCGCGCCCGTCACCGTGGTGACACCCCATGGTGAGCCCCCCTCCCTCCCCATGCCTGCAGCAGGGGCCCTTGAATAGCATAGTGGGGGGATGGGGGAGGACAGACCATTGGGGGTGGAGGTTGGAAGAGGGTGAAGGGGCTGGGGGCTGGTGGGAGTTAGGGGGATGGGGTGGAGGGGCTGGGGGCTGGTGGGAGTTGGGGGGATGGGGTAGAGGGCTGGGGGCTGGTGGGAGTTAGGGGGATGGGGTGGAGGGGCCGGGGACTGGTGGGAGTTGGGGGGATGGGGTGGAGGGGCCGGGGGCTGGTGGGAGTTGGGGGGATGGGGTGGAGGGACCAGGGGCTGGTGGGAGTTGGGGGGATGGGGTGGAGGGGCAGGGGGCTGGTGAGAGTTGGGGGGATGGGGTGAAGGGGCGGGGGGCTGGTGGGAGTTGGGGGGATGGGGTGGAGGGGCCGGGGACTGGTGGGAGTTGGGGGGATGGGGTGGAGGGACCAGGGGCTGGTGGGAGTTGGGGGGATGGGGTGGAGGGGCAGGGGGCTGGTGGGAGTTAGGGGGATGGGGTGGAGGGACCAGGGGCTGGTGGGAGTTGGGGGGATGGGGTGGAGGGGCCGGGGGCTGGTGAGAGTTGGGGGGATGGGGTGGAGGGGCAGGGGGCTGGTGGGAGTTGGGGGGATGGGGTGGAGGGGCCGGGGACTGGTGGGAGTTAGGGGGATGGGGTGGAGGGGCCGGGG
Organism: Pelodiscus sinensis; assembly: GCF_049634645.1. Lineage (NCBI taxonomy): Eukaryota > Metazoa > Chordata > Testudines > Trionychidae > Pelodiscus > Pelodiscus sinensis. Next base: position 12,552,859 of record NC_134729.1, on the reverse strand, counting down.
GCTGGTGAGAGTTAGGGGGATGGGGTGGAGGGGCCGGGGACTGGTGGGAGTTAGGGGGATGGGGTGGAGGGGCCGGGGGCTGGTGGGAGTTGGGAGGATGGGGTAGAGGGCTGGGGGCTGGTGGAAGTTAGGGGGATGGGGTGGAGGGGCCGGGGGCTGGTGGGAGTTGGGGGGATGGGGTGGAGGGACCAGGGGCTGGTGGGAGTTGGGGGGATGGGGTGGAGGGGCAGGGGGCTGGTGAGAGTTGGGGGGATGGGGTGGAGGGACCAGGGGCTGGTGGGAGTTAGGGGGATGGGGTGAAGGGGCGGGGGGCTGGTGGGAGTTGGGGGGATGGGGTGGAGGGACCAGGGGCTGGTGGGAGTTAGGGGGATGGGGTGAAGGGGCGGGGGGCTGGTGGGAGTTGGGGGGATGGGGTGGAGGGGCCGGGGACTGGTGGGAGTTGGGGGGATGGGGTGGAGGGACCAGGGGCTGGTGGGAGTTGGGGGGATGGGGTGGAGGGGCAGGGGGCTGGTGGGAGTTAGGGGGATGGGGTGGAGGGGCCGGGGGCTGGTGAGAGTTGGGGGGATGGGGTGGAGGGGCAGGGGGCTGGTGGGAGTTGGGGGGATGGGGTGGAGGGGCCGGGGACTGGTGGGAGTTAGGGGGATGGGGTGGAGGGGCCGGGGGCTGGTGAGAGTTGGGGGGATGGGGTGAAGGGCCGGGGGGCTGGTGGGAGTTGGGGGGATGGGGTGGAGGGGCCGGGGGGCTGGTGGGAGTTGGGGGGGTGGAGGGGCAGGGGCTGGTGGGAGTTGGGGGGATGGGGTGGAGGGGCCGGGGGGCTGGTGGGAGTTAGGGGGATGGGGTGGAGGGCCGGGGGGCTGGTGGGAGTTGGGGGGATGGGGTGGAGGGGCCGGGGGGCTGGTGGGAGTTGGGGGGGTGGAGGGGCAGGGGCTGGTGGGGGACAGTGGGGAGGGTTGGGGGTGGAGGGGCCAATTCTGTGCCCTTCTCTGATCCCACGGGAGGCCACGGGTGCCAGCCCTGGGGTCACGGGTGCCTGTAGCCTGGGCCAAGCGGGGTAACCCTGCCGCCCCACCTGACAGATCTGGACCCCTTGATCCTGTCGCTGTCTCTCATTCTGGTGCTGATCCTGGTGCTCCTGGCCCTCTTTGCCCTGCTCACCCACCGCAGGTACTGCCCGCTGCGCCGTGCCCACCAGAACAGCCCACTCCTGCCCCGGGCCCTGCCAGGCCAAGGGTCCAAAGCGCTGAGGGGGGTGGATCCCACCACACTCACCCACCCACCCAGGTGTGGTGCCCTGGGGGACTGAGGGGTGTGGGCATGTATACGTGTGTAGGGGCCCCCATCTACACTTGTGTGTGGTGTGTGCACGGAGGTGTGCACCCAGGCGCATGCACACGCACACGCACACGTGCCTCGCACAGACCCTCGCACGTGTGGGGGGGCTGTGCACGTGTGGGCCATACACGCCCAGAGGTGTGTGTGCTGGCGTGCGTGCATGTACTCGTGCGTGGCAGTGTGCACAGGTGTGTTACCTCGCGTGTCCCTATGCTTGGGGGGTGCGTGTGTGTGAAACATATGGGCGCTGCCCTCGCAGCATGGCCCTGGGGGGTGGCCCATGAGCGTTTGCAGGGGAGGGTGCCCCTGCATTTCGGGGGGGGGGTCAGGCTATGACTTGGCTTCTGTTCATCCTGCCCCCCCCCCCATGCTCCTAGGTTTTTGAAGAAGAAGATGTGGCCCGTGATCCCCAGCCCTGAGCCCAAGTTCGAGGGGCTTTTCACCCTCTACAAAGGAAACTTCCAGGTACCAGCTCCTGCCCTGGTCAGGGGCCCCAGGGGGGCTACCTGGCCTGTGGGTGGAGGCGGGCACCACACTGCTCCAGGGATGTCTGTGCCGGGGGAATGGGGGGGCTGATGCTGGGCGAGGGAACCAGGGTGATTATCTGGGGGGGGGGGGATGCTTAGAGATGGGGGAGCCATCAAAGAGCGGCCAAGACGGGGAGGATTTCATGCTACCTAATGTTAGGCATTAGCGTAGGCCCTACACAAATCCTTGGTTTAAAACAAGGGGCTGGCAGGCTCCGCCCCGGAGGAGGTGGTGGGCGGGACGGGCAGCGCCTGGGGCTGGCCAGGCTCAGTAGGTCCCTCCCCCCAGCCTCTGGGGTGACCAGGGCTCTGTGGCCGTTGCAGCTGTGGCTGGGGCAGAGAAACGCCTACCTGTGGTGGAGCAGGAACCCCGGCTACATGGAGGAACAGCCCAGCCTGCTGGAGGTGCTGTCTGAGGACTCCAAGGGGGAGGGGCCGGTGCCGCCCCTGCCCCCCAAAGCCCAGGACTCGGTCCCGGCTGCCCCTCCGGAGCTGCCCCCGGACGACTACCTGGTGCTGGATGAACAGCTGATGCCCTGCAGCCAGGGCGAGGACTTGCGGCTCCCGCCAGAGGCCCTGAGCGGGGCGGACTCTGCTGCCCTCCCTACCAGGGGGCAAGAGCTGGGCCTCCCGGGGGCCGAAGCGGAGCCCGTCGTGGAGGAGCGGGTCTCGTCCTCCTCCAGCTTCGAGTACACCCTCTTCGACCCCAGCTCGGAGCTGCTGGCGCCCTGCGAGCGCCGGCCCCCACCCCCGCTCAAATACAGCTACCTCCTGGTATCCGACTCGGGGATCTCCGCCGACTATGCCCCTCTGGCCGCCGGCACCGACCAGCCCAACCTCTACACCAACCTGTGCCAGGAGGGGCGCCAGGCCCAGCTCCTCCCAGCCGGCTACGTGGCGTGCTCATAGTGCCGGCAGGCGGGGAGAACAGAGATCGGGCCCCCGGCCTGCTGGGTGGGCAGGAAACTTTCCTGCCGGAAGGCAGCAAACAAGGTGCCAGCAGGCCACAGAGGGGGCAGCAGCAGGATGGAGCCGTGCGCCTGTCCTGGCAGGAGGAAGCAGGGCCCTGTGCCTGGAGATACGACCCCAGCTCCTCCGTGCCCGGTGTTTGCACGGCTGGGGTGGAGCACGGGGGGTGGAGCGGAACTGCCCGGCTCGGGGTCAGACGTGGCTCTGGGCAGAAGCTGGATTTGCCCAAGGCCGATGCCAGCTGTGACAGGGGGGAGCAGGGACTGGTGGCCCACCTACCAGCAGGGGGTGCTACCTCCAAGATGCCCCCCTCCCTGCATCACCACCAGAGCGAGCTCGGATTCAAGACGTGGGAGCTGGGGGGAAGCTACAGCCCCCGTGTCACCAAGGGGACACCCCACGGCAGCTGCAAGGGATGCTGGGAGTCCTGTGGTCTGTGAAGGGCTTTGTGCACGTCCGCAGCCGGGGAGCGAAAGCGCCGTCACGCCTGGGCACATCAGTGCTGCGCCCACGTCGGGGCTGGGAGAGAAGGGCGAGGCGGCAGGGTGGGGGAGATGTCAGGACTGCTGGGTTCTACCCCAGGGGTCTGTGAGTAGGGACTAGTGGTTAGAGCGGGGGGGAAGGGCGGGGAGCCAGGACTCCTGGGTTCTATTCCCTACTCTTGACCGTGAGCAAATCCCACCTGCCCAACGTCTCTTTCTGTGCCTGAGTTTCCCCACATGGAAAACAGCTGACAATACGAATCAATGGAGGACATCACTTGCTGTAAGTATTTAGCCACACGGAGCTGCCCCTGCTCTGGGGACGCTCTTATCATTAACCCTTTAAGAGATACTACCAGTGCCAGATGGACTGACTTGCCCTGGCCGCACATAACGCTGCCACTGCAGCCCCCTTGGGGTGCATCTGGCCAACACTGAACACCATGGGAGCAAGGACCACCTCCTACCTGCCCAGTAGCGGTGGGGCCCGCCCTCCCTAGCCCCCGAGCTCCCATCTTTGTATAGTTAAAAGGGAAAGTGTGGGGCTGGCTGGGAAGGAGGCCAACAGGGGGTCAAGAATCCCCGAGAAGAGGGGGACTACCCCACAGCGCCCTGCCAGGGGTGCAGGCCCAGCTCGGAGCCCCTAGCAGCTGAGTGAGCGATAGATCTTTGCCTTTTAATAAAGAGGCTGTTTTTTCCCACTTGGTGTCGATCTGGGTTTGTACAGCACTTGGCACAGCGTGGGGCTGGAGCACCCAGGCGCTACCCTAATACACCTAACTAATGTACAGCACCCCGGGCACTGCTGTAGTAGATAAGCCATGTTTTCCCAAGGGGCCCAGCAGGACAAAGGGTAAGGTCAGAGGGCCTGGCTGCCTGTCCCACACACTGGGGTGTTGCACGTGCGAGGTCTTAATGCAAGGAAATGTGGCAATGGGGACACTGCTGAGTGTAGCACAAGCGGGTGGCAGAAACCAGGGGGCCAGAGCAGAATCGGGGTAGTAGCTCTGCCTGGGGCCAGTCCCTGCCCCCCAGCATGAGGACCCCCACCCACTCTCCAACCAGGCAGACCCCTTTGGCTCTGTCCCCACCAGATAGTGATTATCTCCACAGCCACCGGCCCCTGGGTGTTATCAGGCTGGGGCAGGCAGGAGGACCTCAGCCAAGAGCCATGCAGGGCCTGGCACCAATCCAGCATCGGCAGGGGGAGCGGCTCAGGACCGGAGAGCCAGAGGAGGCAGCTAAAGGCTGCTGCAGCTCAGGTGGGAGGGCACCAGCATGTGGTCAGCTGGGCCTGATTCATGGCTCCATTGTCCTCCTGACAGCCCCCCAGCTCGGGGCCAGCTGCAAGAGCTGCCTCTGGAGGCGGGGCGGGGTCCAGGGAGTTAGAACAGGGGAAGGAGAGGCTGGGAGCCTGGTTCCATTTATGGCTCTGGATGGAGAGTGGGGTCTAATGGTCGGAGCAGAGGAAGTGATTGTCACGAGATCAGACAGAAACCCAGTCTCCTCCACTCCTAGCCATGGGAACAGATGGGCTCCCCCTCAGAGCTGGGTGCAGCTAACTGGTCAGGTTCCCCCCACTTCCTTGGAGAGCCAAAACCTGGGAAAATAAGTTTGATTCAGGGCACAGGCTGTGTATTTTTTGTTTGCGCAGCCCCCAGGGTGACGAGGGGGGGGAGGGGGGCCATCTCAGCTGTTCCGTGATCTGACCGGTAACAAACAAATTTGTATTGTTGAAAATTCCTCCGTGTCTGTTTACTGCGGGTGGGACATTAAAGTAGGCCCAGGAGGGGCTGTGCAAAGACAGATTTTCCCCTAAATCACCCAAGGTTCAATCAACAACAGGGCTGAAAAATCCATGCTGGGGAAACAAGAAGTCAGCTCTCCAGTGAATGCTGGGGGCCAGGCACCCAGGAGTCATTTCTCAGCCCCAGCAGCTCTGTCCAGGTCTGAAGCTGCCCCAGAATCCTCCGCACACTCACAGGAGACGGGGGATACTGTCATCTCTCCATCGAGGCCAAATCCCACCCTCCACTCTCGGTCCGGAGCACCAGGCTGGGACAGATGCGCCTTGAATGTCCTGTCACCCGCCCAGTCCTCCTGGCCCAAGGCTGCCGCAGGGTCCGGACACAGCCAGCACCTGGCTGGGAAGTAGCGCTGGAGAATGCTGAGATGCTCCTCAGCCTCTGTTTCCCCGGAGACCCGCATGGAGGCGATGAGCTGGCAGCTGGGGGCAGATCCTTGGGGGTCCATGCCCAGGCGCCCCGTGAAGTATGAAGCTGTGTCCACCAGCAGGGCTGAGAGCCGGGCGACCGCCTGAGGGCCAGGGCAACCGGCGAGGTACTGCTCCAGCCCGTCCAGCAGGATGAGGGCAGGGGGCCCAGGCAGGCTCTGGTGCAGAGAGGCCAACACCCGCAGGAGCTCCGGCAGCGAAGGCGGGTAGAGGAACTGGACATGCTATGGTGGAAGAGGAGGGGGCTAATGGAAGAGGGATTGGGTCTGTCCCAGCCCAGGATCCCCTCCCTCCACACCAATTTGCCCTCTAATCTTTTCCATCCATGTGTGAAATAAATTGTTTAGGTGCACCACCCGCAGAAACAAAAAACCTAACGGGGGGGCTAACCAGCTGGGTGGCGTTTAAATCTCCCCAGCAGCCACACAAGCACCCAGTTCAGAGGGAACGCTGTTCCCGCACAGTCTAGCCTGCTTCAGCCCAGGATCCCCCATCACCAGGCCAACCACAGCCCAGGCCTCCTGCCTCCCCACTGGCCTCTCCCTTCCCCCACCCAGCAACCCATCCCAAACATCCAGCCAGGCCCAGCCCGTCTCATGTCAGCACCACCTCCACACAGCCCCTCCCTGGCTGACTCTTCCTACTCCTCAAGCTCCTCCCCTCCCGTGAAGCCCCGCCCCTTAGGCTCCTCCCCTCCCGTGAAGCCCCGCCCCTTAGGCTCCCACTCTGAATTGCTTTGCTCCATCCTATCAGGTGCTGCTGCCTTCAGCTCCCCCCATTCAGCCTCCCCAGGAGATAAATCCGGGCCCCGCCCCAGGCTTTGCCCCCTTGTGATCTTGGCCCCGCCCCCGGCTCTTGGCCCCGCCCCTCCCAGGCCCTTGGTTCCGTCCCGCCCATCTTAGCCACGCCCCTCAGGCGCCTCTCGTTGGCTCCGCCCCCCGCTCTTGGCTCCGCCCCCTAGCGCTTGGCTCCGCCCCCACCTGCAGGCCGCTCTCCGCGCGCCGGGCCCCCGGCAGACGCTGCAGCGCGCGGGGCGCCAGGAAGAGCGCGCGGGGCCCGGCCAGCGCCGCCCGGAAGAGCAGCGCCGAGCGACCCGAGCGGGCCGGGCCCAGCACCAGGGCCGGGGCCGGGGCCAGGCCGCGCGGAGCCGCGCCGAGCGCCCGCTCGAGCGCCACCGACATCGCCCCGCCCTCGCCTCTGTCCGAGCCAATCCGCAAGGACGCCCCGCCCCGCGCCCGGGTGACAGCCAATGGGCGCATCAGGTACAGCCGCGCCCCTGGCAACTTCCAGCCAATCCGGAATAAGGCCCGCCCACTCAGGGTCCTAGCCAATCCTGGAGCGGCTTCCCCTGGCTCCTCTTTTTCTTACCTTCCAGCCCGTGCGGGAGGAAGGCCCGCCCACTCCCTGAACTAGCCACTCAATTGAGGCGGCCATCTTGGGCCGCGCCCTCCCCGGAGCCAATCGGCGCTCCTCCCTAAGAGCCCCGCCCCCTCCCTAGGGAACGCAGCCCGGGAGCCGCGCCCATCAGCCCACGCCTCACCAATCCGGGAGCGGCGCGCGACGGACCCCGCCCCCTCCGTTCTAGTTCGGAACGCGGGCTCTGCGCCTTCGCATCTCCCCACGTGCCGGGGTCACAGCCCCGCCCCTCCCCTCCCGAATAGGGCCCGCCCCGCCCCCTGCTCTGAGAATTCCCCCCCCCCACCGGGGATAGGACCCAGGAGTCCGGGCCCCGCCCCCCCACCGGGGATAGGACCCAGGGGTGCGCCCCCCCATCTGGCCCCGCTATAGGACCCAGGAGTCCGGTCCCCGCCTCCAGCCCTGCCCTGTGCACGGGAGCCAGCTGACGTGCACTGATGGGGGAGTGGAGAGGGGCATCCATGCAAAGCCTGGCTGCACATCGGTGGCCCCTGCATCCCCAGCTCCCCCCGCCCCACAGTTCAGTCAGTGCCCCTGGATCCTGACCTGCAGCCCCTGCTATCCCAGAGATGCCCCTGGATCCCCGACCCTGAGCTGCCCCGCTCCCCAGAGCTCTACTGACGCCCCTGGATCTTGACCCACGCCCCCTGCTCTCCCAGCGGCTCCCCCCATGCTGGGTCAATGCTCCGCACACCCGGATCATCAGCTCTTCTGTGGTCCCAGCCCTGGCCCCTACCCCTTCCACCTCTGCCAACCCCCTTAATCTCAGCCTGTCCCCCTGTTATCCCACTCTCCTCCCTCCACAGCTCCAGCCACAGACCTCCTCAGTGCTGACCCATAGCCTCCTAGGAAAGGCGTCAGAAAAACATAGTTCACTGTGACATGGAGTCCCTGGGGGATCGCTGGCTATGGGCCCCAAAGGCAATCGAAGGCCATGGGGGACTTGGAGGGGGATTAATTCAAACATTTAGCAGTCACTAAACGGTGGCGTTTTGAGCCGGCTGGTGTTTCCATCTGTCCCTGGCTCTGTGGGGCATCTGCAAGCCTCTCGCCATCTGTCGCCTGCTAGGGAGGAAGGGAGAGGGGCCAGCTCTGGGGGGGTAGGGAGGAGGGCCAGGCTGGCAGGAGTTAATTTGCAGTAGAATTGGGGAGGGGAGGAAAATCTAGGGCAACCCCAGAGAGTGGACACTGGCTGTGATGCCTAAAGAGCCCCCTGGTGTCCTAGCGTTACCACCTGGGGCTACATGAGAGCAGGTGCAGCCCAGCCTGGGGTGAAATATAAAGGAAGCTCGTCCCATGTCCATAGCTGGGGGGCAGAGTGGGATCTCTGAGCAGCAAGGGGTCAAAAGGAAGCCACCCTGAATCCTGGGGTGGATCCCATGCCCCCTTCCCTCCCTCCCCACAGATTTTAAGGGGGGATCCAATTAATGAGATTAGGCTGCGATCACAGCTCAGGGCATCTCAGTTGTTAATTACCAGCTAAGGCACAGAGTGCCTGTGCGTGTGTGTCCATGTGTCAGGAGGATCAGGAGTCAGTGTGATTTCCCAGGCCAGATGCTGGAGAGCAGAGTGAAGTGGCTCTGACCGTAGACTGGGGGTCCCTGATCTCCCCTCCCCACACATGCTCAGATGCCCAGCCTGGGGACTGTTGGGTATAAAATACTACACACCCCTACCCGCAGAGTAATGGATTCAGGACGCAACCCACCTCACATGGACACAGACATGCACCTAGATGGGGTACATAAAGAGTCTGCCATGGGAATATGCCTCACTGAGCATGGGGGGCTACCAAGGGGGCTTTGGTACCCCAACACCCCCCCCAACCTGCCCCAACTTGGACTGCTCTAGAGGCAGCATGAGCCTTTCGCTCTAGGGCAGGGGTTCCCAACCTGGGGTAGGCATACCCCCAGGGGGTACGAGAAGCTTGTCAAGGGGGTATGGGGAATATTTGGTAAATAACTAGGTTATCCTATTTGAAATATTCCAATAGTAGTCGTGTTAGTGAAAAACGTTGTGGATTCTAGAGTCTAGAATTTATTTCCTTTCATATTTCCTAAAAGCCAAGGGGATATGGGGACCGAAAAAGGTTGGGAACCCCTGCTCTAGGGGGACACCAGATCTGACCCCATCCCATGGACTGGTGGGCACAGGGGCTTGCCCTCTGGTTTCCCTAGCCAGCTTTGCTGGAGCTCTGTCACGTTCGGAGGGGAGGGCTTTTAACTCTCATCTCTCCCTGTCTCTGCTGTGAATGTCTGGGAATCCATTGTTAATGGACAGCCAGGGCCTACTGCATCAGCACCCGAACTGGGGGTGTGTGTGGCGTGTGCGTGAGTTGGAATGGGAGAGCTGGAGAGCTGTTTTCGGGGCAGAGAAGTGGGAAATAAAGTACTATAGTTGGGCTGATTAGGGGCAGGAGAGTGGGGGTACAGTGCATTGGGCAGGGGATGGGGTGCAGCTGTACCAGGGTCCCCTGCTTTGGCACATTTCTGGTTGGTGCCTGGCTCCGGGAAGGGCCTCTGGCTGCAGATGGCCGGTGCTGCTGGCACGGGGCTGGCAGGGAGGCTGGGATGGGCAGGCGGCTGGCAGCTGGGTCCTGGCCAGTCTTAGGTGAGCAGGTCGTGAGTGGGGTGCAGCATGGAGCCAGCTCCCTGTACTGACTCGGGGAGTGAATCATCCCAGCACTGGAGCCCCCCTCCCCCTGCTCTTAGCTCCCCCAGCAGCCCCCCCCCCCCCCGAAGGATGCTGGCTGTTCATCTGGTCAAGTGCCATTTTCCAGGCCTCTGTCAGAGCTGCCAATCACCTCCCCTCTCTCTCTCTCTCTCTCTCACACACACACACTCCCTAGCAACTGCGTTGCCTAGCGCCTGCTGCTTTGGTTGCCGGGCAACGCTGAGAACTTTCAGGGTTCCAGTGGGTGGAGAATTTTTAAGGGGGAGGCCAGAAATAGCCCCCCCCCCCCGATGATGTCTCCCCAGACTCGATCCCACCTGCAACCTTTAGTGACGGGGCAGAGGTGGGGCGGTGGATGAGTAGCATCTTCAGTACCTATCGGAGGGGGAGGGACTGGGGTGTTCATTGCCCATCCTCCACCCTGATCTGTGTGTCCCTGGGTTGCTAATGTATCCACCGTTGGTGTTTCTGGGCACTGAGTTTGCCAGGGTGTGCTGGGCCCCATCACAACCTCCCTGCCACACACATACTGTGCACGGCCTGGGGGTGACAAAGGCGGAGTGGGAGCTGGGAGGAGACGGTGCGTGTCCTGGGACCATTGTGGTCAGCTCCTTGCACCTCCTGCATGTCACAGGCCAGAGATCTTCCCCCAGCAATCCCTGCGTGGGCCCATCACCTCTGTGTGATGTGAGAGGGGGCTGTCCTGGAGCAAGGGGTGGCTCTCGAATGGGATGATGCTGGAGCTGGGGGTTTTAGAGCAGTGAGTTCTGGCGTCAGTGGTTTTAGAGATGGGTTACGTTTGGGGTGGTGGGAAGGGTGTGCATGAGGTTTGGGGTTCTGGCACGGGGGGCTCCAGAACATGGCGGTTTTAGAGTTGGGTAGGTCTCGGAGTGGGTTCTAGAATGGGGAACTTCCCAGTGCAGGGGACTGGGCTGGTGTGACGGTGGAGCTGTGAGATCGGGGTTTTCAGTGGAGGGTGATTCTGGAGAAGGAGGTTCTGGAATGGCGGGGCTCTGGAGTAGGCATGCTCTAGAGCTGGGGGTGATGGACTGCGGGGGGCGCTGGAGCCTTTTCCAAGCCTGCTCTGTAGGCTGAACGGTTCCGCTGGGGGACGGGCCAGGACCCTGCTGGAGTAGAGCTCCCAAAAGCGCCAGCTCTGCCCTTTGCGCAAAGATTCAGGCAGGCTCCCTGCCTGCCTCCACTCCACTGCAGAAGCCCAGAGACCGGATCCTACCCTCAACCCCCATGGCACTTCCAGATCTGGGGCTTTGACCCTCTTCCCGGGCCAGGAGGAGCCAGCTGCTCTCCTGGAGGCCCCTCCCAGCAGGCTCCGAATCCCCATGTGCTGGTGGGGTTGTCAGACCCACTCGGAGCAGAGATGGGGGATGACACATGGTCCTCGGAAGGGACGTATCTAACCAGCCCCCCCACCTGCCAGCAGAGAACCGAGAACGGTTCCCTTCCCTGCCCTTATTTACCTACAACCGACGGGCTCTGGGATCCGTTTGCATCAGGTCAGGAGTCAAGTCCCAGCCTCTGACAGCCACCCCCAGACCGGGAGCTCTGGCCACTCATCCTCCCTGGCCACTGACCTGGGCGTCAGAACAGATTATTGTAGCCATCCTGGGTTTGTGGCTCCGGCCAAGCCTGTGGTTTGCCTAGACTGGTAGATGCCTGGACCCCTGGCAGACTGAACCTCTGAGCTCACCTAATCTGACCTTTGGAGACCACAGGCCTGCGAGAACTCCTGTTTGAACCAGGACAGAGCTTTCAACAAGCTTGGGAAGGTGAGCTGGTCCAACCCCTTATTCTCCTGACGGTTAAAAATGTGCAGCGTGTGTCTAGTGTGAATTTTTCTCGCTCTGGGATGCATTAGAGCAGTGTTTCTCAGCCAGTGGTACAAGTTCCCTTAGGGGGACTCAAGAGAAGTCAACACAACTGAAATGTGGAGAAAACTAATTTTTTGTTTTATGTTTCACAGCGTTTTATTATTGTGGTACTTTTTACACCCAAAAATGTCATCACCGGCCCGGCGACGATTACGTTGTTTAAACAAATGTGTTACAATGGTAGAAAAAATGTTGTGTGTCTGAAAACTGTAGGTACTAGGGGTACTTAATTTTTTTTTAAAAGGGGTACTTTATTAAAAAAAGGTTGAGAAACACTGCATTAGACCTTCCCCTGCTGGACTGAAGAGCCCATTGTGTTCCTTCCAGGACCTCACAGAGTGGCATTAAGCTGCCCTTTAAGCTTCTCCTTGTGACGCTAAATCGATGGGTTCCTGGACTCACTCACTCTAAAGTCTGTTTCCTAATCCTTGAATCATTCTCATGGCTCTTCATGGAACCCTCTCTGATTTATCAACGTGTGTCTTTGCTGGACACAGGACTCCCGCAGCAGTAGCACCAATGTCAAATACAGAGGGAATAAAATCTCTCCGTGTCGGCATGAGATTCTTTACAGGTGCTTGAAATGTTTGATGCTGGGCTTTTACACCGAGGTCCTGAAATTCTTATCTAGGTGCCTGAAGAAAATCAGTTGATGTTTTGGAAGGTGTGGTGATAAGGCCAGTGGGAAATTCTCCCTTAAAATGGCTTTTTATTGGACAATTGGGGGGTTTTGAGAAAATTGCCTCTTTTTTTTTTTGGTGGAAAATATTTGAGATCTTCCCAAATGTTTGGTTGGGCCTTAAAAAACCAAAAATCTGAAAACTGACCCCAAAACGAGAAAATCCCCAACCCAAGGCATGGCTGATGGAAAACCAAAAATAATGGTGGTCGGGAGAGAGGGGGGAGACACAAAATAAAAAAATTTTCTACAGAAAATGTCAAGTGAGGCTATTATACATGGGGGGAGGGGAGGTTTGAAAATGTCCACAAAACACCTCCCCCATTTTCCAGTGCTGAGTTCCCTCAGTACCCTTTCATAGAGCCCTGAGCAACTACAAAATTTATATCTGCAGCCGAACTGCGATCCCAAATATGGCCCGTGGATGTCTCCAGCTTTGCAAGGCTCTGCCCATTTGGAAGGAAGGAAGGAAGGAGGAGAGGGATGGCGGAAGGGGGGGAGAGAGGGAAGGAGAGAGAGGGAGGAAGGAAGGAAGGGAAGAAGGAAGGAAGGAGGGAAGGAAGAGACGGAGGGAAGAAGGAAGGACGGGAAGGAGGGAGGGAAGGGTGAAGGGTGGGAGAGAGGGAGGGAAGGGAAGGAGGAAAGGAAGAAGGGAGGGAGGAAAGAAGGGGGAAGGAGGAAGGAGGAAGGGAGGGAAGAAGGGGGACAGAGGGTCTCTGCAGAATGCCTAGCCCCAAGAGGAATTGTAGGCCTCATGGCCGTGTCTGGCCAAGCTTCCACATAGGCAGCCCTTGTCCCAGGTGTCTCCAGCCCCACAAGCCCCCATGGGGATGCTGAGCTCCCACACTTCCTGTGGAATGAAATCATTTGAGCGGCCAGTGGCTCTGGCCTGGGGGCCCAGTCCCTGCTGGGTCTGTGGTCTCCCAACTCAGCAGCCAGGGCTGACGTCCACCCCCTGGGCGAGCCCTGGGCACCACCGAAGGAGACGGCGTGTGGCCCAGCGGCCAGGACGTTTGCTTAGGAGTCAGGACTCCTGGGGAGCTGGGAGACCCGGGAGCTGCAGCGTCCCTGCTGCAATTTGTGGCGCGCTAGCTTGCGGGTCACGCCCCTGGCTCTGTCTGCGTGGGGGTGGGCAGCGTGTTCTCCTGCCAGTTCTCCTACCCCAGCGGCGCTTAGGCTGGGCCTTGCCCCAGGGCCCCCCCTCTTGCCCAGAGATCAGTGTCACCCTGCGCTGCTCCCCATGGGTGTTTCTGGATTTCTGGGCCCCACCCTTTAGAGAGGCGGCCGACACAGCGGGCAAGTCCAGCTGCTCCTCGTGGCCGAAAACTGGCCCCTGCATTTGCAGGCCGATGGCTGGCGGGTGGGAATTCATCTTTTTGCAACCCTTGCTCCAGGCAAACCCTGGGATTCGTTATCATCACTCTTCGGTTCAGAGCGTGTGTGTATGTGTGTGATAAGCATTAGCTTCAGATCCCCAGCAGGTGCCACCAATCTGTGTCCCCCTCTCCCGAGGGTACCTCTGGGGTTGAATCCCTACAACAGGAGCTGCTGGCCATAGGGTGGCAGGTTTGGGGCGGAGGTAGCGAGGCATCACCTTGCTAATCTCATGCTGATCGTGGCTGGGGGAAGGAGAATTTCACCCTGACTGTTTTCCCCCCCAGAGCTAGAGATGCGGAGATGCGCCTGCTTCTGGCCTGGCCGGCAGGGGGTGTTTTAACAAGGGGGGGCTTAGTGCAGCAAGTGCAGGAGAATTCTGTGAGCAGCTGGGAGTGCAGCGTGGGGGCTATGAACTGGCGCTGGATGAGATATCGGAGCTAACGGCCCCTCGTCTTCTCGTGGATTGGGGGGAGGGGCAGGCGGATGAGTGGGGTGCTAGGAGCCAGTTCCTGCAGACTCCCATTGTGCTCCTGAGGGGTCACGGCACCCACTAGGTGCTGGGCATTTGGGGGGCCAATGTCTCTGCCTCCAGTGATGGTGCAGGACGGGCGCTGCAGAGAACGTGCCTCAGAGCCGAGGGCTTATGGACTCCTGACACCCCGCGTCCTCAGCTATGTGTGTGGCTGTATTGTTCCGTTGGACTCGACGGGTCAGGACCCCCAGCTGCCTTCCCAGGGAAACAGCTTGGATGGACAGAACATCCGGGACACCCCAGACCGGAGCAGGCCCCTGGAGCCCTGGCTCCAACTGGGCCTAGCACCCGCTGCTGCGGAGGAAGATGCAAGAATCCCATTGGTGACAGTTTCCTCTGATCCTCCAATATCTGGGGCTCAGCTCGTGGCCCAATGTCCATCCCTTCTGACCCCCACTTACTCTTACCCTGATGCCGGCTTCTTGCTCCCCATGGAAAAGTCTGATCCCATGTGGCCGTCTTCCTCCATCTTGTGGTGAGGAGTTCCACAGACCAGGGCTGGGACTGGAGTAATGCAAGACCCGGGCCTGCACAGGGCCTCTCTGGCGCTATCTATGGGAGGCACCTTTCTGTTTTCCTTCAGGGGTAAGGCCAAGCCCCCAGCTGGGATGGGCAGCGGGCGAGCCTCGGTTGATGCCGGAAGGAGGGAGGGAGGCTCGAGATGAGCAGCGCTCCCCTCGGCTACGCGTATTCTCAAGCAATAACAACGCAATCCGTATTATCTACCCAAGAATACCCGTCGCCGAAGAGAGCTCGTGAGCCAGCCGCCCGGGGTCCAGGGATTCCTCTTGGAGACGCCTCCAGCCTGCGGCGAAAGCGGGAGAGAAAGCAGCGGCTGAAAGAGCAACAGAGTTAGCCACGAGGGGGTGGAGCAGGGCAGCTTTGGGCATCAGGCTGGCAGCCTGGCCCCGATTCTGTGACCGGCCCTCTGGGCTCTTACCCCACGTGGCCCGGCATGTCCGTGTTGTGCTGCTGGGTTCCATGCAGCGCTACCAAAGCACCTCAGCTGGGGAGCTGGCCCCATTACTCCAGCAGAGTGACACCCATTTACACTAGCTGGTCCCATTGACTCCAGCGGAGTGACACCCATTTACACTAGCTGGTCCCATTGACTCCAGCAGAGTGACACCCATTTACACTAGCTGGTCCCATTGACTCCAGCAGAGTGACACCCATTTACACTAGCTGGCCCCATTACTCCAGCAGAGTGACACCCATTTACACTAGCTGGCCCCATTACTCCAGCGGCGTGACACCCATTTACACTAGCTGGTCCCATTGACTCCAGCGGCGTGACACCCATTTACACTAGCTGGTCCCATTGACTCCAGCGGCGTGACACCCATTTACACTAGCTGGTCCCATTGACTCCAGCGGCGTGACACCCATTTACACTAGCTGGTCCCATTGACTCCAGCGGCGTGACACCCATTTACACTAGCTGGTCCCATTGACTCCAGCGGAGTGACACCCATTTACACTAGCTGGTCCCATTGACTCCAGCGGAGTGACACCCATTTACACCAGCTGGTCCCATTGACTCCAGCGGAGTGACACCCATTTACACCAGCTGGTCCCATTGACTCCAGCGGAGTGACACCCATTTACACCAGCTGATCCCATTGACTGGAATCTGGGTGCTTTGACTCCAATTTTGTGCCCTGGACTAGATCCCAAGAGGCCTGGTGTGCCAGATGCCACACTCGCTGGTATCTAGACAGACACGGCCCCTTGCAAAACACCCTGTTAACTTGGGTGGGTGTCGGGGGACTCACGGGGCTGCCCTAAGGCAAGGCTGGGTCCAGGAACATGATCTCGGGAAACGGCTAAAAGGCTTTTAGCTTGGGCCCAGCTGGGATTGCTCCTGGGCTCTTGCAGTAACGATTCCATTAGTCATTAGGAAAGGCCTCCTGGAGCCTGGGCCCATTTGGGCCTTGGGCAATTCTTGTCCATGTCAAATGCCTGGAGTCACTTTGCAGAGGCCACCCTGGACTTGCAGCCCAGCCTCCCTGCTGGGCCCTGACACCCTAGCCCTGCTCTTTCCAGCTGCTCGAATACACTCCATCCCCTCCCACCCCGCCCTCTCCAACCACTAACTCCCACTCCCGCCAAGAACCCAGCCTCTGGCCTATCAGGGAGTGTCTCCGGGTTCCTGGATAAATGCTTCGTTCTGGCACTCAGCGCTCTGGGCACCGTGCTGTGGGGGTGCTTTGGGGGGGGATTGCTAGTGGCTGCAAAGCAGCTCTTCGCACCAGCACTGGCGGCAGGGTGTGACTGGTTACAGAGCTGGAAGGGTGAGACAGTTATTTCCCCAGGCCCCCCGAATTCCACTCTTCCTTGTGTCCCCCTATTGCACCCAGGGACTCTTCTTCTACCAGGGCTGGGCAGGGAGCGGGGTTTGTTTGCCCTGCAAATGCCCTGTGCTTTGGAATTGTTATTAGCTATTTTAGAGTCACCGCTAGAGACCCTGGTTGGGATCAGGGCCCCATTCCCCCTGGCACTGCCCAGACCCCGACCGCGATCAGGGCCCCATTGTGCCAGGCACTGCCCAGACTCCCAAGTGAGATCAGGGCCTCACTGGGCTGGGCACTGCAGAGATGCCAAGCGAGATCAGGGCCCCTCGCAGCAGGGGCTGCACAGACTGGAGATGGGGGCCTCCGATGCGCCGGGTGCTGCCCTGCCATGTAGCAAGTGCCAGGCCCCTCCCACGAGAGCTGGCATTGTAAACAGACAATGGAAGGAGCATGCTCCCCGGTTTACAAATGGGGAAACTGAGGCACAGGATCTCTCTCGAACCAATTGCCTCTGGGGCTGCTGTTTTCCATGGGGCCTGGCACCCAATTGACTGTCAAAGCCCAGCCCAGCCCACTTGGCATCCATTCAGCTCAGGGATCCTCCCCGCGGCTCTGACCAGAGTCCCTCTGACCCGCCCCCAACCCCGGTTTGGCTGCGAGGGGCGAGCTGTGAGCTCAGCCGTGTCTCCCGCACGCCAGCTCCCAGGCCCTGCCCAGCCCGGCTTGGCCTGTTCTCAGCCCCCAACGGAGACGGCCCAGCTCACCCTGGCCAGGAGAGCTCGGTGGGGGGCGGCTCTGGGCTCTTTCTCCAGCGAGCCCCTTCGCTCTGCGGCCCCCTGCTCCACCCATCGCCCTCTCTCCCCGGCCGCCCCGCCGGCCGCGTTCAGCACCAAGGCCAGCTCCATTGTCCCAGCCTCTGCGGCTCCGCTGGCTGTCAGCCATGACAGGGCCAGTCTGTCTGTCCGTCTGCCCCCCCCCCCAGGAGGGGAACACGGGGGGGGGGAGGGGGGTCGAGGGGAGACCTGCCCAGACCCTTAGACCCCCCCCCTGGGATTTTTAAAGGCGAGTCCAGGCCGGGGAGGGGGGTTTCTAGGGGCGGATAAACAAGTGGGTGCCGGTAACTTTCCGGGCGAGCCGACCCCGCGGCCCAGCCGGGGCCCGCGCCTGGGGCCGGTCACACGCTCTTGCCTGGACAGGCCCTTCCCCTCCCAAGCACTGACGCATTTCGGGGCCAATGGCTCGGGTGTCAGGCGAACCCAGCGCAGCCTTTTGGCTGCGGGGGGGAGCGGGGAGGGGGCTGAGATAGGAATAACGGGGGGGGGGCAAAGAGGGGGCTGGCACGTTTTTGCTTACTTGAAAAGCCCCCCCCTCCAACGAGGGAGAAACCCCCCTCCCCCCCCGAGACTGGCTGTGAAACGGGGGTGGGGGGGGGGCAGGGAAAGGTACAGGGAAAGAAAACAGCCTGCCCATGACAGAGCGCCCACCTCCCCCGGGCTCCGTCGGCACTGGTTGGGCCCGGCCGGGAAAGAGCCTCCGTCGCCGGGGCTGGAGGGCGTAGGCACCGGAGTCACTCCGGTTCCACACTCTGGAGCAGCAGGGGGGGGGGGGGGAGCGGCCCAAGGGACTGGGAAAGGGGGAGGAAGGGAAATAGCCCCGGGCAAGGAGGGGGCAGAACGGGAAGGTGGGGGGAGAAACAACCAGCGGGATTTTCTCAGCGTGTTGCCCCACCTTGCTCAACTGACACACACACACACTGACACACTGAGCCACACACACACTGACACACTGAGCCACACACAAACACACACACTGACACACTGAGCCACACACACACTGACACACACACACTGATACACTGAGCCACACACACACTGACACACTGAGCCACACACAAACACACACACTGATACACTGAGCCACACACACACTGACACACACACACTGATACACTGAGCCACACACACACTGACACACACACACTGATACACTGAGCCACACACACACACTGACACACACTGACACACTGAGCCACACACACACTGACACACACACACTGATACACTGAGCCACACACACACACTGACACACACACACTGACACACACACACTGACACACTGAGCCACACACACACACTGACACACACTGACACACTGAGCCACACACACACTGACACACACACACTGATACACACTGACACACACACTGACACACTGAGCCACACACACTGACACACTGAGCCACACACACTGACACACACACTGACACACTGAGCCACACACACACTGACACACACACTGACACACTGAGCCACACACACTGACACACTGAGCCACACACACACTGACACACACTGACACACTGAGCCACACACACTGACACACTGAGCCACACACACACTGACACACACTGACACACACTTTCTCACACTCAGACTCACACTCACTCCCAGCCCTCCCCCCCTCCCAGCAGACCCGCAAACGGAGCCAGTCCTGGACATGCGGAGCAATAGCAAAAGGGACCAAGGCGGTGGGGGGGGGGGGGGAGCGAACCCGGATCCCTGGACTCACCCCTCTGTTGTCTGGCGGCTCCTGGGGGGGGGGGGCTCAACGGCTCGCCTCGTGTCTCGATCCGTCCCCAGCCCCGGCTCCGTCTGGATCTCTGCTCTCGGCGGGGCGGGGGGAATCCCGGGCTTTCTTGTGGAATTCCAGCCGGATGTGTCTTTAAAATCACGCCTCCCGCCGCCCCCTCTCCCCCCCGCACCCCTTCCCCCCCGCCAGAAAAACAGCCTCTTTCCCCCGCGCCCACCCCCGCGCCACCTAGTAAACACGCCTGGGAAGAGAACAGAGGCGAGCCAGGGGCTGGGTCTGCCCCCCCCCCCCCCGCCGTCACTGCAGCCAGCCGCCCTCCCCCCCCCCAGGAACGGCGGGGTCAGGCGATGGGGGCCCCGCCTGGGGGGAGAGACCCGTCTGGCGACCGCAGGACCCGCAGCAGCCCGGCGGGTGCCACGCCCTGCGCCCCTGCCCGCCGGGGGGGCGGGGTGCCCGCTGCCTGCCCGGGGCGGGGAGGGGCAAAGCCCCGGCGTGGGGTGGGGCCTGCCCGCGGGTGACAGTCACGCGAGTGGGGTGGGTCTGAGCGCGGGGGAGGGGATCGTGGTTGTAAAGAAGGCGACGCCCCGGTATCGAGAGGGAGGGGGAGCGGGAACTCGGGGGGAGGGCAGCTGGGGAGGGCCCCGCCCCCTTGGGAAACCGCCCCCCTCTCCCCCGTGTGGGTGCGGGGCCCCTGCGTGGCTGGAGCAGGGGGAAAGGGGAGGCGGGGGCTGCGGGGCAGCGGGGGAGGGGGAGGGAAGGGGGGAGCAGGCAGAGACCGACCCGGCTCTGGCTCCGATGCCCTTAGTCACCGCTCGGGGCACCGCCTCTGGCTGGACGCTGCAGGCACCTTGGGCTCCCGGCTGGATCCAGCCTCCCAGGGGGGGTAGCCCCGTGCCTAGCCGGGAGCCTGCCCCGCCCGCCTGGGTTTGCCCTGGTGCCCCCCCCCCCCCCCGCATGACCCTGGGACTTGGTACCACCCTGGAATGGCCCTGGTGCTTGCTCCCCCCCCCCCCAGCATGGCCCTGGGACTTGGTACCACCCTGGAATGGCCCTGGTGCTTGCTCCCCCCCCCCAGCATGGCCCTGGGACTTGGTACCACCCTGGAATGGCCCTGGTGCCTGGCACTGGCTCAGCCCCCCCCCCCCATGGCTGCTGTCAAGGAGCAGGAGCCCTGCAGGGGTGTGGATCACTCAGCAGGAGGGGGGCCTGGAGCAGCCCTTGGGCCCTCATTGAAAGCCCCCACCCCTCTGCACACCTCCAGGCCTAGGACAGTGGAGCAGGGGCTAGGGGGGGACAGGGAGGGGAGGAGGCAGCTGAAATATGCTGAGCAGAGAGTGACTGATGCAGGCCTGTGACCCCCCCACATGCTCACTCACACACACACACACACCCTCGCCCCCAATAACCCAGGCCCCCTGGCAGCCTGATCCCTGCCCCATGAAGCCCCAGAGCCAGCTGACCCCCACCCTCCCACTTCACTGACACCGCAGCCTCCTCAGCCCCCGAAATACTGGTGCCAGTCTCCTCAGGGAAGCCCCCTCCTCCCCACTAGCGCCCTGGTCTGCCCCAGCCACCTGCCCCAGCTCGCAAGGGACACAGTTGCTGGGAGGGAGGGACTTCCCTCCCCCCACTGTGAGGGACTCGGGCTCTCTTCAGACTCAGGCAGCATCCCTGTGTCAGTTACCCCACTTCCCCCGATCCACAGGGTGGGCAAGGCTCACGTTTCCAGCCAGAGCTGGGATCCTGCCTGGGGGAGCTAGAGTGCCCTGGGGATGGTCAGAGCCAGGCCTCCAGGCCCTCAGCTCCAGGACTTGCTGTGAGCAGTGTCTACAGAGCCTGGAAGCCCCTTGTGTAGCATCTAATGGGGCCAGGCCGGGAATGACAGTGGGGGGGGGGGGGGGGCGTCTTGCCCTGTGGGGAAAGCAAAGGTGCGGAGGGGGGGACTCAGGAGAGCGGGGTTCTGTTCCCAGCTCCATCTGTTCCCAGCCGGCTGGGTGGCCCACTCTCTGCCTCAGTTTCCTCTCCCACCCTTTGTCTATATAGACTAGGAGCTCTTAGGACCAGTTCTCACCATGTGTCTACAGCGCAGAGCCCAGCATGACAGGGCCTGATCTTGGTCAGGGTCTGGGTGGTGCTTGGCATGACGGGGCCTGATCTTGGTCGGGGTCTGGGTGGTGCTTGGCATGACGGGGCCTGATCTTGGTCGGAGTCTGGGCTAGGGATGTGTAGTCGATTAACTGATAAGCAAAAGCTTACAGGTTAATGCTCACGACACGTGTTCCCCCTCCCCCTACGCCCCTCCCGTTGCCTGTCAATGTTTGAGCAGGCTGGCCAGCAGCCTGGATCAGTCCCAGCTCGTGCAAGGTCTAGGACCTACCCCTACTGCGGCTCTGCATTTCGAGTGTATTAGGAGCCAGGTGGGCAGGCAGCCCGGCTCAATTCCAGCTCGCACCAGGTCCGGGAGCTCAGACCCCCCCCCACACCTGGACAGAGGCTGCTGCCACCCTGCGCTGCTGCCTCTGTATCAGCAGCAGCAGCACAGGGCCTCAGGCAGCCAGTCTGTGAGCGGAGCTGGTTTTTAAACGGGCTCCCGTCACAGACCAGCTCCCGCCTGGCCCCCGCACTGCCGCCTCTGATACAGATGCAGCAGTGTGGGGTGGTGGGGGATCCTCAGGAATGAGGCCGGAGTGCACCAGCTGCCGGCCCTGCCCCCGGGGACTATCGAATAGTCGACCAACCAATAAGAATTCATGCGGTTACTCGACTGTTCAATTAACCGAGATTTAACATCCCTCGTCTGGGCTGCGCCTGGGGCCCCGGTAATCAGCGGTACCATAATTTACCTAAAAGCTGGTAGTGGAAAACAACACACGGGGCACCTCCCCGTAGCAGAGCCCAGCTAAACAGGCACGTGCCCCTGTGGCGGTTGTGTGCCATTCGGACTGAGCACAAGGCTCTGGCCGATGTTCAGCCCAGGCAGACAAACCAGGGTTTCTCCATGCGCTGACGGACAGGCCGAGCCATGAGTGATGTTTCTATAGCAACAAAGGCCTCCCCGGGCAGGCTAGCTGATGGCAGAATCGATGGAAAGACACTGGCGCTAGCAAAAGAATCAATAGGCCAGCCCCTCCTGGCCTGGCTTTGTCAGGGGCCTGGGCTGAAGGTGGCAAGGCTGGTGCCACCATAGCTCTTGTGGCAGCTGCCAGGCCCCTCCCGGCCCCCGGCTGGGCTGCAGCCCCAGGCACCCGGCTCCTGGGTGGCAGAACTGGGTGCGAGCGACACGGCCGGAGTCAGTCCAGAGCCTGAGAGGAGCAGCTCAAATATCTCCCAGAGCAGCTGGGGAGTCCATTGCACCAGCCCCCTCAGTTCTAACCACTACATCCCACTCCCCCGCCCGCGTTGGGAATAAAACAGCCACATCCTGTCTCCCGACCCAGCCCTGCTTTAACCACTAGGTCCCACTTCCCTCCCAGAGCTGGGCATAAAACTGCCAAGTCCTGGCTCCCATCCCGTTCCGGCTTTAACCACTAGACTAGCCCATCATCTGCTCTACCCTGGCCTTTACGGCCAGTCTTACGCTACGCTCACACCCAGCGCAGGCATTCGGGTCCCCTCTCCGGCTAGCCGGGGGGCCGGCCCCTGCTTTCCATTCCTGATGGGACCGGGTCCTACTTCGGGGTGAGGAGGGGTCTCGGTATGGCCCCACTCCGGCTCCTGGCCAAGTGACCCCTTCGCAGGGCGGACCAGCCGCAAGCCCCCTGGCGCCGGCGGTGAGACGTCCCCACAGCACTCTGGAGCGTGACCCACAGGCCGGGGAGCCGGAGGGAGTTTCAAATGGCTCTGAGGTTCATCCTGGGTCTGGGATGGGGGGATGCCCAGCAGGAGGACAAGTCTAGCGGTGGCTACTAGCCGGGAGGGCAGGGAGGGAGTCCCAAACCTGTCAGAAGCTGAGAATGGGCGACAGGAGAGGGATCACGTGAGGATTCCCTGGTCTGTTCACTCCCCCCGGGGCAGCTGGCACTGGCCACTGTGGGCAGACAGGCCCCTGGCCCGGATGGGCCTCTGGGCTGACTCGGTGTGGTTGCTCTTATGTCCCATCCCAGGGCCTCTGCTCCGCCCATATAGCCTGTGCGCACACACTCAGCCCCTGCCCGCGCTATCCCCCAAACCCCCTGCAGTGCCCAGCTCCAGTCTGGCCCAGCCAGCGCTGCCTGGCGCCGGCCTGGCAGGCTCAGGACTCTGTGGAAGGGCAGGGCCTCCCCCTCGCATGGGCCACGGTAGCAGGATGGCCGTTAGGATCAAGAGATAGGATGAGCTCTGGTGTGTGGGGGAGGGTGGGGGGGTGCTGAGCTAAGCAAGCTGCCCACCTGGGCACGCCCCGAGAAAACGCAGCAGCCCCCCGGATGTGGCTACTGGCACCTAGAGACGTTGGCTTGGGGGGCGGGGGTCAAGTTCTCTCTGGGCTCTGTGGGAGGGGTCCTTAAATCCCAGCCAAATCCCCCCCCAATCATGGAGGGGAAACTGAGGCAGGTCGCACCGCCACAAGGCACAGGGGAGACGATGGTGCCCTGTCTACAGGCCCATCAAGCCCGTCAGTGGTAGCTGCAAGGTCCCTGCCCCACCCCAAGCGGCGAGGGAGAAGTCCACCTACCCCCATGCCCTGCTGCACAACACAGCTCCTGACACCCCCCCGAGGAGTGTGGGGGGGGGGGCGTTCTCTTGCTACAGTGAAGCCTTCAGCTGCTCCTGGAATATGCCTCCCCCAGGCCAGGATGGTGTTTCCATGGCAACGGAGAATAAACCACTACCTGGGCGGAAGAGGGATTTGCCACCCGGGGCAGGGCAGGCACAGGCCTCTGGGCCTTTCCCCTCTGGGAACTGGCTGGCTTGGGGCAGAGGGGGGAATGGGTCCCCCTAGGGCATGGGGGGCTTCACCCTGGGCCTGAGAGGGTCATTGGGGGAGATGCTGAGCCCCGCCCCCGGCCTGAGCAAAGCCATGGGGTGACATGTCCTGATCTCTCACATCAGGTGGGTGTGATGCTGCATCTTGGCCAGCTAGCCGGGACGGGGGAAGGAGGAGGGAGTGGAGATTGGGGGGGCCCAGGGCTGGGCTGGCAGGGGCTGCGGGGTGGGAGTGGGGGGCACCGGCAGGGCTGGGGGGGCCTAGGGCTGGGTTGGCAGGAGCTGCGGGGTGGGAGTGGGGGGCACCGGCAGGGCTGGGGGGGCCTAGGGCTGGGTTGGCAGGAGCTGCGGGGTGGGAGTGGGGGGCACCGGCAGGGCTGGGGGGGCCTAGGGCTGGGTTGGCAGGAGCTGCGGGGTGGGAGTGGGGGGCACCGGCAGGGCTGGGGGGGCCTAGGGCTAGGTTGGCAGGAGCTGCGGGGTGGGAGTGGGGGGCACCGGCAGGGCTGGGGGGGCCTAGGGCTAGGTTGGCAGGAGCTGCGGGGTGGGAGTGGGGGGCACCGGCAGGGCTGGGGGGGCCTAGGGCTAGGTTGGCAGGAGCTGCAGGGTGGGAGTGGGGGGCACCTGCAGGGCTGGGGGGGCCTAGGGCTAGGTTGGTAGGAACTGCGGGGTGAGAGTGGGGGGCACTGGCAGGGCTGGGGGGGCCTAGGGCTGGGTTGGCAGGAGCTGTGGGGTGGGAGTGGGGGGCACCGGCAGGGCTGGGGGGGGCCTAGGGCTGGGTTAGCAGGAGCTGCGGGGTGGGAGTGGGGGGCACCGGCAGGGTTGGGGGGGGCCTAGGGCTGGGTTAGCAGGAGCTGCGGGGTGGGAGTGGGGGGCACCGGCAGGGCTGGGGGGGGGGGCCTAGGGCTGGGTTGGCAGGAGCTGCAGGGTGGGAGTGGGGGGCACCGGCAGGGCTGGGGGGGCCTAGGGCTGGGTTGGCAGGAGCTGCAGGGTGGGAGTGGGGGGCACCGGCAGGGCTGGGGGGGCCTAGGGCTAGGTTGGCAGGAGCTGCAGGGTGGGAGTGGGGGGCACCGGCAGGGCTGGGGGGGCCTAGGGCTAGGTTGGTAGGAACTGCGGGGTGAGAGTGGAGGGCACCGGCAGGGCTGGGGGGGCCTAGGGCTGGGTTGGCAGGAGCTGTGGGGTGGGAGTGGGGGGCACCGGCAGGGTTGGGGGGGGCCTAGGGCTGGGTTAGCAGGAGCTGCGGGGTGGGAGTGGGGGGCACCGGCAGGGCTGGTGGGGCCTAGGGCTGGGTTGGCAGGAGCTGCGGGGTGGGAGTGGGGGGCACCGGCAGGGCTGGGGGGGCCTAGGGCTGGGTTGGCAGGAGCTGTGGGGTGAGAGTGGGGGGCATCGGCAGGGTTGGGGGGGGCCTAGGGCTAGGTTGGCAGGAGCTGCGGGGTGGGAGTGGGGGGTACTGGCAGGGCTGGGGGGGCCTAGGGCTGGGTTAGCAGGGGCTGCAGATCAGCAGTGGGGGGCACTGAGAGGGCTGAGGAGGGCCGGCAGAGCTACCTCTACGCCCCCCAATTTACAGGCTCTCCCTCTTTCTGGGCATTGGGGGGTGGCGCTGGGACTCCGGGGGCCGCGGATGGACAATTCTCCAGCCGCCAGTGTCTGTTACAAACAAGATTTTTATTAAATCCTCTTGGAAATACATCACATTTAGCCTGACCCCCCCTTCCCCTCCCCTACCCCAGCCACCCCCCCGCACTTGTTCCCCATATCCCAGCAGGGGGGTTCTCCTCAGCAGAGCCCCCCAGCCCTGGCTGGACGACCCAACGGGGAAGAGTGTGTCCAGGATGGTGCCTGCTGGAGGTCGGAGCATCAATTCACCAGCCATGCACTCCCTCCCCCTCCCTCCTGCTCCGGGGAGCCCCCCCCCAACCCCCATAGCTCCAGGGAGCCCCCGCACACCCAGCAAGAGGAACGAGTCTGGCTCTAGGTGAGACGGTGAAACCCGGAGGGGCTGAGTCCTGCCCAGCCGCTTGCAGGGGTGTGAACGGCCCGGTTCCGAGTCCGCACCCATCACTTAAACGCCGACGTCGTTAACGAGTCCAGCCCTGGGGGAGGGGGGCAGGGATCAGCCACCAGCCATGGCTCCGTTGGTGCCACAAGTGCGGGGCACATAGTCCTTCCCCCCTGGCAGGGAGGAGCCGAGTCCGGGAGCTCCCAAGCCCAGCCGGTGTGGGAAATTCCTGTGGGAGGGGCTTATTTTGTGGGTGGAGCTTGGATGAGCCCCTCCCTCTCCCCATCTGAGCCCTGTGGTTGGACAGCAATAATCTGTGATTGATGGATGGGTGGGAATTCTCCTGCTGTCTGGGGCTGAGCTGCCCCCCAAGGGCTCAGGGTTTCCCCCTCCCCCACTTCTCTGGGCAATGATTCAGCTTTAGAGGGGGCAACCTGGGACCCCCAGGGAGAAGGGTCTGGCGAGAGGGGTGGCCCAGGCCTGGGCAGCCAGGAGGAACGGGCTCTAGAGCCAAAAGCAGCCTCCTCGCTTGCCCCCCAGGCCCTCGTGCACCCCAAAGCTTCCCATTCACCCCACCCCCTACCTCACTCCCTCATGCCCCACCAAACCTTCTGCTCCATCCAGGCCCAGCAGCTCCCAGCATTTGCTGAAAACATCCCCCTCCCCACCCCCCTGGCCCCCTCTAACCTTCATCCCCCTCTGCTCCCCATCCCCCTCTGTACCCCATTGTTCCCAGCCCCTCTCTGCCTCATCCCCCACTGCTCCCCCCCCCCAGCACTGCACCCTTGTCAGTTTTCTGTCCCCAGCCCTCCCCCCTCCTTGGGCCCTGCTGGCTGATCTCTGGTTCCAGGGGGGCTTGATTGCCAACCTCCCCTCCCCCTCCAGTTGCTCCACTCACCTACATAGAGAGGAGGCAGCCCCAGCTGGGGGGGCGCTTTCGGGCTCTCAGTGGGGGGCCCTAATTCTGTTCTTATCACCCCAACTTCAGGATGGGCAGGGGCAAAATGCCTGCTTATTTCTCTAGTAGCAGGATTGGGCCCATCTCAGGAGCAGAGGGGAGGGGGGGGACAGCAAGAAAGCCAGGCCATACAGAAGAGGTTTTATCCCCTCTATCCCGTGCCACACTTGTGAGGGCATCATCACGATCCCTGGACCAACCAGGGAGGAGCTGGTTAAAGGGATGTTGCTGGTTGGGGATGATATGCACAGGGGTGGGCTGGGCCTGGGGGGGGCAACCTCCCCCCTCCCCTCCCCCAGGGGCAGCGCCTCCGTCAGACCTCGCTGGTGACGGAGCGGGAGGGGATGAGCACGTCCGGGGTGGTGGGGAAGAGACACAGCTGGGGGTCAGGCGATCGCTGGGAGCACAGCTCTGTGATCCTGGAGGGGAGAGAAAGATGGGGGGCAGCACTTTAAACAGGGCCTCAATGCTCTTGGGGAAGTTGGGGGCCCCCCGCTTTGACCCACAACCCTTAGTTCCAGAGAACAGCCCTTTTCTGCTACAGCTGTGAGAGCAGTGCTGCTGGCGGGCAACGTTAGTAGGTTGTTGTCCCCTCAGTCTGCTTCGGGAAGCACTAGTAGGTTGTTATCCCCTCAGTCTGCTTCAGGCACCGCTAGTAGGTTAGTATCCCTTCAGTCTGGTTCGGGCAGCACTAGTAGGTTGTTATCCCTTCAGTCTGGTTCGGGCAGCACTAGTAGGTTGTTATCCCTTCAGTCTGGTTCGGGCAGCACTTGTAGGTTGTTATCCCTTCAGTCTGGTTCAGGCAGCACTAGTAGGTTGTTATCCCTTCAGTCTGGTTCGGGCAGCACTAGTAGGTTGTTATCCCTTCAGTCTGGTTCGAGCAGCACTAGTAGGTTGTTATCCCTTCAGTCTGGTTCGAGCAGCACTAGTAGGTTGTTATCCCTTCAGTCTGGTTCGGGCAGCACTAGTAGGTTGTTATCCCTTCAGTCTGGTTTGGGCAGCACTAGTAGGTTGTTATCCCTTCAGTCTGGTTCGAGCAGCACTAGTAGGTTGTTATCCCTTCAGTCTGGTTCGAGCAGCACTAGTAGGTTGTTATCCCTTCAGTCTGGTTCGGGCAGCACTAGTAGGATGTTATCCCTTCAGTCTGGTTTGGGCAGCACTAGTAGGTTGTTATCCCTTCAGTCTGGTTCGGGCAGCACTAGTAGGTTGTTATCCCTTCAGTCTGGTTCGGGCAGCACTAGTAGGTTGTTATCCCTTCAGTCTGGTTTGGGCAGCACTAGTAGGTTGTTATCCCTTCAGTCTGGTTCGAGCAGCACTAGTAGGTTGTTATCCCTTCAGTCTGGTTCGGGCAGCACTGGTAGTGTGTTCCACTGCCAAATCCCCCCATTTTGCTCCCTCCCAATTTCTCTCCTTTAGCCCCCAAACTCCTGCTTCACCTCCCCGCCATCTCCATTTTGTCCCAAAATTCATTTCCCCTCCCAAAAACCATTCCCATAATCCACCCTCCCCGTTCACCCCTCGCCTGCCCCACACCCCATTCCCTGGCACGGGGCTGCACCTGCCTGGGGGTGGGGGAGGGGCGCTCCCTTGGCAGGTCTCCAGCAGGGCGTGGAGGGTAGCACTTACTCGTAGGGCCGAGCCGCCCCGGCGTGGCCCCCGGCGCGGAGGGAGCGAGCGAGCTGCCGCTCCAGGCCTCGGGTGAGCAGTGTGGAGAAATCCTGCTCTTCTGGGGGCTCCCTGACCCGCTAGGGCCCCCCCCCCCGGGAGAGCAGCAGCAGGCGGGGAGCAGGGGGAGATGGGGGAGAGAGAAATGACAGAGAGATGGAGACAACGTTAGGCCTTTACTCCTAGCTCGCCGGGAGGGGGTTGGGGGGTCACACCTGGGGGACAGGGGGGAGGGGTCACTGGGGCTCAGACCTAAGGGTCTGATGGGGAGCGGTCAGAGTGGGACTGGGGTGGGGTGAGGAAGGGGGGTGGGGCTCATGGGGTGGGGGTGGGGGCAGCCTGAGATGAGAAAGGGGGGCAGCAGGTGTGGGGAGAGAAGGACGTAGGACTAGGGCTCTATGCCCCCTCCCCACTCACCCAGTGCCACACCCCCATGAGGGAGACACCCCCAGCCTAGAGCCAGCTGCTGCGGTGATGAGCCCAGACACCTGGTGAAACTCCCCCCGACTGCCCTACCCCCCACGTGGCCGACGCCCGGCAGCCTGGAGGCGGGGGGGGGGGTGTTGAGGTGTCATAGGAGGCGGGGGGAGGGGAGGTGACGTTTCTAGCCCCACACCCGGGAGGCCAGGGCTGCCCCTCAACCTCCCTGTTCTGATCCCACCCTGAGGAGCATGGCTCCCCTCCCCCATGCCTGTCCCCCCTCCCCAGATCTCCCACTGCTCCCCACCAACTTAGGGTGCAAGGTGGGGGAGGGGATTGCAGGGGCAGGGACTAGCCGTGCCACTCCCCCCCCCCCGGCTGCCCCTCAATCCCAACCCGCAGCCCCCTGCTCTCCCCACCCTACTCCCCCTTCTGCAGCCCTCACCCCGGCTCCCCGCAGCCCCCTGAACTCTCCCGGGGCTCGCGGATGGTGACCCTGTGGCTGAGCACAGAGACCTGGGCCCCAGAGGAGGGAGCGGGGTGGGGGCTGGACTGGCTCGTGGCTCCCCAGAGCTGGGCGCATCGCCGGGTGGCGCGCAGCGGGCAGCCTGCCCCTCACCTGGGCTACGCTGAACTTTTCCAGGGGGCTCTCGACGCAGGGCAGCCCCACGCCGGGGACGCTGGCCAGGCTCTCGGGCGGCGCCGGCTTCTGGGCCACCGGCGCCTTGCTCTGGAAGTTGTTGACCACGCAGGTGACCTGGGATGGGGGCAGAGTGAGGGAGGGTCCGGCCCTCTGAGAACCCCCCCGCCCCCCGCTCCTTGCAGCACCGCGCCCCCAGCCCCTGGGTGGGTGTGGGCATGGTTCGGTTCAGGGGCTGGGGTGGGAGGCAAGGGGGTGCTGTGTGGCAGGGCCTGGGGGAGGTGGGGGAGGTGCGAGGACCGTGGGGCAGGAGTGGGGGGGTTGAGGGAGCAGGGGAGGTGCAAGGGCCATGGGGTAGGGACTGGGGGGTCCAGGGGGCGGGGGTGGGGCGGGAGCTGGGGGCTCAGCGGGGCGGGGGGGCTCACCAGGAAGGTGGCGATGGCGGCCCCGGTCAGGAAACCAGCCAGCACGTCGGCCCAGTGGTTCCGGTGCTCGGCCACCCGCACCACCCCCACCAGGGCAGCCGGGCCGGCCAGCGCCAGGCAGAGCGAGGGCTTGGCCAGCCGGGAGCCCCGCACCTGCAGCACCAGCGTCACGTACATCTGGGGGGAGAGACGGTGTGAGGGGGCCCCCGGAGCCGCCAGGAGCCCCCTCAGCCCCCCACCCCCTGCTTGAGACTCCTGCCCCTCCCCTTCTGTGGGCTGCCCTGCAACCGCCCTACAGCTCCCCATCCCCTCTGCCTCCTCTCCCCCTGCCCCATAGCCCCCATCCCCTGCTCTTCCCCTCCCCCTGCCCCATAGCCCCCATCCTCTGCTCTTCCCCTCCCCCTGCCCCATAGCCCCCATCCCCTCTGCCTCCTCTCCCCCTGCCCCATAGCCCCCATCCCCTGCTCTTCCCCTCCCCTGCCCCATAGCCCCCATCCTCTGCTCTTCCCCTCCCCCTGCCCCATAGCCCCCATCCTCTGCTCTTCCCCTCCCCCTGCCCCATAGCCCCCATCCTCTGCTCTTCCCCTCCCCCTGCCCCATAGCCCCCATCCTCTGCTCTTCCCCTCCCCCTGCCCCATAGCCCCCATCCCCTGCTCTTCCCCTCCCCTGCCCCATAGCCCCCATCCTCTGCTCTTCCCCTCCCCCTGCCCCATAGCCCCCATCCCCTGCTCTTCCCCTCCCCCGCCCCATAGCCCCCATCCCCTGCTCTTCCCCTCCCCCGCCCCATAGCCCCCATCCCCTGCTCTTCCCCTCCCCCTGCCCCATAGCCCCCATCCTCTGCTCTTCCCCTCCCCCTGCCCCATAGCCCCCATCCTCTGCTCTTCCCCTCCCCCGCCCCATAGCCTCCATCCTCTGCTCTTCCCCTCCCCCTGCCCCATAGCCCCCATCCTCTCCTCTTCCCTTCCCTTGGCCCCATAGCCCCCATCCTCTGCTCTTCCCCTCCCTCTGCCCCATAGCCCCCATCCTCTCCTCTCCTCTTCCCTTCCCTTGGCCCCATAGCCCCCATCCTCTCCTCTTCCCCTCCCCCACCCCATAGCCCCCATCCTCTCCTCTTCCCCTCCCCCGCCCCATAGCCCCCATCCTCTGCTCTTCCCCTCCCCTGCCCCATAACCCCCATCTTCTCCTCTTCCCTTCCCTTGGCCCCATAGCCCTCATCCCCTCCGCCCCCTCCTTGTCCCATAGCCCTCGCATCCCCTCCACCTGCCCTCCCCCTCCAGTCCATGTGCTGTCACCTCTCCCTGCCCCCGACCCCACTGCCATCCTGCCCCACCTCCCTACCCTCATCCCACTGCCTCCTCCAGCCTCCCTGCCCCCCCCCCCCGTGGCCCCGGGCGGCCCATACGGCGGTATAGACCACGGCGTAGGCGCTGAGCGCGGCGTCCTTGGAGGGGAAGGCTTTGCGGGCTGCGGCGACCAGGGCGGGGTTCCCGGCGCAGGCTGCCCGGTCGGTGATGTACTGGGGGCCAGGCAGATGGCACCCCAGTGCCGTGTAGTTGGGGCGGCACACGGACAGGAAGTGGGGGGTCTGGTTGCCCGTGACGACCTGCCCAGCGTTGGCGAAGATGGTGGTGGTGAATAGGCCGAAGGAATAAACACCTGCGGGGGGGGGGGAGGGTAATTAGTGCAGCGACGGGGGAGGGGGAAGGTCGAGAGTGAGGGGCCCCTGCAGCGCTTGGGGGGGGGGGAGGCTAGCAGGTCGGGAACAGTGATCCCTCTAATTTTTTCCATCCATGTGCCGAATACATTTTGTTCTGTTTGAGGCATGTGCGGATGTGCACCAGCAGTCGAAACACAGGCTGCCGGCTGCGGGGGCTCTGCTAAGCAGTTGGGCAGCACCTGCATCTCTCTTGGGGGGGCTGCCCAAGCATTCAGCTTCCAGGGAGCACCAGTCAGGAGTGAGGGGCACTGGCAGGGCTGGGGGAACCCAGGGCTGGGCTGGCAGGGGCTGCGGGGTGGGAGTGGGGGGGCACCGGCAGAGCTGGGGGTGGGCCAGGCTGGCAGGGCTGCAGGGCGGGAGTGGGGGGGCACCAGCAGAGCTGGGGGTGGGCCAGGCTGGCAGGGCTGCAGGGCGGGAGTGGGGGGCACCAGCAGAGCTGGGGGTGGGCCGGGCTGGCAGGGCTGTGGGGCGGGAGTGGGGGCACCGGCAGAGCTGGGGGTGGGCCAGGCTGACAGGGCTGTGGGGCGGGAGTGGGGGCACCGGCAGAGCTGGGGGTGGGCCGGGCTGGCAGGGCTGTGGGGCGGGAGTGGGGGACACCGGCAGAGCTGGGGGTGGGCCGGGCTGACAGGGCTGTGGGGCGGGAGTGGGGGACACCGGCAGAGCTGGGGGTGGGCCGGGCTGGCAGGGCTGCAGGGCAGGAGTGGGGGACACCGGCAGAGCTGGGGGTGGGCCAGGCTGACAGGGCTGTGGGGCGGGAGTGGGGGACACCGGCAGAGCTGGGGGTGGGCCGGGCTGGCAGGGCTGCAGGGCAGGAGTGGGGGACACCGGCAGAGCTGGGGGTGGGCAGGGCTGCAGGGCGGGAGTGGGGGGCACCAGCAGAGCTGGGGGTGGGCCAGGCTGACAGGGCTGTGGGGCGGGAGTGGGGGCACCGGCAGAGCTGGGGGTGGGCAGGGCTGCAGGGCGGGAGTGGGGGGCACCGGCAGAGCTGGGGGTGGGCCGGGCTGACAGGGCTGTGGGGCGGGAGTGGGGGCACCGGCAGGGCTGGGGGAACCCAGGGCCGCCCCCCCCCCCTCTCACCCAGGAAGCGAACAGTGCGTCTGAGCAGTGGGATGAAGTAGCAGCACTCCCCAGAGACGATGGTTTTCTCCTCTCGGCCCCGCGGCCGGCAGAAAAACGCAGACAGTTCCCCGACCAGGATCTGGGGAGGGCGGAATCCCCGTCAGCGGCTCCATCGATGCCCCCCCCCCCGTAGGCACAATCCCCACCTGGGCCCCATCTGCAGGGCTGCCCCCCCCCATCCCTTCGGCAGCAGGAGGGGGCTGGGAGCCCGTCAGGGCAGCCTCAGGTCTGCTCTGCCTTGTGTTCTGCTCCACTTTGGGCCTCTGCAGGGGCGGGGAGCGAGCCCGGCCCAGTGTGCTACAGCCAGGTCCCCCCGCCGCCCGCCAGGGCCTTCTGCCAGCCTCGGGACCTGGGACTGGGCACTGCCACCTGAGAGCCAGGCCCAGGATGCAGGATCCAGACCCCTAGCACTGCCCATCAGTCGCCCTCCTCCTCCCAATACCCTGCCCTGCAGCCAGTGGGCACCCGCAGGGCTCCAGCCAGGATCCCAACACTGGCCCCTCTGTTCCAGGTCCTGGGGGACCCTGCAGGGGAATGAGGCAGCCTCATCTGTGCAGGGGGCAAGTTGGGGGGCCTTGACCCCCTTTTCCTGCCCCTTCACTCCTGGCCCTCCCTGGATCTGCCCTCCCCTCCCACGGCAGAGCAGACAGTGCAGCCACTAGGGGCAGGGGATTAGCCAACTGGAGCAGACAGAGCGTGGGAGGAGGCAGAGGGGGGGTTGGCTTGGACCTCCCAGCTTGTAAAGGGGGGGAGGGATGGGGCAGAGGTGTCACCCCCAGACCCTGCCCCCATTCCCCCGGAGGGGCGTGAAGAGGGGAAGGGCAGGGATGGAGGGGAGAGGGAGCGGGGGACAGAGGGCAGAGAGAGAGAGAGAGAGAGAGTGGGAAATTGGGGATGAGAAAGGGGGCTCCAGAAGAGCTGGGGGGAAGGCCAAGGCTGGACTAGGAGGGGGGGCTGCTGCCTGCTCCCCTTGCACAGATGAGCTACCCGACTCCCCTACTGGGCTCCCCACCTTCCCTGGGACCCCACCCCGTTTCCACTCCCACAGCCCCCTGAACCCCAGGCCTCCCCCAGCGGCCCTCCGATGCTCCTTCTAGAATGGGGTCTGCAGATACCAGTGGCTCCCTTGGCCGCTGGCCCCCCATTGGGCACTTGGGGGGACTGGTGGGTGGGTGCCTTGATGGGGGGCACTTTGCCCCAAAGCCCAAGAGATTGGTATGGGTCTGGAGGGTCAAAGGGCAAAGGTTAGACCCAAGCGTGACCCTGGGGTGGTGGTGGAGGTAGAGACACTCTCAGAGGCAGAAGCAGCTCCCCATTCCGCAATCCAAGCCCCCCCCCCCACCCCGGGCACCCCTCCCACCTCCCCTTGCCAGCCCCTGCCCCTCACCATGACCGTGGGCACGGCAGTGACCAGGGAGTACACCAGGACGGGCGGGGCGCGGCTGGTGTCCTCGGGCCCCGGGTAGGGCTTGGCGTACGCGCTGTCGTAGCAGAAGAAGCCCTGGATGTGGACGGGGAAGGTGTCGGTGTATTCGAAGTGATACGCCAGCAGCACGGTGCCCGCCATGATCACCAGCTGGAAATAGAACATGGCAGCTCAGCACCCGGCCCGAGCCCGGCCCGGACTGAGCACCTGGCGGGGACGAGAGAGGCTGCAGGAGTGTGGGGCTGGGGTGGGGGGGAGCACAAGTCATTGGTTCCGCCCTCCCCCGGCTCCGTGCAAGCTCCCTCGTGCACGCCTGTTCACGCTCGGCTGCCTGTTGTAGCTCCTCATCACATCACAGACGAGGGCAAACTGGGGCAGACGGCTGCCGCCCCCCCCACATCGCCCCTGCCTCCCCATAGGGCTCCCCCCCTTCCTCCTCAACCGGAGCGCAGACTTGGGCCTCAGCCTGCCGGTTCCAGTACCTAAATAAATCCAACCCCCACCCTTTCAAGGCTGTAGGACCCCTCCCCCAGCACAGAGCTGCAGCCAGCTCTGGGGAGGGGCACAGGGGCTGTTTAGGACAGGAAGCAAGTGATGCGGGATCCTGTAAACAAGAGGGGGGGGGGCTGGGGA
This sequence comes from Pelodiscus sinensis, assembly GCF_049634645.1. Lineage (NCBI taxonomy): Eukaryota > Metazoa > Chordata > Testudines > Trionychidae > Pelodiscus > Pelodiscus sinensis. The sequence continues at coordinate 12,517,966 of NC_134729.1, read as the reverse complement.
TTTGCCTCTGACACTCCGGGCACAGGGGGCTGGCAAAACGGACCAGCCCAGGGTTTTATGAGGGGACAAATGGTAACGTTCACTCTGGGCTTTTGGTTTCTGAGCTAGATGGCGTGGGAGGGGTCCCCCTTCTCACTCGTCTTTTAACACAGGACCCTTCTCCATGGCTAAACTCCTGCGTCTAACCTCTGGAGGGTTCATGGCTGGAAAGGCCAGTGCTGGTGCATGGGGGGGGCGGGTGGGCAAGGCACTGCTGCAGGGAAGCTCGCAGCTCTGCTGTCCCCCTCGCCTGGGGACTGCCTGGGACAAAGTAGGAATTTTCCATAATGTTTTGTCTGACTACGGTGTGTGCCTCAGTTTCCCCTCTGTGTTAACTGGGCGGGGGAGGGGGAGGAGAAGGTGGTGTTATTTACTCTTTGCAGGGCTGACTGACTGGGCCCCATGCCCATGGGGGGTCCCAGAAGACAGTCCCCATGCCACTGGCCCGGACCTTTGGTAATTAAAGACAGTGGCTGATCAGCCCCTCCGCCAGCCGTGTGTGACCAGCTGGAAGGGACCAGGTCCCCCCAGCGCCATGCGAGAGCACTGGGCCCACGGACCTGTGACACTGTCACAGGGAAGCTCGCAAGGCCAGGTCCCTGTTTTCTGATCCACTGGTTAATTTGGGGTTCTACTGAGTGGGGAACAGAAGTCTTGCTCCCACCTCCCTCTTCTCTAACCACTAGATCCTACTCCCTTCCCACAGCCAGGGAGGGAACCCAGGTGTCCTGGCGCCCAGCCCCAACAGCTCAGGCCTTACCTCCACGAACACAAAGCAGGGGATGATGGAAACACTTCTCTTCAGGTCCTGCTTCGCACCAGCCATGATGCCCACCCCAGGGCGCGGGAGAGAGGGGGTCCCTCCGTGGGGAGGGGGCACCTGGCAGAGGAGACCCAAAGGGAGAGGGGTCAGTACATCCCCACAAAACCCCCTTCCCATGCATGATGTGACTGGAGACCCCAGGTTCCTCCCCCGAACAGTATTTTGCATGGTGCAAACTGCCCCCCACTCCTCTCATTCATCTTGCTGCACCCCACAGCTCACCCCACATCTGATGCCCCCCACATCGTCCTAATCTGGCTGCCATCCTGCCCCTGGCCCTCCCATCCCTGCTCCTTTGGGGCGTCTTCTCCAGCCATGTCGGGACAATGCGAATCGGGACAAGTCGAGATTTTGGAATGTTGGTGGAATGGAAATTCCGGGAAAATGCCAGATTATTGGGCGCAGCCTGATGCTTTATTCTTTATTTCAATACGTTTGAAGTGTTCAAACAGAAGACCTGAGCTAGCAAAGATCTCGGCATCGGATGGGAAAGGGAGAGGAATATGAAACAGCAAAACCAAAATTTGTTGCGATGAATAAGAAATCGTACAACAGAATCCAGACAGAGAAAACAGAATCTCACATAAAAGTGCAATCGATTATTTTTCTCCATTTAGAGTCTATTACACTTGTCTAGAACTACAGTCTACCGAGAGAAAATGAACGGACATATAAAAGTGTAATTACTACATTTTCTCTATTTCTTTAATATAATCCAATAGAAAAGTGTAATCAATTCTATTTCTATTTTTAGAGTCTATTACACTTTTATGGATGTACAATCTAAATAGAGGAAACACACTGGAATATAAAAGTGTAATCGATTTGTTTTCTATATTTGGGTTCTGTTACACTTTTATATTAGAGTATATTTCCTCTATTTAGATCACAGCTCTATCAAATATAAAACAATCTGAAGTTTATATAATAGAAAAATTAAAGATAATCGACTAAATTGTCTACTATTAAAGTGTAATGGACTATAAAATGTAGATGTATAAATGAGGTGACATAGTATGAAGGCTTAAGAGAATAAATCATTCACAGCAGAACTGGTTCCATTTTGATCAGTTTCCATCTTTTTCTGTCAATAAGGAGGTGGAAATCCTTTCTATTTCCACAAAATGGCTTTTCTGACAGGAAACGCTTCTGCTGAATTGCTCGGGGCCACGGGCCAGATGGGCGGCACCTCTGCGGGTGACATACCAACGTAGGGGGGCTATCAAATGGCACGATCCTGACTACCTGTGCAAAATATGGGGGAACCTATCTGTGTGAGAGGCAACAGATTCCAGCCACGTGCATCGTACGAGAGGGGACAGGACCCAGACGTACTCGTGCGAGAAGGGACAGGTTCTGGATATGCTTATGTAAGAAGGGGCACATGCCATTCAGTTTTGGTCACTCTCTGGGGTTTTGTGCCACCAGAATATCCCTGCAGGACGCACTCACACACCTGTGAAATGGGGCACGGTGAGAACATGACAAGATTCAGAGGTGGCTAAGTTGAGGTCAAAGCCTTTCTCCCACCCCAGGGGGAGATCGGCGCTGACCCTGTGATTTTTAGGTACGTTGGCCAATGTTTCCTCTAATCTTTTCCATCCACATGTGGATTTTTTCCATCCATGTGTGGAATAATTTTTGTGCACTGAGGCATGTGCAGGTGTGCACCACCAGTAAAAACCAAACCTAGCTGTGGGTGCTCTTCTAGTCAGCTGGACAGCACGTGAATCCCTTCTGAGTGGCTGCACTAGCACCCAGCTTACAGGGAACACTGACTCTGGCCTACAGACACGCTGAAGGGTTTATTTTTAAATAGGAATGGGTCTATTTTACGTATCCCTCCACCAGCAAGAGTAAAGGTACCAAAAGTCAAAGGCAGGAAGTAGTCCTCGTGGAGGTGGACAGATGGGCACCGCCTGGGTGAACAGAATGAATTGAGAGGTGCTGATTGGCTGGGAGGTTGGAAGTAGTTCCGGTGGCGGATGAAGCAGCAGCATGACCTCTGCAATCTACCCCCAGCTCACATACCCAAGAAGGCAACGGCCATTGCCGAGTGACCCATTTCCCTTCCCCGGCACCAGCCTGGCAATGCCGGGCCCCAGCCTTCTGCACCCAGTGAGCACAAAGCATTAGCAGGGACCTGCTCTAGGGAACCTGTCCTGCTACCGACCTGCTGTGTGACCTCACATCCCCGTGTGCCTCAGTTTCCCCTCCCACTCTGTGTCTATTTAAACTGTCATCCCCTTGGGGCAGGGAACAGAGTTCAGCGCCAGCACAAGGGGACCCTGATCTTGGGTAGGGTCCTAGCCCCTACCATAAATACAGCCAACAATCGGAATTCATCTCAGCCTGTTGGCTCTCTCCCCTGTGGGGGTGGGGCATGGGGAAGGGGTGTTGCTCCAATCCAGCCCTCTCTCCCTACATTTACATTGAATTGACATTCTGATTCTCCCAATTCTCTGCCAGATAGCCAGGACTCTTCTGCCCTGCCGGAAGGGATGTGCCAGCGGGTACCGGGGCCAGCACCCGCCCCACCAGGGATCCCCTTTATTTCACACCCCAGGGTGACTGCCCCGGCTGCAGGCTGGGATCCGGAGATGGATCCACACATGCGTTTCCCAGCCCGGGAGGCGTGGGGTAATTCCACCCTGGCCCTTGCTACTGATCCAGCCCCACTCTCCTGTGCCCAGCCTTGGGGCAGGTCTTCAGCTGGCATCACACGGGGTAGCCGCCAAAGCCCCCCCTTTCCTGGGCAGAGTCAGACTCTGATCCACTCCCAGCCCGTACAGCTCTCACAGGGCCATGGCACATGCCTGAGCTAGGACAACACAGATCCAGCCCTGGCTCGCTAGCAACAGGCCCCCGTGCTCTGCTGTTACCCTCCATGCCGGGCAGTCAGGGCTCACGCCGCAGTTACCAGCCATTCATTGCCACTGTGGCCGGACTGTCTGGGTGGCTGTAAATCTGCCTATCCCAGCACCCCCTTTTATACAGCCCAGCCCCCGCTCCTGCCAGCCACCCCCTCTACTCACCCGTCTACCCCACAAACACCCCCTCTAGCCATCTGTTCCTAAAGACCCCTTTTATACAGCCCAGCTCCTCCTCCTCCTGCCACCCATCTACACCCCGTCTACTCACCTGTCCACCCCCACAAACACCCCCTCTAGCCATCCAGCCATCCCCAAACACCCCATTTATACACCCCACCCCTTCTCCCTCTGTCATTCCCCATACACCCCTTTGTTTATCCTCCCCAAACACCCCTTTTATACACCCCAGCCCCTCCTCCATCATTCCCCGTACACCCCCTCTGCCTATCCACCCACCCCAAACACCCCTTTTATACACCCCACCTCTGCCTCCCTCTCTGCACCCTCTTCTGTCCATCCCCATATGCCCCTTCTGTACAGCCCCACCCCTCCTCTCTTCTATCCCTCCATCCCACAGACACCTGCCTGTCTATCCAGCCAGCCAGACTACACCCCCTTTTATCCATCTATCCCCCCACCTATCCATCCCCAAACACCCCCTTTACACAGCCCTCCCCTCCCCCTCTGTCATTCTCCCCCCCGTCTATCCAGCCACCCCCACGCACCCCTTTATACAGCCCTCCCCTCCCCCTCTGTCTTCCCAACCATCTCCCTCTCTATCCATCCACCCCCACGCACCCCTTTATACAGCCCCCTCCCCTTCCGTCTACCCAGCCAGACCCCCCCTCGGCTGCCGGTCCCGCACCCCCGTATCCCCCCCCCCCCGCCTCTCGATGGCCCCGGCTCCTGGTTGGGGGCTGCCGAGCCCCGGCCCCTCTCACCGCCCCTCGCTAGGCAGCGGCCATCGCGGCCCCCCCAGCCAGGCCCCCGCGGCTCCTCGCCGGCCGGTCACTGCTCCGCCGCCCGCCGGCCCGGCTCCATCGCGCCGCTCGCCCGGCTCCGCTCCGCAGCAGCGGCGTCTCCAGCGCGAGGGGGCGGCGCAGGGAGGGGGCGGGAGCGGGGGGCTGATCAGCTGGTACCCCCGGCGGGGCGGGGGGAGAGGGGCTGCCCCGTCCTCGGGCAGGGGGGTCGCCCCGTTGCTTTTTGTTTTGCTCGCCGGGAGTTGGGGGGGCTGCCCCCCCAACGCTCAGGGGGTTTGAAAAAAAGGGGGGGGGGTCGCAGGAGCTAAAGTAGCCCCCATAGGGGCGTTTATCCCCTTAGGATTTTGCCCCAGGTGGCTGGGGGGGGAGGGGAGCAAGGTGTCCTGATTCCCAGTCAGCCCCCACTCCCCTCCCAGAACCAGGCGCCCCTCCCCCCAGTTCTGCTGCTCCAACCACTAGCACCCACTCCCCTCCCAGAACCAGGTGCCCCTCCCCCCAGCCCTGCTGCTCCAACCATTAGCCCCCACTCCCCTCCCAGAACCAGGTGCCCCTCCCCCCAGCCCTGCTGCTCCAACCATTAGCCCCCACTCCCCTCCCAGAACCAGGCGCCCCTCCCCCCAGTTCTGCTGCTCCAACCACTAGCACCCACTCCCCTCCCAGAACCAGGCGCCCCTCCCCCCAGCTCTGCTGCTCCAACCATTAGCCCCCACTCCCCTCCCAGAACCAGGTGCCCCTCCCCCCAGCTCTGCTGCTCCAACCATTAGCCCCCACTCCCCTCCCAGAACCAGGTGCCCCTCCCCCTAGCCCTGCTGCTCCAACCATTAGCCCCCACTCCCCTCCCAGAACCAGGTGCCCCTCCCCCCAGCCCTGCTGCTCCAACCACTAGCCCCCACTCCCCTCCCAGAACCAGGTGCCCCTCCCCCCAGCCCTGCTGCTCCAACCATTAGCCCCGACTCCCCTCCCAGAACCAGGTGCCCTTCTCCCCAGCCCTGCTGCTCCAGCGACTAGCCCCCACTGGCCTCCCCGAGCTGGGCTTACAGCGGGATGGCGGTAGAGCCAGGACACCTGGGTTCTGTTCCCAGCTCTGGCGGAGGAGTGGTAGCTAGTGGTCAGAGCAGGGGAAGGTGTGAGCTCCAGGAGGCCTGTCCCCAGCTCTGGGAAGAGAGTGGACTTGGGGCGGGGGCTGGGAGCCAGGACCCTGGGTTCTGTTCCCAGCTCTCCTTAGTGAGTAGCACCCCCCTTCGCAGAGGAAAGTTATTGCTGCAGGGGGGCTGGATCCGCTGGCGGGGGAGAGGCCCTGGGTGCCTGTGACCCATCTCTCTGGCTAGGGGGAGGGGCAGTGGTGCCCCATGCAGGCCGGGCTCTGCCTGAGCTGAGGGGGGGGGGTGTGGCTGGGGATCCATTTGCCAGCCCCCTGCGGACCCCACCCCACTGCTCTGTCTGGGCCTGAGGCTGCAAATGGAGGGTTGCAAGCTGAGGCCCAGCACAGGCGGCGTCTTCGGTGCTGCCTCTTGGCGGGGGGTGGACTGTCTGCGGGGATGGGCAAACTCTCCCGTCCACGCAGGACGCGGCCCCGGCCTGGTCTCTCTCGACTGGCGCTATTGCACGGGAACGGGCCGGGCCATTTCTCCAGCCCGACGTGCCCAGCAGCAGTGCACGTGGAACGACCACGGTGTTGCGTGGGTCTCACTACAACGTGGCGGGCTTGGGAGGAGTCCAGAGGCTGGCTCTCCGGCGGGGGGGGGGGGGGGCGCAGCTGTGGGGGTTAGGGGAAGGGAGCTTCACCCCATTCAAAGCAAGCCCTGGGCCAGATTTTTTTAGGGGGGGAGGAGGGGGAAGGAAGCACTCCCTGCAGGAGTTGCCCCCCCCCCGGTCACTCCCATTGGCCAGAAATCATGGCCAATGGGAGTGACCGGGGGGCGGTGCCTGCAAGGAGCATTTCCCTGAAGTGTGCAGAGTTGAGCAGACACAGCTGCACCCCCTGTCCCCTCCCAGCCAGACCCTATACCCCCACCCCACTCCTGCACCCCCTCCTAGGCACCCCAGCCCACCCAGATCCTGCACCCCACCCGCTCCACTGCTGCATTCTTGCTTCCAGAGCCCCACCCCTTTCCTGCAGACCCTGCACCCTTCCCTCCCACCCTGACCCCACTCCTGCACCGTCCCTCCCACCCCCAGTCAGCTGCTGCACTCTCTCTCCCATCCTGACCTACATGCTCACCCTCAGCTGGCTTCTGCACCCTCCCTCCCAGACCAACCCCCTCACCCTGCTCCTGCACCCTTCCCTCCCACCCTGACCCCACCCCCTCACCCACAGCCCATTCCTACACCATCCCTCCTGCCCAGACCCCACCCTCCCATCCCCAGTCAGCTGCTGCACCCTCCCTGCCACCCAGACCCCACACCCTTACCCCCCCCCAGCCTGCTCCTGCACCCTCCCCCTCTCAAATCCTGACTGATTTTTTTCTGTGGATTTGTGACCCTGGATCCTAAAAAGCCTCATCCCCCCCCCCGATACAATGACAAGGGAGGTGACCAACCCCAGGGGCTGGGGGGAGTGTTGTTGAGATGTCACCAGGCACTGTCCGGCAGGGAGCCACAGTGCAACAACACACCTGCAGGAGGCCACCCCAGGAGACCTGTTCCACCTGCCCGGGAGTCTCAGGGCAGGTTTACTCAACGCCGCACAGCGGCCACGGTGCTTTTCCTGTAGTGACCATTCGCCTGCGACTTCTAGACCCAACCCGGCGTAAGTTAGTAGAGCAGAAAATGCCGCAGCGAAGCAGCAATAACATCGCAACTATCGAAAATCTATCAAGGAGCCCGGGATCGCGTCGGGGGGAGAGTCCGGTCAATAACTCCTGGGGGACGATGGGTCGGGCAGGCCCCGGGAAGGAAACTGAGGACGGGGGAAAGGAGAGATCGCCAGCAAATAAGCAGGGCTCAGCCACGAGGACTGCAAGGCAACATCTGTCTGCAGCTGGGCCCGGGAAGCGTTTCCCGCTGGGGCGGAAGCAGTCCAACACGGATGGAACATACACAGCCCTCTCACTGCGGCCGCTGGGAAGGTTTGAATATTGCTGGGGTCACTGGGAATCTTGCTGTCCGGAACCTTAGGAGAGACAATTACTGGGATGCCACGTCCTGTTCCACGTCCATAAAGGCCCCGGAGCCACTGCGTCGGCTGCAGAAAGGCGCTAGGAGAACGTGTCGCTCTCGACGTGGCTCCCCGAGAGACAGGCCCAAGAAGCTGAACCAAGAGACGGTTAATCGGGGACTTGATCCCGGGCTCCAGCTGGCAGCGAGAGGAGATTTCTGATCGGGCTGGTAGCAGGCTCTGGGGTCCAGTGGAAAAGGCGCCGGTGAGATCCAGACGACAAATATGGGGCATGTGTCTGCCAGGGATGGGAATTAACCAAAGGAGCAACTGACCTGGACGATGGCTTCTGACAATGTGGAGTCTTTCCATCAAGACTTGCTGCTTTTTTAAACGATGCTCCAGCTCGGAGCTGGATCCGGGAACAGGCAGGTGCAATTCTCCAGCCTGGGATCCACAGGAAATCAGGCCGGCAGAACCAGGAGGGCAGGGCAGGGGTGTAGGTGAGAGGGGCTGGAACGGCCATGGCAGGATCCTCCTTCCCAGCCTGGACCCTCTGCCCCACGTCCCCTCACTCCCCTTCCATCCTATCCTAGAGGATCAGATGGCCCCGTCTCACCCTAAACCCCAAGGGTACGTCTACACTGCGGGACAAAGTTAAGAGGCGCAACCTCGAGCACGTTAATGGCGTCGCTGAAGTCGACGTTGCTTAACTCGGTTTTTGGAGCTGTCTTCACTCGACCGCTAATTCGAACCCTGCAAGATGGACAGCGGCCACTTCGATCTTCCCCTGCAGGGTAGACGTACCCTTAGTCAGTGCAGAGGGGCGCCCCTGTCCGTGAAAGTACCAGCTGAAGGTGCAGGAAACCCGGCAGTCAGTGCTGGCAGGGCAGCACTAGGGGGCGCTGTGTGCAGGGAGCAGGGCACAGGCAAGGGATGGTGTTTAGAGAGGGGCAGGCACTGGGAGCCAGGACTCCTGGGTTCTAATCCCAGCTCCCCGAAGGAAACGGGGTCTGGTGATCAGAGTGGGACAGGAGCCAGGACTCCTGGGTTCCCTCCTCAGTGCCCAGAGAGGAGGGGTTCCCAGGGCATCACACAAGGGGGGTGCCCATGTGCTAAGAGAAGCCGGGTGGCAGCCGTGAACGGTGCCTGGACCCTCTGGCCAGACACCTCCCTGCGTTCTGCCGACCCGGCCCTTCAACACTGGACGCCGGCAAACCCAAGCAGCTCAATTTAATTTTCTCTCCTCCACAGGTCGGGCCCCCTGTCAGGTCCCAGGTCTCTGCTCTCCGCCTGGGGGAAAGAGAGGAAGGCAAATTGGCACGCAGGCCCTTTAACTGAGCACGTGGCAGCAGAGACCCAGGGGAAGGTGGTGGCCAGGGCCCATCCCATGGGAGTTTCAACACAAGTGCAGGCCCAGTGGAGCCCGGGCCCGGCAGTGGGATGGGGCAGGGGGAGGTCTCACCAGCACAGCCCCCCTCTAGGGGCAGGGGCCCTCGCAGGAGCTGTGGTCCGAGCTGCTCTCCTCCTGGGCCAGAAGCAGGGCGGGCTCCGCGGCGGGGGCTGGGGTGCTGGCCGAGATGGACACACGTTGCCGGCGGCTCCTCCGGCCTGTGGGGCAAGAGGGGCGGGGGGCCCACTGAGCCGGGATTTACCTCAGCCCTCGCGTCTACTTCCCTGAAAGCCCCCCCATCTCGAATTCACCGTCCCTATTTCACACCGGGCCCCTCACACCCAGCCCCCGCCACTTCCCTGCCCCCCACTTCGCCCCCAGCCCCGCCCCAGCTCACCTGTGACCCTGACGGCCGCCTGGCTGTCGCCCCGGAGGTTGCAATGGTCCATGGAGTTCCTCAGGGTGTTGACGGCCGACCTGTGTGGGGAGACCCCATGAACAGAGCCCCTGGCTAGCTGCGGGGTGGGGCAGACAGACTGCAGGGCTGGGGATACCCCACTTACAGAGGGGCCACTGGGCTTTTCTTCAGCTCCCTCTGGTGACTGATGTGCGTAAGAACATAACAGCCTACTACTGCTGCCGGCTGACAGAGCTGCTCTTTTAGCTCTGGCCTGTGGCCTTGCAGGGCTCAGGGTCCAAATCCAGAGGTGGGGGGGAGGGGGGAAGGGCACATTCACGCCTAAGCATGGGTCACTGAGGAGCATGTTTTGCTGCCTTTGCGTTGAGGTGGAGAAGGGGGGTAATGGGAGGGTTGGGAGCTACCGGCAGAAGGGAGTCACCATTGGGCAAAGGGAGGCGATGAAGAGTGTGCGAGGGGGCCTTGTGCTGCAGGGGGCGCTCTCCCCTGGCAGTCAGTGATGATCCCAACATGGCACTAGGGGGTGCTGTGCAGCAGGGAGCTCAACAGGGGGCGCTCTCCCCTGGCAGTCAGTGATGATCCCAACAGGGGGCGCTGTGCAGCAGGGAGCTCAGCAGGGGGCACTCTCCCCTGGCAGTCAGAGATGATCCCAACATGGCACTAGGGGGCGCTGTGCAGCAGGGAGCTCAGCAGGGGGCGCTCTCCCCTGGCAGTCAGTGATGATCCCAACATGGCACTAGGGGGCGCTGTGCAGCAGGGAGCTCAGCAGGGGGCGCTCTCCCCTGGCAGTCAGTGATGATCCCAACATGGCACTAGGGGGCGCTGTGCAGCAGGGAGCTCAGCAGGGGGCGCTCTCCCCTGGCAGTCAGTGATGATCCCAACATGGCACTAGGGGGCGCTGTGCAGCAGGGAGCTCAGCAGGGGGCGCTCTCCCCTGGCAGTCAGAGATGATCCCAACAGGGGGCGCTGTGCAGCAGGGAGCTCAGTAGGGGGCGCTCTCCCCTGGCAGTCAGTGATGATCCCAACAGGGGGCGCTGTGCAGCAGGGAGCTCAGTAGGGGGCGCTCTCATCTGGCAGTCAGTGCTGGCCCCTAATGGCTGCAATGAGAGCCGGGGGCTGGGGGCACAGGATGGACAGGGGCCTCCAGTACAGCTCAGCACAGAGAGGGGCTGAGGGAGGAGCTGGGTGGCTCCCAGGAGCGAGCACTGGGCTGGCCAGCCTTACCAGATCTCATTCAGCTCCTCTTTGACCGGCCGGCGGTCTCTACCTCCGCTCACGGACTCCGGGGCCCCCTCTGGGCCCAGCCCTTTGCCCTTCAGCTGTGATAGGATCTGCGGAGAGAGGGGCTCTGTTCCAGCAGAGCTGCGGTTCCACCCCAGGCAGGCGGGCAAAGGCCCAAACCGCTCGGGCACAGAGGCTGGCTGTGCTGCATGGGGGGCGGCCCTCACAGCCAGCGCCGACCCCAACACCCCAGTCATGCAGGGGGTAGGGTGGGGATCAGTGGGGGGGCGGGAGGGGAGCTCTCCCCCGGCAGCCGGTGTGTGCCTGGGGGACAGAGAATGACAATGATGCCAAGAGCCTCACTTGTGAATGGACTGCAAAGGGGGAGGGGCATCTTGTAGCCCCACCTCTTTCCCCTCCCCCACATCTCACCTTCCTGCATTTCACTTGATTATCCTGCATTTTCTTTATGCTGACCAGGTTCTGAGTTATATCGTCCTCCTGATCCTCTGCGGAAGAGACAAACCAGAACCTCCAGTTCAGGGTCCCCCCTCCCGACCCTTCCCGAACCGGCCCCACAGCTAACCACGCCCCTGGAAGCACATCTGGCAGAGCTGGAATTCCAACCTCTGGAATTGCTGGGACCCAGCGCTGCTCCTGCCCCTCGACTTGCAGCGGGGCCCTCACAGAACACTTGGCATGTCCGTGCCTCAGTTTCCCCCATGGAAAATGGGGCCTCCCAGCAGGACTACAAGACGGTGAGCCTGCGTGTCACGCAGCAGGCCTGAGAGGCAGAGATCTGATTCCCTACGAAGGTGCAGTATAATAGGTAGATGGGAGGGGAAGGCTGGATGGGGAGTCGGGATTCCTGGGGTTTTCTGCCCAGCTCAAACACTAGCTCATGGCTTGAACTTTGGGCCAGTCCCTTCTCAGTTCTCCGTGCCTCAGTTTCCCCTCTAGATAGATCCACGACTGGAGGGTGCTTTGGAGGGTGTACTGTGCCCTGCACCCACCAGGGGGATTTTTTTACCCATGGGCACCCGAGGGCTGGGGGCAAAGAAAGGGGTATTCTGCTGGTACCTACTCAATTTCTGATGGATCCTCCTCATCTCACCTTGCACTGACTCCAGCTCCTCCCAGAGGAATTTCTTACTAAAGGAAGAGGAACGTGGACTGAAAACCAAAGGCTCCTGGCACCATCGCCCCAGTAGGCCTGGAGAAATCTGCAGCATGAGGACTCGGAGAAGCTGCGTAGTCTGGGTTCCCCCTTGGGTGATGTCCTGGGCCCAGGACAGTCAGTGGGGGGGTGGGTCCTTGGGGGGGAGGAGCTATTCAAGAGGGAGGGGCTACCACTGACTGTTCTGGGGGGAGCTTTTTAAAGGCGCACACAGGAGTCCGGGGGCGGTGACGGAGGATTTCACTCCTTCCTGCTCTGACACCACCACCACAGTTTGCAGCTGGAAGTGCTGTACAGGGTGGGGCAAGTGGGCGCCAGCGACTGGGACGCTCGACACTGGGGTTCTAATCCCAGCCCTGTTGCCGGGGTTGCCTCTGTGCCTCAGTTTCCCCCCACCTTTTGTCTAGTTAGATTTGGGGCCATGAGTGTTTCTCACCAGCTGTCTGTGCTAGGCCTGGCCCAATGGGGGCTGTTACCATGTCACGAGCAGTGTTCCTGTCTCATTCATGGGTGGGCAATGGGTGCATGGGGCTGCTGGAGAAGGGGGCAGGTGCTGGTGGTTCATGCCTGGCCTGGAGTAGAACTCATGGGACCCAGGTTCAATTCCCAGCCCTGCCACTAAGTCCCAGTGTGACCTTGGGCTAGTCACGCCCCTACCTTGTGCCTCAGTTTCCCCATCTCCCCAATGGGAATAATGATCTTTCCTGCATCTGGCTAGAGGGTAAAATCTTCAGTGTGGGGTCTGTCTCTTACTCTGTGACTATGCAGGGCCCCAGTCTGATGGTGGGGGGGTTGGGCTAGCAAGACCCTGAGGGCAGCAGATCTGGGAGCCCCACCCCAATTACCGCTCTAACCTCTCCAGGATCTCCAGGGACAGGTTCTCCAGCGAGTCCCCCCTCTGGATCATGCGGTGGTCAGAGCGCTCGAGCAGAGATTCTTGCAATCCTTCTACCTCCTTGGCCATGGCCGCCCAGACCTCCTGGATCTTCCCGTCCACCAGCCGCTCAAACATCTCCCCCTGGGCCAGGCCGCACGTTCGGCTCATGTCCTCTGCAGAGAGCAGGGGCAGGCAAAGTGGGGTACTTGACACCCACGGAAACGGTACCATGTGGATTTGGGGGTGGCGCTACTGAAGAGGGCGGGACTCTTGATGAAGCTATTTGGAGGAGGGGCTAAACAGGGAGGGGCTATTAATGAGGGGAGCTACTTGGGGAGGAGCTAGAGGGGGAGGGGCTATCTGGGCAGGACCAATTGAAACTGTCCTAGGGGGTAGATTGTTAAAGGGGGAAATTAGGAGTCCAGCATCCAGCCCTTGGTGCCTGTGACAATCCCACCCCATCCGGGAAACAATGCAGGCTGGGCTGGTGGTTCAGGCCCTGGGCTGGGGGTCCAGGGTCAGCTCCTGGCTCTGCCACTGACTCTCTGTGTGACCTTGGGGGGGGAGTCACTGCCTAACTCCGTGCCTCAGTTTCCTCATTTCTACAATGATGCTCTCTCCTTCTCTCTCTCTCTCTATGGTGAAATCTTTAGTGCAGTGCCTGTTGCTTGCTCTATGACCGGGCAGGGCCCTGATCTCAGTCAGAGGGCGGAAGGCAGGGAACAGCTGTGGCCCGATCTCAGTCAGAGGGGTGTCTCTGCAGCGCCCAGCACAAGGGGGCGCCATGATCCAAAGAATGAGAGGAGATAATCCCCTGGAGGGGAAGAGCCAACTCACTCTCTCTCTCTCTCTCACCTTCCAGCTGCTGAATCTGCCGCTGTTGCAGGCTGCTCTCCTGCTCCAGCAGGGAGACGGAGTGGCTCAGGGCTTCGAAGGCCTGTCCCAGAGACACGCAACAGAGAGAGCTCATGTCCGAGCCGGGACACCCAGCCCAGCTGCCTCTGGTGACTCGCCAGGGCCGCGGAGTGTAGACGGAAAGGGAGCAGGGGCTGGAGAGGCAGTGGAGTCCAGCACAAGGGGCACCAGGATGGGTGACGGGACACCCGGGTTTTAGTCCCAGCTCCAGACTGAATTGGCTGGGTGGTCTTGAGCAAATCATTTTGCTGCTACGTGCCTCCGTTTCCCTTTCATGCCTTTTATGTGCTTACCTTCTAAGCTGGAGCAGGGATTGGCTCTCGTTAGAAGTCTGTGCAGCACCTGGCCCTATGGGGCCCTGATCCTGGATGGGGGGGGGGGTCTGTGCAGCACCTGGACCAGTGGGGCCCTGATCCTGGATGGGGGGGGTCTGTGCAGCACCTGGACCAGTGGGGCCCTGATCCTGGATGGGGGGGGGGGTCTGTGCAGCACCTGGACCAGTGGGGCCCTGATCCTGGATGGGGGGGGGGGGTCTGTGCAGCACCTGGACCAGTGGGGCCCTGATCCTGGATGGGGGGGGGGGGTCTGTGCAGCACCTGGACCAGTGGGGCCCTGATCCTGGATGGGGGGGGGGTCTGTGCAGCACCTGGACCAGTGGGGCCCTGATCCTGGATGGGGGGGGTCTGTGCAGCACCTGGACCAGTGGGGCCCTGATCCCGGTTTTGCAGCTTCCAGCTCAGTGGGCCCCCTAAGCACTACCGTAATGCACCTAACAAGCCCTCCCCTGCTGAGACTACCTTGGCCTGGGCATGGAGCTGGCTTTTGATGATCTCCAGCTCATTCTTCAGGATCTTCTGGGAATCCGGGAGCATCATCTGGATCATCCCTGCCTCAGAGTAAAGGTGGCTGGAAGTGAGCGGGGAGCCGGCGCCGGCATGGGGATGGAGCCCGAGGAAGGACTTACAAACGTGCTTCCCTGTGCCATCCTGGCTCTGCACGGGCACAGGGCGCAGATGGGGGGGGCACACCACGCTGGGGCTGTTCTCTGCTCCTCAGGGACCACAGGACGTGGCAGAGCACGAGCTAGAGCAGCACCGAGGCTGCTGTCGCTAACACCGGCGCCACGACAAGGCCCCTCCTCAATCCCAAGGCACGCCCTGCTCCCCGGCTTGGGACACAGCCCCTCGGCCTGACCCCAGTGGGGACCAGCCCCAGACCAGTCCATCTGCCCCCCTGCTGGGGTCCACCTCGCTTCCTCCTGCCAGGGTCAGGGAGCCAGCCCCCCTCCCCCGGATGGAAAGGGCAGCCCATCCCATGGATTGCTCAGCTGGGGGGGGAGGGTGCACTTGTCTCCTCTCCCCAGGCCTAGTGATCCCCATCCCCACAAAGGATCAGCAAGGCCCCCCCCCCCACCCGACGGAGATGGATGGTCTCTCACCGTTTGTCTCAAAGGCCTCTGTCTCCAGCTGGCTCTGCAAGGAGGGGGTCAGAAAGTTGCCATCAGCTTTGACCCACAGCACCGCTCTCCCCATTGGCCCCTCGGGGATGATTGTCTAGGCCAGGGGTCTGAGTGCTGGACTCAGCCCATGGGGAGGGTGCTGGGAGAGATTTAGATGTGAATCCTGTGGCCCCCGGAGGGCGAACGGGGACCCCATTCTCATTGATGCCTACCCCCCTTAATTGCTCTGGGAGCTCAGTGGGGGGAAGACGCCCCCCCTTTCCAAGCTACCCCTCTGGGCAGGCGACCTCTCAGCTGCTGTGAAAATGGAGTGGGGGGAGGGGGCGCGACATGGCCATTTCTTTGCTTCCCCAGCAGGGCAGGAGTTCGAGCAGCCTCAAGGTTGCTCGCAGTGTCACCGGAGATGGGACTAAGGGCAGCACACTAGAGTTTAGCGCCATCCCTCTCTGTGGGAGCCCCGAACCAGAGCATGGGGCACCCGTGCTCCCCGCTCACAGCGCGCCCTGTAAGCTGAGCACTTGGGCGGCCACCCAGAAGCAATTCAAATAGTGCCCAGTGGATTAACAGAGCACCCGCTATGCCTATAGCCCGTAGCCCGGGTTCTACTGGTGGTGCACATCCACACATGCCTTGGTGCACATAACAAACATTATTCCACACACAGGTGGGAAGACTTAGAGGGAACATTGCCTGTTAGCTCGCATGTTGGGGGCTCTGGGCTTTCCAGCCATGGGGACCAGGATTCTCTCTGCACCCCCAGCGGCTTGGAGTTGCTTACCAGCCCCGAACTGCCGATGGCCCGTGATAAGAAGTAGCTGGGTGCATTGGCGCTACTCTTGTCCTCCTTGGACGCTGTGAGCAAAGTGATCTGGAAATAAAGGGGGATGGAATTCAGCCCCCCACAACCCCTGCCTGCCTCCCCCTAGGAAAGGGGGGCGGGTCCTGCTTAGTTTGGCAAGGGAAAAGGGATGCAGCTAGGCCCCCAAAAGGCAGGATACCTGGGCCGATGGGCTCCCAGATGGTGGGATACTAGGGCTGATGGGCCCCTGCTCTGTCCCGGGGCAGTTATCCCTGTACCCCCAGACCTGGGCAGGGTGCCTGGTCCGGGCAGGGGGCAGTGCCCGCCAGGGCTGGGGTGATGAGCTGGGCCAGGGCTCAGCCTGGCTGCTCTGGTACCTTGCTGGCTCGGACCCGCTCCTCTAGCTCCTCCATCGCCCCGGGTCTCTGCCCCACTGCCAGAGGCCCACGTGGTGCCCGAGGGGGCGGGGTCGGACCTATCCCGGCCCCCGCCCCCATGTAACAAAAACAGTCACAAAGAGCAAGGGGCGTGGCTTGCTAGCTCCGCCCTCTAGGATGATGTCATTCCCCTTTCAGTTCTTATTGGCCCGGAGCTCCCCTGGCGAGGCGATTGGGTAGGCGCAGGGAAGGGGTGGAGCCTAGAGTGCAAGTGGGGGGCGTGGCCAGGGGGAGGGGGACCCGAGTGGTCAGAGCTGCGCTACAGCTGAGCCCGGGCCGGAGCAGGTACCGCCCCCCTCCACCCGATCTCTGCACGGGCGGGGGGGGGAATCCATGGGACTTGGGGGGCGGTTTAGGGAGCATGGGGGGGGAATGCAGGGGACATGGGGGGGCTGGGGTATAGGGGGTGCTGAGGAATGCAGGGGACATGGGGGGCTGGGGTGTGGGGGGTGCTGAGGAATGCAGGGGACATGGGGGGCTGGGGTGTGGGGGGTGCTGAGGAATGCAGGGGACATGGGGGGCTGGGGTGTGGGGGGTGCTGAGGAATGCAGGGGACATGGGGGGCTGGGGTGTGGGGGGTGCTGAGGAATGCAGGGGACATGGGGGGCTGGGGTGTGGGGGGTGCTGAGGAATGCAGGGGGCGGGGCGCTGGGGATATGGGGCGGATAGGTGAAGGGGGGGCAGGAAGGGTGCAAAGGGGAGAGCAAAGGGCACGTGTGGGGCGGGGGAAGCAGCTACATTAGGGGCTCCCATAGGTCCCCGGCTGGGTGTTTTGTGTCGCCCTGTGGCTGGGCAGGAACTTTGCCCACCCCCCCCATCCTGTGCAAGGCTGGGGCCCTCCCGGTGCCGGACCCTGGTCTCAGCCCTGAGGGAAGGGGGGGGGTCTAATGGGTTCGGAGGGGGGGGACTCCCCGGTTCCCTTCCTCACTGCGTGGCTCACTCGCCAGGTGACCTTCGCCCTGGAGTCCGTGGCAGAGGCAGGAAGGGAACACACAGGTGTCCTGAGCCCTCCCCTCCAGTTCTCCTCCCCTCCCCTCCAGTTCTCCTCCCCTCCCCTCCAGTTCCCCCCTCCCAGTTTATTTTAGGGGGTGGGGGCAGCATTTCTGCATCTGGGTCATTGGCTGTGGGGCCCTACGCCAGGCTTCTGCCCCCCCCCACCCTGCCCCCACACCCTTATCTCCTCCTGCCACTTGCCAGCCACATGCATACGGGGCCGGCCTCCCTGCTCCTCTTGCCTCCAGGCTGGGCCACCAAGTTCAGCATGCCAGCTGCTTGGCCGCTTTCACCCACTCTCGGGTCAGTTTTGTAAGTTGCTGGATCGCTCTGTGCCTCAGTTTCCCCACCTTTGTATTGGGGGTGCTGACCTTGCCGGGGGAGGCCTCACAGCCCCAACCTGGGAATGGGACCCAAGGGACCTGGGTTCTGTTTGCCCAGCCGGACAGCGGCAGAGCTGGGACCGTCTCCGCTCTGTGCCTCATCCTGGGCTCTTCCCCCTCCACAGCCTCCTGGTCGAAGCACAGCAGAGATGTCGCTGGAAGAGGAGCCCAGCAGCCTGGCCAAAGTCGCCCAGCTCTTCGTCCTGTCCCTGGCCTGGGGCATGCAGATATGGGTCACCTTCATCTCAGGTGGGGCCTGCTGCTGACAGTGTGGCCCCTAGGGTCCCCGTCCCCACTCTGCCTCCTCCCACCCCCGGGCCAATTCTTCCCCCAGGCCCTGCCTCCCCTCCCCCCCGTGAATGACACAAAGGGGGATTACACGGGGGGGGCTGGCAGCGGAGCGGGGTTGCCCCCTTACTCACAGTGGCAGTAGGAAGCGCAGTGACCCCAGCCTGTTCCATTCTCCTCCCCCCCCCCGCCCGTTCCCAGCTTCCTGCAGCTCCCACTGCTGCAGCTAAGTGCAGGGTCAGCCCCCCCACCCCCGCCCCAGTAATCTCCCAGGCTGTCCCTGCTGACCCTCAAAGCGCAGGGCCTGGGGAAGCTGTGCCAAGCTGTCCAACCATCTGGGAAGGGCCACCCCTGCCCCCCGAACTCTCAGATCCAGGGGACTGACACCTGGCCCCTCTTCCCCGCCCTGACTCCCTTCTTAAACCCAGGAGCACAACCCCCGAGTCCTGGCTCCCTGCTCTAACCACTAGACTTGACTCCCTGAGCCAGGCGTCCTGGCTCCCAGCCCCATGGCCCTGACGCTCGCTGCGTGCCTTCATTTCCTCCTGGCTCAGGGTTCGTGCTGATCCGGGGCGTGAGCCGACACACCTTCGGCCTGGTCCAGAGCAAGCTCTTCCCCTTCTACTTCTACACCCTGGTGGCCTGCGCCTTCCTCAACCTCTCCCTCTTCGCCTGCTACCACCCCCGCGAGCTGCTGAGCACCACCGAGACCCTGCAGGTAGCAGCGACGGGCCGGGCGTAGCCCCCACCCCTCGCAGGCCAGCCACCCCAAGCAGGCGGGTGGGCCACGTCCCGGCGGCTGGGATCTGTCCCCAGCTCTGGGAGAGGGGGACAGAGCAGGATCCCTGTGTTCTGTTCCCACCTCTGACTGGGGGTGGGGTCTAGCGGGTTGGTGGGTGTCGCCAAGGGGGGGTCACCGGGCCCTGCACCCCATCCTCAGCCAGAGGTGACTCGCAGCCGGCCGGTAGAACAGAGGGTTTATTAGTTCTCAGGGACCCGGCGCAGAACAGATGTGTTCCAGGAGCAGGCAGTACAATCCGTCTTGGGGACGTGGGGGGGCCCAAGCCAGGGGTCCCCTCCCTGTATCCTAAGCCAGCCGAGACTAACTCACACTCAGCAACCCAGTCCCGGCAGCTCCCCCTCCCCCTTTCTCCAGCTTCCCCCTGGGCAAAAGGTGTCACCGAGTTGCATCCTGCCCCCACCCCCCCAGGATGAGGCAGCCTCCTCTCAGTGTGAGTCGCACCCAAAATTTCCATCCCCGTCCGGGCACCAGTGCAGTGCCCAGGGAAACTGAGGCACACGCAGAGTTACTACAGAAGATTTTTGAAGTAGCCCTGGGCCACCCCAGGAGGGGCGGGGCCTAAACAGGGAGGGGCAGGGCCTAAACAGGAAGGGGTGGGGCTACCCCACCCCCAGACCATGATTGGTCTGGGGATGGGGGAGCCCCTTGGCCCTAATTGGCCTGGGGGCAGGGGAGCAGCAGGGCCTCTGCTGGTGGATCTACCCACTTGGTGGGCTGGATCTGGCCTGCAGAGGCCCTTTTGCCCACCCCTGGGCTAGGGGTTAGAGGGGGAGGGGCTGAAAGTCAGGGTGCCTGGGTTCTATTCCTGGCTCGGGGGGGGGGGGGGGGGGGAGTGGTGTCTAGTGGTTAGAGCAATGGGGGCTGGGTGTCAAGAGCATGTGCTGCCGTCCCAACCATCTCTCTCTCCCTTCCCCCAGGGCTGCCTCTATTTCCTCTGCCTGCTCCTGGCCATTGTTAACGCCCTGGGGCTCTCCCCGGCCACCACGGGGGCCATGTTCCAGATGCAGGCCATCGAGCGGGAGCACGGCCTCGGCGGGGAGGTGGGGCTGGCGGCCCGGCGCGAGATGTACCAGCAGCTGCGGGAGAGGGACCCCAAGTATCAAGCTGCACGGCAGAGCTTCTTCCGGCGCCACGGGCTGTCGTCCCTCTGCAACCTCGCCTGCCTCGCCTGCAATGGCATCAACCTGCTGTGCCTGGCGCTGCACCTCCGCGGTCTGTAGGTGGGGCCCTGGGCGGGGGGGGGCGGCCTTGGCCAGGGGGGCCCCTCCCACTGGGTGGGATTTGGAGTGGCATCGCTTGGGAAGCCTGTATCCCACCGCTGGCACCAGCTGGAAGTTGATGGGGCAGGAAATGCAGCCGAGCTGATGACTCAGTAGTGTTTTTTCCCTGGGTTCTATCCCCGGCTCTGGGAGGGGAGTGGGGGAAGGGCCTAAGGAGCAGGGCTCCTGGGTCTTCTCCCCAGCCCCCAGCTGTCGGAGGACTGGACTCTGGTGCTCCAGAGCAGGAGGAGAAACTAGATCTCTTTATTGTATTAAACCAAACTAAAATCTTGGGGTGGGGGAGGGGATGGGATGCTGCCTCTGCTAACACATCATGTCAAGCCAGCTGGGGCTGAAATTCATCCTGTGCTTAGGTCCCAGGCCTCAGTCACATCTGGCCCTTTCAAAGGGCACTATGAGATACTGGTGCCCGTCTCCCTTCAGGACGGCTTCCCCTCCCCCTTAGAGATCATTGTAAGTAGCCCAGCTGAGTGGGTCCCTGTGGCACTGCACTTAGACAAGAGCTTAGCTGAAATCGGCCAAATACAGGAGGGGAAACTGAGGCACAGAGCGGCCAAGTGACATGCCCAAGGCCACCCAGCAGGCCAGTGGCAGAGCCGAGGACTAGCCCCAAGATTCCCTGAGTCACAAGTGACTGGGCAATGCTGCACCTCTGTGGGATTTCCTGGCAGTGCCTAGGCGGGTTACACAGAGCTTGGGCCTCCCCGTTAGTGTCACGCTTCCTGTTCTGCGCTCGCTGCCCTCCCTTTCCTTGCTGGACCTCGGCTGGCAGAGATTGTTCCACGGGCTCCCTGCCCTGCTTTTCCGTTGTTTGTACCAACCACGTGGGAAACCGGCTGAATGCAAGTCTGGCTCTAGTGCTGTTGTGGGGGGAACGTAACCGCCCGGAGTCTGTACAGCACCGGGCGTAAAAGGTACCAGCGCCACGTATCATGAACCCTCGCCTCCGACCTGCTTTGGGGGACTGTGTTTCCACTAATAAAAGACGTATTTACACGCCCGCAGAAAGGAAGCGCCTCCAGATCTCTCCTTTGTGACCTGCGCCAGAACTTTTCCATGGCTGCTCTGGGGATTTGGCTATTCCAGGGAGGAAAATTAGAGTGGGGGGAAATTGTTTTTATTTGCGTTGGATTCTTCTACTGTTTTTTTTCCATTGGTAGAAAATTTAATTATTATTGACGAGGAATCCTGTAGCACCGTATAGACTAACAGATGGATTGGAGCATACGCTTTCGTGGGCAAAGACCCACTTCACCAGCTGCACGTGACGCAGTGGGTCTTTGCCCACGAAAGCTTATGCTCCAATCCATCTGTTAGTCTATAAGGTGCCACAGGACTCCTTGTCGCTTTTGCAGATCCAGCCTAACACGGCTACTCCTCTGATACTTTATTATGATTAATTTTAATTTCCCTAAGTCTTCCCCAAAGCCTCTGCCAGTTCCTGGTGTTGGATTTCAACAAACTGCCTGCAACGTTTAGTTGGAACCAGACATTTGCGTGTTGACGAAACTAGCGATTTTTTTTTTTTTTTTTTTGGTCGGGCGGGGAATAGAGCTAGGAACAAAAATCCTCCGCCTGTTCTACGTTGTGCTTTCCATCCACGGCCACTTGGATTATTAGCTTTCTGGGGAAGGCAGCATCTCTTTTGGCTGTGCATGCGTAGTGCCTGGCATAAGGTTGCCAGATACTTTCACAAAAAATCCTGAACGTGGCAGGAAAAAAAATTGAAAAAAAAAAAAAAAGAAAAGAAACCCTTGCTCCCCCCGCCCTCACCAGACGTAGCAGGGGAAAAAGGTCCCTTCCAGCCGAGAGAAACAGAAAATGCCGCACATGTAAAATTTTCTATTTTTTTTACCGGACGGGGGCCAGAAATAATGGACTGTCCAGGCCAAAACCAGACCCCTGGCAACCCTAGGGCCACAGGGCAGAGCCTAGCCATTCCTGTAACCAAATCTCGCCCTGGATGATGGATCCTGAACCCTTTGAAAGTTGAACCGTTGTTCTTTGGACATAGAATCAAAGAACACTAGAACTGGAAGGGGCCCTGAGAGGTCATCAAATCCAGTCCCCTGCCCTCATGGCAGGACCCAGTACCATCTAGACCATCCCTGACAGGTGTCTGTCCAACCTTCTCTTAAATATCTCCCGTGATGGAGATTCCACAACCTCCCTGGGCAATTTATTCCAGTGTTTAGCCACCCTGACAGTTAGGAACTTTTTCCTAATGTCCAAGCTAAACCTCCCTTGCTGCAGTTTAAGCCCATTACTTCCTGTTCTATCCTCAGAGGCCTAGGAGAACAATTTTTCTCCCTCTTCCTTGTGACACCCTTTTAGACACTTGAAAACCGCTCTCCTGTCCCCTCTCCGTCTTCCCCTTTCCAAACTAAACAAGCCCAGTTCTTTCAGTCTCCCTTCACAGGTCATGTTCTCCAGACCTTTAATCATTCTTGTTGCTCTTCTCTGGACCTTCCCCAATTTCTCCACATCCTTCTTGAAATGTGGTGCCCAGAACTGGACCCAGTACTCCAACTGAGGCCTGATCAGAGCAGAGCGGAAGAATGATTTCTCGTGTCTTGCTCACAACACTCCTGTGAATGCCTCTGGGCCTCTTGAGAGAGGCTTTGCAAGCTGTCAATGTACTTTTCGCAAACGCTCCCCTGAAATGCAGCTGCCTCTGGGGGGCTCCATGGTAGCGTGTGACACTGTGGCAGAACCTTGATGTGTGTGGGGATCTAGGGAGGGAGGGTGTAGCTTGAACTGGAATCTGGCAGAAACATCAGAGTTAAAATGTCCTAGGATCTTTAATTATATTCCTCCTTCTCGCCCGCCCCCCCATGTCTAATGCTTCCTCTTCTCCAGTGCTCCTGCCAGGGTGGGCCAGCTTGGCACTGGCTAAGGCCAGGGCTGTGCTCATTTGGCCACGAGGTGGCGCTGTCTGAGCATTACCAACATGTTGGCAGTCTTCAATACCAGAGCAGATGAGTTCGCTCAGGCAGCAGAGCCTAGTGCTTTATGATCCCATGCTCCCTGGTTCAATTCCCACAGCCCCTGAGGAGCATGGCCTGGAGGTGGTGCATTTAGGCAGCCTCCCAGGAGAGATTCAGGTGCTTAGCAGAGTACTCACAGCCGGCAGCGTGTGTTTCTATGGGTGGTGCACATCTGCCGTTGCCTTGGTGCACACAATAACATTTATTCCGCACACCGATGGAAAAACTTAGCGAGAACATTGCCGCCAACCCCTCTGGGTGCAGAGTCGTCTTAGGCAGGTCCCTAGTGGAGTGGGGCAGCCTGGATGGATCCTGCCCACTCGCCAACAGGACAAAGGAGGAGGTGGAAGCATGCACCCTGGCTTGGCAGCGAGACGCCTGCCCAGATCGCAGCAGGGTCTGTGCTATTGCTGGAGGATCCAGCTCAGCTCTTGGTGACACCCAGGCCCTTTTGTGCTGCCTCCAGACCCCACCCCCCATGCATGCGGGGCTGGCCTGCGCTGTGCACTGCCCTTGGTCCAAGCCTCTGCCAGGGGGCAGAGGGACAGATCTGTGCCTAGTTGTGGTACCCTGCACTGTGGCTAGTCCCTGCCCCCTGGGCCCACAGGGGAAGGGGAGAACATTGTGCCCTGCTGCCCTTATACACCCTGTAACCATCTTGCCTGGGGTATTAATCCCCTGCATCCCAGGTTGCTACTTGCCTGTGCTGACCCCTGCTGGAAGGTTCCTACATGAGGCAGGAGCCTGGGATGCTGCCACTGGGGATGGAGGAGTTGAGGAGCCCAGGGAGAGTGGACAGGATGCCGGCGGGGCCCATCCTGCACCCCTGCCCCAGCAGCAGCTGAGGTTCAAATCCAGCAGGGGGGACGTCGCTGCTGCCCCGGGTGGGTGAATCCTGCAGCCCAGCTCCTGGGTGGGTGAATCCTGGCTCCAAGAACGGGGCGTTTCCCCTGCCCATGGGCAGCTCAGGGTCTTGGTTTCTGCAGCGCGCCACCTTCAGCCAGTGCTGGGAGAGCCCTACCCGAGGCCGCCAGGGCGTGGGGGCGGCTGCACTGCTGGGCTGGCAGCAAGACGGCACAGCAATCACTCACCCTGCCTGGCCGAGCTCACGGAGGGCTGGCTGCTCGCGCCGGAGACGAGACTCTGCAGGGGTTTAACCAGCCGGAAGCAGCGCTGGCAGCCTCGGGGGAGGGGCGGTGCATTCAGAAAGCTGGGACCCAGCCCCCCAGCTGATGCAAGTGGGGTTGCTCACTGGAGCCAGAACCCTATGGGGACAGCTCCAGAAAGGGGTCAGTGGGTCGGACCCCAGGCTGGCGTCCCTCAGCATTGCTTCACCGGAGGGTGACTATCCCCATTGTATACATGGGGAAACTGAGGCACGAAGCCTCTCAGTGACTTGCCCAAGGTCACGCAAGAAGTGAGGGGAGGAGCAGGAGCTTGGACCCGCTTCTCCCAAGTCCTAGCTGAGTGCTCTAACCGCTGGGCCACCCTTCCTCTCTCGAGTCCCCACTTCCTATTTATCATGGGCATTCTGTCAACAAGGCCCAGACCCCGACTGAGATCAGGACCCACATTGGGCCTAGCGTTACGCAGGGCCCTGCTGAGATCAGGACCCCACTGGCCCTTCTCAGACACAAAATGAGGGACAGTCCCCACCCTAGAGAACAACTAGACAACACAAGTATCTCCCCTGTTTCACAAATGGGGAAACTGAGGCCCAGCACAACGTGACTCACCCAGGACACGAAACCTCGGCTCCTGGGTGTCGGTTCACCACAGTGCGGTGACTCCTTTTCGCTGGGACCCTCTGCAGGAGTGGTGACTAGGGCAGTGATGGCCGTCAGGACTCCTGGGTTCTACCCTGGCTCTGAAAGGGGAGTGGTATCTACTGGTTAGAGCCGGGGGGGAAGGAGGGGCTTGGTGCCAGGACCTTTGAGGGGGGATTGGGCTGGGACTCAGGAGCCCTAATTTTCCCCTACCCCTCCCTGTGTCCGGGGTGTGTCCAGAAGCGGTTGGAGGCAGCTGTTGCTTTGAGCTCTCCGTAGGCTGAGTCCTGGCTGATCCCTGTTCTCAGCAAGAGCAGCCTTGGGGCTGCTCTAACTTGTGCTCCCCTCTCCCATAGTCCCCGGGAACTGACAACAGCTGTTGCTCCCATTCCACACCAGCTGGGAGGGGCTCTGCATGGGCCACAGAAGGGGAGGGGCTTAGGCAGCGTGATTTGATCAGGATTTGACTCCTCGTCTGGTGTGGATCCCAGAGAGGTTCCTGCCAGACAGTCGGAGCAGAGAAGCTGAGCTGGGATGAGATTTCTTGTCTCGCAGACGCTTTCGCGATAACAGGGAAGTTGCCTGAACCCCAAAGATGAAGACTCCAAATGTTCCTTGAGCTGCAAAAGCCCCAAAGAAAACTTGCTGCCAATCGTTTCACTTTGATTGTCTGGAAACACTTTGTCCTGGGCCGTTTTCATGCCTTTGCACTTTGCTTAGCTTCCGTTTCAAATCCAGCCATTGTTCTGAACCAGGAAACCCGAATTCTTGCCTGGGAAATGCCCAGACAAGGGCGTTTTGCCCGTTTCAAAGCGTTCTCTTTCTCCAAACTGGGTCACATCTAGGGTTGCCAGATAGTTTAAAAAAAAATATTGAACATGGCGGGGGAAAAAATTGGTTGAGCAAAAAAAAACCCAGACGCACCCAAAAAAAAAAAAAAAGAGTCACAGTGCCTTTAAATCCCCAGGCTTCCCCCCGCCCCCACCAGACACAGCAGGGGAAGAATGCCTTCTGTCCGAGAAACAGAAAGAAAATACCAGACATTTTACATGTCCAGTATTTTCTGTTTTTTCACCGGACAGAAGTCGCAAATACCGGACTGTCTCGGCCAATACCAGACACCTGGCGACCCTAGCACATCCTAAAAACTGCCTCCGTTGCCTGCAAGAAGTTCCAGGTGCCAGGAAGAGGCATTTTCCAAGAGGCGAAGGACAAACATTTGTGGAAAAACTCCCAACTAGCTCCCCTGAAGCAGCCATTTTTCCTGCCCTCCAGAACGGAGACAAGAGACTCAAGGCTGCCCTGGTTTGTAGCATGGCGCTCACGTTGCTCCTTTGCGTTGTGCAAGGTCGGTTATGATGCAAGGGTTTGTAATTCCTCCTTGCGTGTTCTCAGCGCGAGCCCCTCTTCCTCCTGCGTCTCCCTGTGCTGACACAAGAGCTCCTTGCACTGAGGCTCGCCACCGCAGGGCCTTGGAATGGGTTTCAAAGTGCGAGCGAGCACTTTCCATTTGGGGTGGGGGCTGCCTGGTCCTGCTGGGAGACCGGGGTCTCTGTAGAGAAGCATCTGGATCTAGCACAGGGCTGGACAAGAGGCGGCCCGGGGACCAGATCCGGCTGCCTAACCCTTTGATCTGGTCAGCTGTTGATGTATATCCCGCTGCCCATGCCACCGAATTTCCAGACGGTGGCTCAGGCGGCAGGATCCTATTTAAATGGCTCCTAGTCGGGGTGCTACCCCGGCAGGGGCCAGAGCCGGGAGCCCTTTAAATAGCCACAGCAACCGCCACCGGCTGCCAGGCAACGAGGTAGCGGCGGGGTTGAAAGTCGCAAGCCCTTTGCAGTGTTTTTAATTCTAAGCCTCTAGCTCCAGACAACTCTGGGAGGGAGGCTAGTCCCTGGCCCCGCCCCTTCTGTCCCAGGCCCCGCCCCTTCTGGGGGTGGAGCTGGCCGGTGACCATGTGCCAACATTCATTAAGTGGCCCTAGGGGCTGCCTGTCCATGAAGGAGAACTAGACGGTCGCCTAGGGTGCTAAGCTAAATGGGGCGCCAAATGGAGGTGCAATTTCACTGAGGGGTTTGGAGATGGGGGGGCTGATTGCATGGTTTGCCTAGGGCACCAGTTGCTAGCAGCCAGTCTAGGGCCACCCCTGAGTGGCCCCCCTGTGAAAATGATTGCCCACCCCTGATCTAGCCCGTCGGTCTAAGGCAGCGGTCGCCAGCCTTTTTAAACACAAGATCACTTCTTCAGTTTCAGTGCAATGCAAGATCTCCAATACCCTTGCCCCGCTTCCTTCCCGCCCCTTCTTTGAGGCCTTGCCTCCGCTCCACCCCTCGTCCGAGGCCTCCCCCTGCTCACTCCATCCCTCTTCCTCCCCCATCCTCATGCACTTTCACCAGGCTGGGGTGCAGGCCCTTGGCCCAAGGAGTTTAGAGTGTGGGAGGAGCTCCAGGCTTGCACAGGGTGGGAGATTGGGGTCCAGGAGGGGTTTCGGGGTGCAAGCTCTGGGAAGGCGTTTGGGTGCAGAGGGACTCACGTCGGGGGCAGGAGATTGAGTGTAGGAGGTTTAGGGCAGGGACTGTCAAAACCCAAAACTAACCCACTTTGCAAGCATTAAAAGAAGTAACAGCCACCCCCCCTGTGTGTGTTGGGTCGGGAGAGGAGCGTGACAGACAGCGTGTGCGTGTGTGCGTGTGAACGACAGACACACACACACTGTGTGAGAGTGACGGATTTACATCACCAAGCTCCCTCCCTCCCCTTCTCTCTGTGTGGAGACGGGGTACAGAAGTGGGGGGTGAAGGGACACCCTGACATCAACGCACCCTGACATCAGCGCTTGATAGCTTTCTGGCCACGCCAGTCAGCATCCCCTGTCGGAGGCTCCAAGCTCTACTGGTAGATCCTGATCTACTGGTTGGTGACCAATGGTCTAGCAGAGAGCCAGCTTGCAGTGAGGGGTACCTTGGGCCCCAGGGTGCAGCCTGTTACGTCTCCCACTGGTTTTGTGTGTAAAGCAGAGTCACATGGTACCATCCCAGGAAGGGTTGTTTTCTCCACCTCCTCTAGCTGTATCCCGGGAAAGCAACGACCAGAGAGAAATTGGTTCAACATTTTTTAAAAAGTTGTTTAGAGGGACAGCGGCTTCCCCCCCAGAGAGCACGGGACTGCGGCTGTCCTGCTGGGAATCCAGGAGTCTTGAACTTTCTGGTCGTGCTGAGCTGGGAGAGATGAAAACACAAAAGTGAGCGAACTCCTGGCCCTCCCCCTGTCTCTGCACCTCCCGTGTCTCGCAGCCACGGTGCCAACAGGCTACATTCTACGGTGGGGTAAACGAGCGTCCCTGCAATGGGGCCCGGCCGATTTATGCCTAGTAGAGATCGGGCCCCATTGACTCCAGTAGAGCTACCCTGATTTACACCAGCCAGGGGTCTGGCCTAGGGATGTTAAATATCAGTTAATTGAATAGCCCAGTAACCTCATGAATTCTTATCGGTTAGTCGACTGGCCTATAGTCTCTGGGGGTGGGGCTGGCAGCCAGTGCGCTCCAGCCCCACCCCCGGGGAGCCCCCCGCCACCCCGCGCTGCTGTGTCTCTATCAGAAGCAGCAGCGTGAGGTGCCAGGCAGGAGCTGGTTCACAGGGGAGCCAGTTTAAAAACCAGTTGGGAAGCTGGCTCCATTGATTTCAATGGAGTGATCCAGATTTACACCTGCTGGGGGTCTGGCCCCGCTGACTCCAATGGAGCGATCCGGATTTACACCAGCTGGGGGGCTGGCCCCGTTGACTCCAATGGAGGGATCCGGATTTACACCAGCTGGGGGGCTAGCCCCGTTGAGTCCAATGGAGCGATCCGGATTTACACCAGCTGGGGGGCTGGCCCCGTTGAGTCCAATGGAGCGATCCGGATTTACACCAGCTGGGAATCTGGCCCCGCTGACTCCAATGGAGCGATCCGGATTTACACCAGCTGGGGGGCTGGCCCCGTTGACTCCAATGGAGCGATCCGGATTTACACCAGCTGGGGGGCTGGCCCCGTTGACTCCAGTGGAGTGATCCAGATTTACACCGCTGGGGGTCTGGTCCCGTTGACTCCAATGGAGCGATCCGGATTTACACCAGCTGGGGGGTTAGCCCCGTTGAGTCCAATGGAGCGATCCGGATTTACACCAGCTGGGGGGCTGGCCCCGTTGACTCCAATGGAGCGATCCGGATTTACACCAGCTGGGGGGCTGGCCCCGTTGACTCCAATGGAGCGATCCGGATTTACACCCGCTGGGGGGCTGGCCCTGTTGAGTCCAATGGAGCGATCCGGATTTACACCAGCTGGGGGGCTGGCCCCGTTGACTCCAGTGGAGTGATCCAGATTTACACCCGCTGGGGGTCTGGTCCCGTTGACTCCAATGGAGCGATCCGGATTTACACCAGCTGGGGGGCTAGCCCCGTTGAGTCCAATGGAGTGATCCGGATTTACACCAGCTGGGGGGCTGGCCCCGTTGACTCCAATGGAGCGATCCGGATTTACACCAGCTGGGGGGCTGGCCCCGTTGACTCCAATGGAGCGATCCGGATTTACACCAGCTGGGGGGCTGGCCCCGTTGACTCCAGTGGAGTGATCCGGATTTACACCAGCTGGGGGGCTGGCCCCGTTGACTCCAATGGAGCGATCCGGATTTACACCAGCTGGGAATCTGGCCCCGCTGACTCCAGTGGAGCGATCCGGATTTACACCAGCTGGGGGGCTGGCCCCGTTGACTCCAATGGAGTGATCCGGATTTACACCAGCTGGGAATCTGGCCCCGCTGACTCCAGTGGAGCGATCCGGATTTACACCAGCTGGGGGGCTGGTCCCGTTGACTCCAATGGAGCGATCCGGATTGACACCAGCTGGGAATCTGGCCCCGCTGACTCCAATGGAGCGATCCGGATTGACACCCGCCGGATCCGGCCCCCGGTCTCGCGCCGCGCGCGCAGCGGGCCCCGCCAGGCCGCAGGTGGGGCCGGTGCGCGCTGCTGCAAACCCGGCCCCGCTCGCGCGTCACACGGGCTGGGGGGGCGCGCCCGGTGCAGCCACATCAGCCCGAGAGGCGCCGCGGATCCGGCTGCGCTTGGGGAGCAGCCCCCGCCAGGGAGACCCGCGCACCTGCCGAGGTACCGCGGCGGGTTCGGGGCGCGGCCCGGGCCGGGGCGTCTCGCTCCTCCGGG
Source organism: Pelodiscus sinensis (assembly GCF_049634645.1). NCBI lineage: Eukaryota > Metazoa > Chordata > Testudines > Trionychidae > Pelodiscus > Pelodiscus sinensis. The sequence continues at coordinate 12,487,755 of NC_134729.1, read as the reverse complement.
GTTCAGCGACCGGGCGAGCGAAGCTTCTCCTCGTGCGGGGGCCGGCTCGGCATAGGGGGCCCGGGCTGGGCAGCGCCGGGCACGGGGGAGCTTGTCCCAGGCTCCATGAGGACTCCGGGGGCTACGGCCAGAGAGGAACCGGGTTAGATCCGCGGCGGTAGATTGGGGTCACTCGCCTGTTCCCGGGTTCCCCTGGCTGCTGAGCCCTTTGGGAGCTCCTGGCCCTTAGGGCGAGCTGGGTTTGGGGGGGACTGATTGGGAAGGTGCCTGGCTGGGGAGGATGCCTGGCTGGGGGGGGGAGGTCACTGATTGTGGGGGTGCCTGGCTGGGGGGGGAGGTCACTGATTGTGGGGGTGCCTGGCTGTGGGGGTGCCTAGCTGGGGGGGGAGGTCACTGATTGTGGGGGTGCCTGGCTGGGGGGGGAGGTCACTGATTGTGGGGGTGCCTGGCTGGGGGGGGAGGTCACTGATTGTGGGGGTGCCTGGCTGGGGGGGGAGGTCACTGATTGAGAAGGTGTCTGGCTGGGGGGGGCACTGATTGTGGGGGTGCCTGGCTGGGGGGGATGCCTGGCTGGGGGGGGAGGTCACTGATTGTGGAGGTGCCTGGCTGGGGGGGATGCCTGGCTGGTGGGGGGAGGTCACTGATTGTGGGGTGCCTGGCTGGGGGGGATGCCTGGCTGGGGGGGAAGGTCACTGATTGTGGGGGTGCCTGGCTGGGGGGAAGGTCACTGATTGGGAAGGTGTCTGGCTGGGGGGGCACTGATTGTGGGGGTGCCTGGCTGGGGGGGGGAGGTCACTGATTGTGGGGGTGCCTGGCTGGGGGGGGAGGTCACTGATTGTGGGGGTGCCTGGCTGGGGGGCAGGAACCTTGCCAAGTCCGTTTCCACTGATAAGCCAGCAGGAAGCCGGCAATAAAACAGCAGCCGGGAGGCTGGCAGGAAGCAATCAGCCACTTCCCAGCCAGGGAGCAGCAGGGCACACTCCCGGGAATGGCGGCTCCTCTCTGACGTGCTCCTGGGCACGCCTGAGGTGGCGACCTGCCTCCGGGCCAATTCGCCTTGGGTCTGGGGATCTCTGGGTGGCCAGAAGGCGCCTGGGGCTGCGGGCCGGCTGGGTTCCCATTCATCCCCGTGACACATGGAGAAGCGGGTCTAGTCCGGTGCACCTGTCTCTCGAAGGGTCCCCTCCAGAGTCCTCCTCCCCTCCCCCCTTGCAGGAGGGTGTCTCTGACCCCCAGGGACCCTGCACTGGTCCCCAGGGGCATGGCCGGCCTGCCCTGTGCAGTTCTCCATTTCCTGGGGGTGGGGCAGAAATTGCAGCAGCCCTGTGGCTGCTCTCAGTGACGGGGGCAGGCCCACAATATGGGCGAAGGGAACTTAGTCCCCCTGTTGGGTAGAGCTTGTGCGCCCCCCCCCCCAGTGCCTGCCTCCTGGTCCACGTGCACTGCTCACTCGGAAGGGAGGGGCAAGGTCTCTGTCACGAAACAGGAGCCATGTGGAGGGGAGGGGGGGGTGAGACAGGATGCCCATAATGGCCAGGGCATCTACCTGGCAGGGCAGCTCCCATCTCTTGCAGAACTGAGGCCTCCCCTAGCCGGGGGAGTTTTTGCCCCGCCGGGCGGCTGCGCACCCCTCCTGGCGACGCGGCGCAAATCTCGCTGCCGAGCGGGCACCGTACCAGTTGCCGAATTCCCACTTCCCCCAATGCTGCACTGGAGGGAGGGGCCCTTCCAAGCTCCGTCCGCAAACTAAGCTCTGCTTATGTATGTTGCCACCTGCAGTGGATGGTGCTGTGGATCTAGGTTCGATCCTGTTGCCCGCTGAGTCTCTTCGGGCAGGGTCTCTTGCAGGAAGAGGGGAGGAGGAGTAGGGCAGCGTGGGGCCCTGGGCTCGGTTCCTTGAGGTAGGGGGCACCGACTTGAACCAGTGTGTAGCTAGTCAAGGTACTTAGCTGGCCCTGATCACTGCAGTATCTGGGTACCTACCCATTGTTAGTGTATGTATCCACCCAGCCTCCTCCCCCCGTGAGGCAAGTGAGTGATATGCCCCTCCTGTTCCAGATGGGGAAACTGAGGCACGTTGCGGTGAATTGACCCAGATCACTCCGACTGTCTGTAGCCGAGTGGGGAAATGACCCCACGTTTCCCAAGAAGGGCCAGTGTGCTAACCACAGGATATCCTGCCTCTTTGCACCTCCCAGCCCTAGCTCTCACAGGAGGGACCTTGCCTGGGGTGGCTTTGAACCAGCGCTCGCAGGGGCTGCGGAGTGAGCAGCGCCATTCGCACCCTAGCGATCTGCCCTTCAGCGCGGCTGGCACGGGGGGGCTTTTCCTGCCAGCGGACACCAGATCTTGGGGAATGAGCCAGCAGGTGCTGGGGCAGTGTCGGGGGCGTAGGGACACGTAGCTGGTGCTTCCTGGGTGCAAATCGTGCCTAGCTAGAGGTAGCATCCCAGGTAGCTGTGCAGGAGCAAAGACCCTGAGATCTTGCAAGGTGGATGAGTCGGAGCCCTTCTCTCACTGGGCTTTTCTGGCTGCAGAATTGGCCGGGTATTGACTGGCTTGCAGCAGTGTAAGGCCTGCTACCGAGCATCTGTGCCAGCAGCTGGCAGGGAGCCTCCGGTTGCTTTCATGGCTGGGGCCGGTTCTGGTGTCTGGCATTTCTCCACGGAGGGCGGGACGGTTGATGGAGAATCATTACCCTCCCCCCCTACACACCCACACACCCACACACCCACCCACACACACACACACACACACACACCCCCTGGATGCAGTGGCCATTGGTGGGTGAAAATGTCAGTGCCTAGCCAAGTGTCTCCTTCCCACTGCAGGCAGAATGGCGGGGGGGCTTTGGAGCCCCCCAAAATTATTGGGGGGAAGCTGGAGGGATGTGAATCCAGCAGGGCCCGGACAGATCCCTCCCCTCCCCCCCCCCCCAGTTAAAATGTGTTCTGAAGACTCTGGCATGCCTCCCTCCGGCCATGCTCCCCTCTCAGCAGGCTCCCATGGAGCCGAGCATCCAGCCAGCAAGGTGCTGTGGCCCTTTATACAAGAGGGTGTTAAACGGGAGTCAATGCTGCCCCTTGAAGTGCTCCCCCCAGCGCTTCCATTGGGCATGGGGTCCCCGCTGCTTGTGGGGTGTGAAGCAGCTGCCGGCTCCCACCCCAGAAGCAGCTGCATCTCCGCTCTATGGGAGGGAACCCTGTTTAAGCACCCCAGGTCACGGCCCAGCCCCAATCCCTCAGTAGACAGGGATGCCTCACCCACTAAACAGCTGCTGTGCCCCAGCCCAGAGGCAGCTGCATCTCCACGCTGGGGGAGGCATCCCTGTCTAAACAGTCGCTGCCCCCCCGCCCCGCTGCTGCATTGTGGTTCTCGGTGAAGGATCCCTGAATAAACAGCCGTCACCGTCCACGCCCCTCCTCCCCCAGGCAGCTGCGTTTCAGCATCAGGGAGATCCTTGTCTATCCTCATCCCAGCTCTTCTGCAATACAGGCGCCTTGGGGGACTGTCACCTGCAGGGACGGCCCCGATGGGGCAGGCAGGTGGCTGAGTTGAGCTGTCATAGCCCGGGGCCCCTTCCGGTCTGGGCTCTCCTGCGTGGAAGAGATAACACAGCAGGATTTTCCGGGCAGCCGAGAGGCTGCAGTTTCTAGCCAGGTAGAGCAGATCTCTCTGGGTGTGGGAGCTGGGCTTGGGTGGGTTTCTTGGCCAGCCTGAGGTTCATTTCCTACCCACCTGGGAGCTGGAAGTATCCCAGGCCCCCCAGCCTGGGTCCATCCACATTAGTCCCTTCAAGGTGCTGCCTCCTGTTGTGCTCAGGCCCCTTTAGAGTGTGCAGAGGCAGTGGAAAATGCCCCCACTAGAATCACCCCCTGTGGATAAGGGCGCTGGGGGAAGGATCCTTGGAGAAGCAGCTCCCATGTCTCGCCCCAGAAGTGGCTGCATCTTGCTGCTGTGTGAGGAACTCTGCCGTGCCCCTCCCTTCAGTGTCAGAAGTGCCTCTTGGGGTGGGGAGGTGCATCTGCTTCTGGGGTGGTGCCCTAGGGCTGTTCGAACAGGGATTCCTTGCCCAGGAGATGCAGCTGCCTCTGGGGTGGGGCATGTGGGACTCCTCGCCCAGTGCTGGAACAGCTGTCTGCTCTCCAGCTCAACCCTGCCCTGGTGCAGCACAGTGGGGCTCTCAATCTCTGCTGGGGGAGAAGGGCGGGTCAGGGGTGGGGGGAGATGGGCCTCTGTTTTCCAGGGGAGTGGGAAACAGGAGCATGTGGAGGTCTTGCAGAGGGTTGCAGAGCCTGCCCCATGCACAAGGGGTGGCATTATGGGGCACTGGACCGAGGCGCAGCTGAGACCTGGTAGATGAATGGGTCGCCCGTAAGAGGTGGCGCCTAGGGCTAAGATCAGCCACGCAGGGGCATCGGCGTGTCCCAGCAGCTGGGCCCTTGCGCTGCCTGGGCGCGCTCCGGCTGTGAATGGCAGCTCTCCCGGAGCTGCCAGGGAGCGGCCCCTCTCCGAGCCTTCAGTAAACACGCCCTCGGCTTTGCCAGTCAACGTGTACAAAGCGCCAGATCCCAGCTGGCGGAGAGGGCCTGGCTGCGCTGGCTCCAGCGGGGAGCCTGGCCTGGAGCTTCACCCTGCTGTGAGACCGGGCGTGGGGATAGGAACCGTGCAGCGCTCTCAGGGCATAGTGCTTCCCTCTTCCCCCATCCCCTTGCTCTTATTCTTGCACCCGAGTCTCCGCCGGGCAGGGCAGAGAGCCCAGGCAGTGAGTCAGGCCTGGGCGTCCAGGCTGCTACGGATCCAGCCCCGGTTAGTCACTCTGCTTAGCTTTGCTCTGGTCGGCGGCGCACGGTTCTTGGCGCGCACGTGCCCTGTCTGTGCCTTGCTGCAGCATGGCTGCGTGCCAGCTCCCAGCCGTGCCACTCTGCCAGTCGCTGTGCCAGTCCCTAGCAAAGCCATGCAGTGCTGCGCACCCACCTAGCAGACACCCTGCCATGGGCTGCTCTATGCCACCGCCCGACTGCCCTACCCATCCATCCAATACCCTTCCTCAGTGGTTCCCAGTCTGTAGCCTGCAGGACCCCGGTAGTCCGTGACGGTCCTGCAGGGGGTCTGTTGAAAGTTTAAAAATAAGGATCGGGCCTATCACAGTGGGCCAGATGCTTAGTTTGCTTTCCTTCTCCTTTTCTTTTTTCTCCCCTAGGGAGGGTGGGGGAGGTCTGTGAAATTTTAATAGATGGAAAAGAGGTCTGTATGCTCAAAAAGGTTGGGCACTATTGGATTAATTCATCACTCTGGATGGAAAAAGCTCAGTGAGTCCCAGTGACTCTATGAGCTTAGGGTTTCCCCTGCCTCAGTTTCCCCCAGCAGCACTGCCTCCATGCGCAGCAGGACGGAAGCAGCCGTGCCATGCTGCCCAACTAACATGGAGTCAGGCTCTTTAAACAGCTGTGATTGGCCACGCAACCCACCAAACTCTTGCTGCCAATCTCCCTCCTCCCAACGACATCGTGGCATGCAAATTTAGCGGAAGAAGGGCAGGGATTGGTTAAGCTATCCTCTGATGTCACAACGGCCCTGTTATGATCAGAGTTATGAGTTGCAACGATTGTTAACAACTTTGCTTCCTGGGACAGGGGGTTTGAGGCAGTTGCGTTATCCAGGGCTCCCAAAGGATAAAGAGCCTGGCTCAGCCTCTTCCAGGACCCAGTTTTCGATTAACTCTCGTTCCTAAATGAATTAGCCGGTTTCCTTGTGAATTCTCGGGCTGTGTGCTCTGCCCTGTGAGAGGGAGGGCTGTACGTCTGGGGAGGATACGCTGGATGTTTTCGTATCCGGCCAAGAGCTTGGTTTTAATGCTGATGTCACAGCCAGTATTTCTGGAGGATGACAATCGTGTAGCAGATCCTGAGATCTGGGCCCATATTGTGCTGACACGTTATTGCGCACCCGTATTATTAGAGACCGCCCCTGTCCCGCGAAGCCAGTGCAGAAAAACAGGTGCTGTGGTGGGAGCCGTGAGCTTAGCTCTGTTTTGTGGGACTCCAGCTCTCCTCCACCAGCTGGGTAACCCTCTTAGTGAGCGGAGTGGTGCATCATGGGAGCCCCTGGCCCTGGTGCATCATGGGTGATGTAGTCCCACGGACAGCAAGAGCCAGCAGGTAGAATGGGGCCATCGGATAGAATGGGGCATTACAACTCCCAGTCCCTGTGATGGCAGCTGCAAACATAAATAGTTTGTGTTTGGGGCATTCTGGTTTGTTATTGAAAAAATCCAATGTCCAACCCCCCCCCCCCCCATTTTCCCTCAGAAAACAGCTTAATAGTCAATACAGGTGGTAATAGTCAACCAGACATAGATCCTGACCTAAATCAGCACCCCGATGGAGATTGGAGGGCCCCTTCACGCTGGATGCTGCCTGCACCCTGGCAGAGAGAACCCCCTTTGTGCTGGGCGCCTCATAGACACTTGGCCAGACAGTCTTGTCCCAAAGAGTTCGCTGTCTAAACAAGGAAAGCACGAGAGGGGGAAACTGAGGCACGAAATGGGGACATGCCTCACCCCAGGGCCCTGGCAGAGCAGGGACTACAGCCCAGCTGCCTTGAGCCCTAGCCTGGTGTCCTCTCCATGGCCCCATCTAACAGCTCTAGAGGGGCAGAGCTCAGCTGTCAGCACAAGTTGGAGAACCAGAGCGGTTACTTCACTTGGCTGGTCCTCAGCGGCAGCCACGCAAACCGGTCGAGCGGGTTGGGCGGGAGGCCCTGGCACAGCAGTGGCTGTTCTGACCTGCTGGCGCGGGGGCGGGGAGCGTGACTCACGGGGCCTTGGTGAGAGCCGCTAGGAAGTCAGTCTTGCTGGCTCCTGCCCGGCGGCGTTTAACCCTGTCTGCCCGCTCTGCAGGGGAAGGGGGCATTTCGTTTCCATGTGTTCGTGGCCTCAGTCCCCCCCGCTTTGGGGCCAGCCAGCCAGACCACACAGGCTGCCCCAGTGCAGGAACCGGTTCTAGCACTCAGAAGGCAGGATAGGGCTGCCCGGAAGGGGTGCGGTGGGTTCCAGTGTGGCCTAGGGGATGGGGGCGGAGGGAGGCGGGATGGGTCCTGGAGCCCTGCACGGAGATGGAAGGGCTGCTGAAGGATTGGGCCCTTCAGCTCATGCTGGGGGCCCTCCATGCTGACTCTGACTGGGAGTGGGCCCCCCCCGATGCACGCTGATTTCTTAAGAGACTGCCCCAGTTCCACCAAGCTAAATTCACTCGTGTGGTGTGATGTGGTGTGGTGGGAGCTCTGAGCTGAGCTTTGTATGGCGGGACTACAGTTCCCATGAACCAACTAGGTAACCTGCCCAGGGAGTGGAGGTGGTACATTATGAAATTGTTAGCATTCTGATTTGTGATGGGGAGAAAAGGGGTTTTTCTGCAGGAAGCAGGTACGTTTCTGGAAAAATGTCATTTAGTCGAAAAACCCAATTCCGCCTCAAAAAACTGCTTGGGTGGGGGAAGGGGAACCCGATCCCCTAGGCCACACTGGAACCTGGCCTCCCCACTTATGCCAGCTCTGAACATAGCCAGCAAGCCGCAAAGGAAGATTTGATCCCAGATCTCCTGCAGCCCAATCGCTGCACCCCACGCCTGCCTGGGGAGGGTGTTCATCCTTCTCCCTTTAGGTAAACAGGTTTTGCTTTGGTTTGACCGCAGGTGAGAGGCCAAAGCCACAGTTCCTGCCCCTTCCCAGTTAGCAAACAGCTGTGTTTGAGCTGAGAAATCCTCCCCCACACAGCGCACCCCGCCCGAATGTGGCACCTCCTAGCCCCAGGAGCAGAACAATCCCGCCAGGCCTGGAGGAGAAGGGCAGGCAGGGAGCAACAGGAAACAGGCAATTAGCACATCCCTGAGCAGCGGGCTGACTTCTCCCGCTTGGTCTAAGTCAGAGCTCTGAGGAGGTTGCTGTACGGACCCTGAAGGTGCTAATTACCCTGCTCTGTCTTTGTAGAGCATCTGAGACACTGGGACTCCTGGGCACGTCCCTAACAACGTACAGCGCCTGGCACCAGGAGGGCGGGGAGGCCTGGCCCAGTCCTCCTGGGTTCTCTTGGGAATGACTTGAGACTGAGAAGGGAAACTGAGGCACAGGGAAGTGACTTGCCCAAGGTCATTCAGCGAATTGGAGCTGGGATTTAGAGCCCGGGGGTGGCTAGTTGTTAGGTGGCTTACGGTAGTGGCGAGGGGACCTGGCACAGCTCTGGGCGTACGCAGAAGAGAGACTGGTTCGAAGCTCCGGTGATGATTTGCACGTTAACTTCCAGGCTGGGGATCCCTGATGATCGGCTGTTCCCAGAAAGGGCTGTGAGGAGGAGGAAGAACTTTGATTGAATCCCGTAGGGAGCCTCTTCTTCCTCCCCCCCCCCCCCAAAAAAAAAAACCACACCTGTTATCGGGTTATAGCCTCACTTCTGGAGACCTCAGCGTGCTGCGTGTCCTAGCTCCCCGGGTGGGGGGAATTTCTCTCTGTGCTTTTCTTAGCCTTGTCACTGGCTGGCAGATGGTATTTGCCTTTCTTGGGGGGAAAAGGGGGGAAAGCAAGTCAGTGTGGCTTGTTCAAAGTTAGTCAAGTCCCTAGCAAAGCTGGGAACGAGACCCAGGAGTTCTGACTCCCATCACGATCCCCTGCTTTAACTACTAGCCAGCACTCCCCTCTCAGAGTTGGAGATAGAACCCACGAGTCCTGCCTTCCCCCACCTCTCACCGTTAGACTCCTCCCAAAGCTGGAAGAGAATCCAGAAGTCCTATCCTCCAACTCCCCCCAAATCTAACTGCTAGGCTCCACTCCCCACCCGGAACTGGCAGTGGAACCGTGTCCTGACAGGCCCTCCTGAGGCTGACGCCCCCTTTTCCTCCCACCCCCACCCAGATGGCCTCTGCCAACGACACCCGGCAGGCCCAGAAAGATGCCGCCGACCAGAACTTCGACTACATGTTCAAGCTGCTGATCATCGGGAACAGCAGCGTGGGGAAGACGTCCTTCCTGTTCCGCTACGCGGACGACTCCTTCACCTCGGCCTTCGTCAGCACCGTGGGCATCGACTTCAAGGTCAAGACGGTCTATCGGAACGAGAAGAGGGTCAAGCTGCAGATCTGGGTGAGCGCCGGCGGGGGCGGAGGTTGGATGGAGAGTGGGGCCGAGGGTCCCAGCGGTTCAGGGCGTGGCCCTGAATCCCATAATAATCTCTAGCAATCGGGGTCCCAGGTCAGAACAGATCCAGCATCCTCTATATTCCAGCGTCCACGCCAGACACTGGGGAGAGCAGCCCAGCCCACTGCCCCAGGCTGGGCAGAACTAAACTCCAGGTGAATTCCTCCTGACCCCAAACCAGGATCAGCCTGTGCCCTGAAGCATGAGGGTCGATGACCTTTTTCCTTTCAGTTTTCCTTGCTGGGTGCTGCTCTTAGTCCTATGAACAACTAGGGGCAAACTTTGTGCCTCCCCAGAGCTGCTCTGTGTTCCTGGGCATGCGGATAACCAGCTACCCCAAGCCTTCCATACCAGGGCATATTCCTTCTGCCAGCCCCCTTTTCTGTTGGGGTTCTGTATGGGCAGGGGGCAGAGGACTGGCAGCTGGAGAAATTCTGCCCTGCATCGTGGGGGATTGGGCCTGCTCCTGCTGCAGGGAGTGGACCAGAACTTCATGTGGGTGGTGCATGGGTGTGAAATTGGCATGCCTCCCACCACAGGGCATGAGGAGCTGTTACCGTAATCACTGGAGTCCTGCACCACTTCCTTTAAAAATCGTCCTTCCTTCCTCCTTTTGGGGGAAACCGTTCTGTGCAGCAGACTGCAGCCGTACGAGGAAAAGGCCTGACTTCCCCACCCCAAGGCAGCCAGCTGGTCCCTGCCCTCCTAGTGTGTTCACTCCCCTGCCCTCACAGCAGGACCAAATACCATCCCTGACAGATCTGCCCCAGATCCCTAAATGGCCCCCCCTTGAGGATTGAACTCACAACCCTGGGTTTAGTAGGCCAATGCCCAAACCACTGAGCTATCCCCCCCCCAATGCCCATTGGAGGGGGAAGACCCTATGTCCTCCTTCCTTATTCCACCCTGGGGCCGATCAGCACCAGGGCCCCAGAGGGGAAAGGCCCCATGTCACAGCCTGCGGAGAATGAGACTTTTTAAGACTCTCTGACCACGGAAGCCGGCCCCCCGCTGGTGTGAATCGGCCTCGTGTCCATGGAGCTAGGTCGCTTTACACCCGCGTGGGGATCTGGCCCCTGTGCTGCTGAGGCCCAGCCAGCTGCGCTATCCCACGGCACCAGGTGGTAGGACCGGACCAGCACGTTCTGTCCCGGTTATCTCTGGCTGTGGCCGAGTCGTTAAGCGCTGGAGCTGAGGGTAAACAGCCCTCCCCACACGGCAGCTGTCGGGCGTCCGGAGTGGGGGAGTCGCTTGGCTCCTGAAGGCCTCTTGTGGTCACCATGACAACGCCCCCGGCCCTTGTGTGCTTTGGCTCCGGCAGCCGCTGGCGTTACCTTGACGCCGGTAAATGTCACTGGGGCACCATCCTCCAAACTCGCCACCCAAAAAAAGTTATTGCCCCCCCCAACCTCAGGATTTTCTCCCCCCACAGCCTGACAGCCCTACTTTGTCTCCCTTTTAATTCTGTGGGTTTACCTGTGGAACTCATTGCCACTGTTTTTTTCCTATGGTGGGAACTGCGCCAGCCTACTACTGCCCACCCCAGAACCCTGAATTACCTCTGCCTCCGCATTTACTCTCTACCTCTATCAATGTGGTTAATCTGCGGAACTCACTGCCACCAGATAATACCATTGGAGAAGGGCTGACTGGATAGATGGAGCCCTACTATACTGGTTCCTAAGGCTGGGCGGTCTCCATACTTGCTGCAGCTTGAATCTCCGCAGATAGTAACTCCACAGCTCTCAGGGCACATTGGCCTAGTATGTTTCCTACACAACCTCTTCTCCCACTGTGGTTGGCAGGAGGACCTGCGGGTCCAGCGTTAGTGACCTGATGCCTAGGAGGGATGGGGCTGTTAGATCAGGGGCGCGTGTGGGAGCGATATTACGGTAGCAGGTGCTTAGCTCTTCAGCGTGGCTTCACTGGAGTCACTCCGCTGCTTGGCGACGTCGGAAGCTCTTTGGGGCCGGGGCCATCTGTTTGTTCTGCGGATGTACAGTCTGGGTTCCTGGGCCGCTGAGGCACTAGCACAATCCGCCTCATAAATAAGTACTTAAGCATATGCTTCAATATAAGGGGACGCAGCTGAATGGGGAAGGATTAATTAACTAAGGATGGACAGATGCCAGTTCTCTACAGACTCTGCCTGCACCACCCCCACCCTTGAGGTCAATAAATAGATGTATTAAGGTAGCACCCAGGAGTCCCAGTTATGGCCTGGGACACAATGGATTGGGTGCTGTATGTTATTAGGTGTATTACGGTAGTACTTTGGAGTACTGGAATCCCATTGTGCTAGGTGCTGCGGGCACAAACGGGAGTGTTGATCCCATCAATGGGCAGTGAGTTCCCCAGGCTAACCGCCCCTCCCCTGCCCCGGTTCTTCTGTCCGTCCTAAGGCTAGTTGCCCTGTTCCAGACATCCACTGGAGGAGCTCTGCTAGTCAGCACTCTGCAGGCGAGTGATGTTAACTTCCCGCCCCCCGCCAAGCTAGGACCCAGGTGGGTTACACCAGCTGAGTGCTGCTTTCGCTGGATTTTCCCATGTTTTACAGGTGGGGAAACTTAGGCACGGGGGGGGGGGGGGGTCTGTGGCAGGAATCAAATCAAGTGGGAAATGGGTCCTCTGAGTTGAAATCGTCCCCTGTGCAGCTGGGATCTTGCAAAGAAGTGGCTCTAATTTGTGCTGGGGCGGGACCGGGATTGTTTAAAGGACACAGCTGGGCAGGAGAGATACCGGACGATCACGACGGCCTATTACCGGGGCGCCATGGGCTTTCTGCTGATGTACGACATCGCCAACCAGGACTCCTTCAGTGCCGTGCAGGACTGGTAGGAGACGCCACGTTCCCTTGCACTGGGGTCTGTACCAAGAAAGCTAGTTGTGTCCAGAGCTGACAGACGATACCGGTAGTCGGGGGGTGGGGTGTCACAGCCAGTGTTCCCTGTAGACTGGGTGCTTGGGTGGCCACCCAGGAGACATTCAGGTGCTGCCCATCTGATTAGCACAGCACCCACAGCCTGTGTTTCTACTGATGGTGCACATCCACATATGCCTCGGCGCACATACAAATTATTCCACACATGGATGGAAGAAATTAGTGGGAACGTTGGTCAGAGGGATCGAGGTCAAGATCTCGGTGGGGGAAGTTAGCTCTCACTGGTGCCTGAATCTGCAAAGAGCCTGAGTTGATAGCTCCAAGAGCAGGGTCTAGTGGTCGGAGCAGGGTGCTAGGACGGTTGCTTTCCTCCCACGGAAGGGCCTATTTTAGTGCAAATCTCTGGTGGTGCGGCTCACGACCCTTTTGGTCCCCAGCAAGAGCAGGCGCACGGGGTTTGCCATAGTGACTTTTATGAAGGGGAGGAGTCAAGGTGGGTGAAGGGGAGGAGTCAAGGTGGGTGAAGGGGAGGAGTCAAGGTGGGTGAAGGTGATTGACAGCTGGGGGCAGGGCTTGTGCGCTAGTTCAATCCCCACCTCTGCTCCATAGGGCGACTCAGATCAAGACTTACTCTTGGGACAACGCCCAGGTGATCCTGGTAGGCAACAAATGTGACCTGGAGGACGAGCGGGTGGTGGCTACGGAGGACGGCAGGCGGCTGGCTGATGAGCTCGGTAGGGGTCCCTTCTTCCCTCCCCCACAGCAGGCTGGGCATGAAACGGATTCTGGGGGGGGGGTGTCGGCAGCTCCAAAACCCCAGGAGTAAACGTCGGGGGGGGGGGGGGGAGTAATTTTTAATAAAAGGCAGGGAAATTTTGGGAGGAAATTTTTTTTTTTTCCTTTTAGAAAAAAAAATAGCTTTTTTTTTCTACCCTGTTTTAATGTCATTTCTCCCCCCCCCCCCCCCCTGACAAAAAATTGAGTTGGGGTGGCTGGCCAATCACAAATTTCCATCAACAGAAGGGGGCCTGTCTGATCATCTCTGTGCCCTTAACACTCTTTCATTTTGTGCCCCCTTGCCCCCTAGTGGCCCAGGGAAACCGATAAAAGCTTCTCCAGCTTGACAGTATTTGGGCATTATTTCGAAATAATGTTGCTGTGTAGACGTACCCCTAGAATTCAAGGCAAGAACAGACCGTCAGGATCATGTATTCTGAGAACTTCCCCCAAATAATCCCTCCAGATGGTCTTTGAGAAACACGCCCAATCTGGGTGTCCGTCATGGCAAATCCACCCTTGGTCCAGTAGCAAATTCCCCTCCCTGTTAGAAACGGGCGCCTTATTTTCAGTCCGAATGGGTCTGGTTTCAGTTGCCAGCGGCCGGGTGGAGTCGGCCTTCCTCTGTTCATGTGAAAAGGCACAAGTTCTCCCGTAGGTGGTTGGCAAGCGGGTTACTGCTCTGTGAGGAGGTGGGGGGGTTTCATACTGACGGCCATGTGTTCGAATCCCGCTGATGGATCTGTTGTTACTTGCAATCCACATTTACCAACATGTGTTTTCCACCCCCCTCCTCCCACTTTCTCTTCCTTCTCCTTCCCCGCCCCCTCCCCCCAGGGTTTGAATTCTTCGAAGCCAGCGCCAAAGACAACATCAACGTGAAACAGGTCTTTGAGCGCCTGGTGGACATTATCTGCGAGAAGATGAACGAGAGCCTGGACGCCAGCCCTACGCTCGTCGGCAACAGCAAGAACGGCACCTTGACGGAGACCCCGCCCCCGCAGTCTGGCAGCTGCTCTTGCTAGATAACGGACTCCGCCCACCGGCGGCTTCCCTCTCCTCGCGCCCCCCCCCTCCCCCTTCCAGTGGTCATACAGGTGTCATAGACAAATAGAAGGGGAGGTTTTAGGGACAGATCTCTTGGGCTGCTGCCCCAGGGTTTTCTGTTTGCCTATGACAGCTCTGCACTGAATCTGCCTGCTGGTTTGCCCCATTCCACAGTTCGTCTGTCCCTGGGATGTGGCACCCCAGCCCATCCACCCGGCTTCGGAGGCAGTGGGGTAGGCCTAGCCCCTCCCCTCCCCGCCCCTGCAGCTGGCGAAAACTGTCCTGACTTCCGTTGACTGCGTTGGTGTGGGTGCCGCGGACCCAAAGGGGGTTAGATGCCTCTGTGCACAGTGTCTCGTGGGAGCGCGTCTGTTATTAACCCGGCCCTGGTTGAGCTTTGCAAAAGGCTAGGGCATGGAACCCCATGTAGATCAGTGCCAACCGCTCTGCGTTTGGAAGGGGACAGAGAGGGGTGCTGGGAGGGGAGCGGGGAGGGGATGCGGTAGATATCAGGAAGTTTTGTGCGCAGGTTTTGCTGCCGGTTGGTGTGAGGGACATTAATTCTCATGCTGTAAAACAGGTGGTGGGGGTGGAGGAGAGAATTCCATTTATTTTTCCACTGGATTTTTTTCAGGTTTTTTTTCCCGTTAATTTTAACTTCCTGAACACTCTTGACCAAAAACTTGGAGCTACTTTGATTCTGAAATGCCTTGTGCGCCTCCTCTCCTCCTTGGCTGGACTACATCTCCCATGATGCACCACACTCTCCCTGGTGGGGGAGTTGCATCATTGGACTGTATCTTAACCAGGGATTCTCATCAAGGAACCTGTCTGGTGGGAGAGAATGGAAGCTTTTAAGGCCCGTGAACTACAACTCCCATGGGGCACTGCATCAGCACTTCCAAAGCAACTCCGCCCCATCTGACTGCTCCCCACTGAGCCATACACCTTGTACGTGGCCAGGGGGCGCTAGTGCACTGCCTGACCTTCGTGCATGTGTTTGCACTAGTGTTGAATGCTCCTTTGGGGGGAGGGGGGTGGCAGTGAAAATGAAGGCATGAGGCAGCGGGGGATTGGGTGCTGAGAGGGTTTTTTTTTTTTCTTTCCTCAAAGCATCTCCTGCTTTGGAGGTGCTGCAATTCGGGGACTTGCCCAGCATGACCTGCCTCAAAGGTTTGGGGGGTGGGAGGGGCCGGTCCCTTTAAGGAGCCTGTGATTGAGCACCCCAAGTCTGGAGGCACCAAAAATCTTCAGTCGTTTGCGTGTGGGGAGAGGGGAAAATCCCGAGAGGCTCAGCTCACGCTTGTCTGACTGGGAGGAGGAGTTGTCCCTGTTCTCAAGGTTCTGCGAGACCTTGTGCTGGTGTAAATGGGTGTTGCTCCATCGATTCCAATGCAGTGACACTGATTTACAGAACCTGGGGATCTGGCCTGTAATTTACAAAAGGGCTGGTGGCGGGGGAGGGGGAGGCGGAGAAGCCCATGGGTTGGGGAGAAAATTGAATTCCTCCCATGTATCGGGTTGGTTGGAGTCAACCCCTGCAGGGCTAGGAGTCTCGTAAAGCAAAAAATCCTGGTTCTGGATTCCCATTGCACCAAACCTCTTAATTCCCATTTATTTGCACTGGTGTGTGCGGGGCGAAAATCAGGCCAGTCTGGTTTGCGCACAGGCGGCGACTGTTTCAGTGGGGTTAGACTAATGGGGTAGGGCACTGGGGAATTGGGCTGGGAGGACTTTAGGACAGGGCAGGGGAATAGAGAGAGACTTCCCCCCTCCCCTCCCCCAATTAGCCATCCTGTTCCAGGCTGGAACCTGGCTTGGCTGAGACCTTGATCTCATGGAGGCGAGGCTGGAGCTTGCTCCAGGATCGAGGCCTCAGGCTCTCGCATGGTTTGATTCAGACCGTGCGCCGATGGGCTAGTGAGGCAGGGCTGCCTTGTGGATCAGCGCCGGAGGGAGCTCCCAAGCTGCCTGACTTGGCTGTAGGCTGAGATTCCAGGGTGTGAGGAGCCCTGCTCCCCTTCCAGTTCCCTGGCATCTGTGGATCTGACTTCCCGTCAACCCCAAAGCCTCCCAGTTTATTTCCAGGTGTGCCACAAAGCTTGACCTGGCCAAAGGGCCTTAGCTAACCCTGGAAAGAGGGGGATTCATTGGATTCCCCACCAGGAGCTGCCTGGGCCTGGACCAGGGCATGATGGTCAGTTTCTCCCTTACCTCTGGGGTTGTGCCTAGTCCCTAGTGTCAGCTAGAGCAGTCTCTGGGCTACTCTAATTCATGCTCTTGCACAAAAGCGTGGAGTACCCATAATGCAACATGATCTGGCCACGCCCACCATCCGCTAGGTTTGTTGCCCTTCTAGCTTCCCACGGGCTGGGGGAGGCCCTGCCCCCTGCCTATATGGGGAGGAGGCAGGTGTTTGTCTCCGCCCACTTTATTCTGCTTTAAAGGGGCCTGAACCGAGAATCCGCTTCATCGTGTCAGCTGCCCCTAGCGGTCCCGGGCCTCGAATCCAAAAGGAGTCAGGCGTATCCCAGGGGGACGTGGCCAGCCCTGCAACGCTTCATCGCGTCCTGCCCCGGCTGTGGAGACCGGGTTGGCCCCGGGGTGGTGGCGGGTGAAGGAAAGCGGCGAGTCACCCCAAGGTTGGGACGTGCAATCTATAAAGAGAAGCCAACTTCTTGCTTTAAAAAAAAAAAAAAAAAGTGCCTTTAGAGGAAGCCAAAAGATTGACCCGTCACTCGTAGCCATCCAAGTCCAGCTAAGCTGTAGCCGACTGGTAGAGGCCTTGTCTGGCCATGCGCTCTTTTCTCATTGGCTAGCTTTGCTGGATTCTGCCCCTTCCCTCCCCACTTTTCCCAGAACGATTTGAGAGCACGAGAAATGCATCGATTTCTAGGCCAGGCAGGGTCATTAGCTCTACCGCCCCCTGCTGACTGTCTAGGCTGTGAACTTTCAGTCCTGTCTTGCACCCAGCTAGATACGCCGGCTTTGGTGTTTCAAATCCTTGCACTCCGCTCTCTGGAACAGGCGGGATGTCATGTAGCAGGTGAACCTTGGAAGAGGAGATTGGCGCAAAAATGGTGCCTGAAGAAACTGAAACCCGACCAAAGTGGCATGGATTTAGGGCATGACTGTTCCGTGTTTTAGTGCCTGGCATGCTGGGCCCAAGGCTCTTACTGGGCTCCTAAGCATTACCATAATATGCCTAATAAACAATCCTAATGCCTTTGAAAATCATGACCTTTGACTGATTTATAAACGCGCGTGCATCGTGGCTAGCTGGTATATTTACCTGGCGGTGTAGCTCTGCCGGGCTATGTTTACGCTGCGGAGCTATCACGAAACAGCTGCTCCATATCTTTTGAGCAAGCCCCTTGTTTCGAAATGTAAGGGGCGCGTGATTCTGACATCCCTGTAAATCTCGTTTCACGAGGAGGAAGGAATGTTTCAGAATAGGGCCCTATTTTAATTTTGAAAAAATTGATTTCAAAATGAACTCCGAAATAAGCGATGCAATTTGTGCCCGCAAAAGCTCATGGTACCATCTGCATTTTTTGTTCGTCTCTTAGATGTGGCAGGACCATTTGTTATTGGGTTTTTTTTCGGTTACAGACCCACACGGCTCCCCCTCTGTGTCCTTAATCATTCGCTTTGGGCACAGTTACGCAGCAGGGCTAACCTCGAAACAAGCTCCGCAGCTTGAGCTATGCTAATTGCGTCGCTTAAGTCGAAATAGCTAATTTCGACTTTTGGTTCTGTCTACGCAGCAGTTATTCTGAAATAGAGACCTCGTCCCCCGACTTCCCTTGCTCCTCAGGAAATGGGGAGTACTTACTCAGAAGTCGGAGTAAGAAGCCTGTTGTGAAGTGATTTCGAAATAACGGGCTTGCTGTGTGGACGTGCGCTACGTTATTTCGGAATAACGCTGCTGTGTAGACATAGGCGACGGATTCAGCCCAAATTACGCCAGTGTCAATTTTTACAGCTGTCTTTTTTTTTTTTCTCTTAGGGAGGGGGGAAATACAGACCCTTGTCAGTTTCACCCAACAAACAGCTTCCAAATGTCTTTGCAGGAAGCTGGGGGCATTGGAGGAAAATCCACCTGCAAATTTGGAGGCCACGTGAATGGCGCCAAGGGAAAGAACTGTCTGCTTCCTAATGATTTTTTTGCACTTACTGTTAAGGGAGGGTGTGGGGTTTAAACTAACAAGGTGATTTGTCATTAGGATAAGGCTAATTAAAGATGGGCAGCTCTCCAGTGGCTGCCAGCTGTTTTTGTGACTCTCTAATGGCAAAAGGCTCTTTCGGCTGGGGGCGCGAAGGATGTGGTTGGAAAAACCAAACCAAGCCTTCCCTGGAGCAAGCATTGAGGAAATGGAGCTTGGAAGGACAGGGGGACAGGGAGCTAGTGCTGAAAGCGCCGGCGTGAGACCTGAGTTCAATTCCTCCTTTTTTGAGCCTCACTTTCCCCAAGCCAAGCTGCACAACCCTGCCCTTTGCCTCGTCTATTTCTACTGGAAACTAGAGCTGGGTCGTGTTTTCCTTTGCTGGCAAGTCTGAAAAATCTACCCCTCCCCCCTCCAATTTCAGGGTCGTCCCTAGAAACACACCTTTCCACAGTTCTCAGCAAAGGGAAAAGCGGGGGTATAGGGGGCGGGTGCTGTTTTGGCTTGAACAAAACATTTTGCTCATTTTCCATGAGGCTTTTTTATTGTGACGTGAAAAAATAAACAGGCAGGAAATAACAAAAAGTGGGACCATGTCCGTTGCAACACTTTTCTGCCTTTTGTTATCTATGCAAACAGCCACCCAGAACCACCGCGAATTTGAGGAAGGTGCCGGCATCACCCAACCTGCATTTTTGGCTGAAATAACATTATAGTCCCAACAGTTTGTAAACACTTTGACTGCGTCTAGACTGGCATGATTTTGCGCAAAAGCAGTTGCTTTTGCACAAAATCTTGCCGCCTGTCTACACTGCCCGCAAGTATTTGTGCAAGAACACTGACGTTGTAATGTACAAAATCAGTGGTTCTTGCACAAATACTCTGATGCTCCCGCTCAGGAATAAGCCCTCTTGTGCAAGTATTCTTGTGCAAGAGGGCCAGTGTAGACAGCCATGTTTATTTCTTGCGCAAGAAAGCCCGATGGCTAAAATGGCCATCGGAGCTTTCTTGCCCAAGAGTGCGTCAACACTGGCACGGATGCTTTTGCACAAAAGCAAATCTTTTGCGCAAAGGCACATGCCAGTATAGACGCTCTCTTGCGCAAATATTTCACGGAAAAACTTTTCCGCTAAAAGTATTTGCGCAAAATCATGCCAGTCTAGATGCAGATTTTGTGGCAGGGACTGTCTGCTGTAATGGTGTGGATTCGGATAAGGGTTGGCTGTAATTTTCTCTCTTCCCTGCCGCAAGTGTGGAATACATTTTGTCACTTGCACCAAAGCTTGTGTGGATGTGCACACCTGCAGAAATATATGCTTGTGGCTGGGGGTTCTCTAAGCAGCTGGGTGACATTTAAATCTCATTTGCCCAACTGCCCAGGCGCTGAGCTTACAGGGAACACGGGTCCTGATTTTGGTCCGGGTCTCTGCATTGTCTGGCCTCCAACAGGACAGGGCCTTGATCTTAACAGAACTAACTCCCCCATCTGCTCTCCTGCTTCCCACATCCCCTGCTTCATGTAAACAATGTTGTCACGTGGGGCTCAGCTGCTAATCTGCAGCAAAGCGGTGTGGCCACTTCCCTAGTTAGGGGGCTGGGGGAGAGGGGCCTGGGCCCAGGCCGGAGCCCTGTTGTGTTCTCCTTTCCTTGGGCCTGAGTCTGTCGATACGCCGGCGACTGTGCCGTGCTTGGGGGAGGTTTCCTCCCCTGCGGTTTGCAGAAGGGGAGGGAGGAGCATGAAATATTTAGCAGCCAGCGCTGCGTGTAATTGGCACCGGTCGGGGCCTCGCACCCGGCTGCCAGGGGGGCTGCAGCAGAACCCCAACGGCCTCCTCCTGACAGATGGGCCCCCGCAAGCTGCTCTGCCAAGGGGGCGGCCCAGCCCATGCCCGCAGGGCGAAGGGTGACACAGATGGGACTCTACCAAAGGGTGGGGGGCTGGCGGGCGGGTGTCGTGGGAATAGCGCCAGGCTGATTGACACCCCGCAGGAAGCAGGCCCCGGATTACTCAGCAGGGAGATTTTATCGCTGATGCTGGCTGGTGTTAGATGTCCTGTGGGTGGCTCCTGCTGTCAATCAACCAGTCACATGCAGCCGGGCTGCTACAGCCCAGATGGGGCACCCGAATTGCACAGCTGCAGGCAGAAGAGCCAGGCGGAGCGCCCAGGGCAGGCCGGTGAATGGAGACTAGGGCGGTTACTTACGTCCCAAACCCTCCTCTTGTGCCTTTCAGGCTTAAACGGGAGCTCTACTGAGCAAGATGAGAGCGCCCCTGGTCCAACGTGTGCCCTGGATGCTGTGGGGGTGATCTGTGGTTCTCTGAGCCTCAGTGGCACCCAGGCACTCTAAGGACCCCGCCCCCCAACAGCTGGTCTGACAAAGGAAGCCACTGGCTCCTCTGATGACTGACACTGGAACATCTCTGGGGCAGGAATCCCCTGGGCATATCACTGCCCCCTACTGGCTAGATCTGCTAGTCGCCCCATCGCCCTGGCACAGTATAGCCAGTGAGATGCCGCCCCTGTGGGGAAGAGCAACCCAGTTAACCAGACACAAGGTGGGAGAAAGGAAGGGTGGCTCGGGGAAACTGAGGCACCAATGGCCTGACCAGTTCAAGGGCTGGGAGGGAATTTGGAGGTCAGTGGCGGGAGTCAAACCAAGGCCTCCGAGACTACTGGAGAGGATTGTGTCCCAGACATGAGGCTGCACCGCTCTGTCCTCCTAACTGCAGCGGATGGCAGAGGCCTCAGCTGTTGTCCGTGCCTCTGGAGGGGGTGGCTTCTGCCCCAGTGGAGGTGGCTGGTGTGATACCTGGCACCGTCCCCACCCTGCCCCAATCCATAGCCCCGCACTGGCACCAGAACAAACAAGAAAGTTTAGAAAACTTTTATTAGCTCTTTTTTCCCTTTAAAGCAGCAGCCCCCCGGGGCACAGAGCCGGGCCTGCCAGCCAGCACATGCAAGAGCCAGGCGCGAGGCAGGCCTGGCCCTGCCGAGAGGGGGCGAGTGCCGTGTTCTTCCCACCTGGTCGGACTGGGCTGCCCGGCAAGGCACCACGGAGCAAAGCAGCTGGGGGAAGGACTGGTGCCGTCATGGGGGCAGGCGTCCCTGGCTCCTGCGGGAATGGCGAGGCTGGCGACCTCTACCCCTCCCCAGGGCCTGGGGGCTCTCAGTGCCCCCTACTGGAGAGGGACCAATGGCCCCTTGGGAAGCCTGTTTGCCCCACAGTGGGGGGCTGTCTCTGCCTCCCCCCCACACACAACCTGTCTCTGCCTCCCCCCCCCCAACCTGCCTCTGCCTCCTACTGTCTCCCCAGCCCTGCGCCACTCATCACTCACACCTCCAATGGGGGGGGGTGGGGGAATTAAATAAGATTAAAATAATAATAAAGGCCCAACACTGCCGGGAGTTTGCAATGTCCTGCCAACCTCCCCTGCCCCACATGGGTCCCTTCCCCATCCCTGTCACAACTTCCCCAGTTCTCGGCTCCGCCACACCTGCTCCTCCCTTCTGGTACCAGGCCCCTCCCCGCAGCCAGTCCTGTCGTCCTTTTGCCCCCCCCTTACACATCCCCCCACGCTCACTATGGGGGGGGGAGCCTTCCAGCCCCCACAAGGCACCTTCTTCACCCTGCCGTATTTCCTGGGGGTGTCCCTGGAAGGTGCTTGCTCTCTGGTGCCCGCTAGGGGACAGACTTTGCACAGCAGCATAGGTGCGTGCTGCTGCCGGCCAGCTAGGCAAGCTGGCCCTTTGCCTCAGTTAGCAAGCGTGCCGGCTTCGGGCTCCAGAGGTCCCAGGTTTGGTCCCAGCCAATGGCCAGGGGGAGGGCGAACCACCCTCCTTTCTCCTTTACTGGGCAAGCTCACTACCTGGATCCCCCTCCTCTTCCCGGCACCTCCAGACCTGGCAGCTCAGAGCCCAGCTGGGCCTGGCAGCTCAGCAGCTGTGAGCCCTGGCAGCTCAGAGCCTGGCAGCTCAGAGCCCGGCACCTTCAGACTTGGCACCTCCGGGCCTGGCATCTCAGAGCCTGGCACCTTCAGACCTGGCACCTCCGGGCCCGGCATCTCAGAGCCCGGCACCTTCAGACCTGGCACCTCCGGGCCTGGCATCTCAGAGCCCGGCACCTCCAGGTTTGCCACGTCCGTTATGAAAGTAAAACAATTGCCTGAGCCCAGCAGCTCTCTTGTTACAAATTAAGCAGCGAGGCCGGGCGCAGGGATCACTCGCCAATTTCCTGATTCTGTTCTTTTCCTGGTTCTGTTTGTTTCCTCAGAGGCATCTGGCAGGACACTGGGCAAGATGGACCATTGGGCTGAGCCAGCCTGGCTGTTCTTATCTACCGGCCGCCCCTTCCACCTGGCAGTGTGGGACATCCCCCGCTTCCCAGGGCTAGCGTGTTCTCTATCAATCCCGCGCCTGGCCTTGGCTCAGAGCTGGCGTCAGCAGGCCGGGAGAGGGGCCGGCCGGCCAAGGTTTGATGTGGAAGAACGTCTGCGTCCGAGGCTGGAGGCGGGGGCTAGATGGCCGCTGCGGTGACAGGAAGAGACCCAAGGGACCTGGGGGGAGCCCACAGCCAGACGACCTAACCGCCCCCCTACCCAAAAGAACACCACCACAAGAATATTAGCCCTTGCCGCTTCTGGCTGTAGGAGCTGCCCTCCCCAGCCAGTGTGCGTGTTTGTGTGTTGGGGGGGAGAATCCCCGTCTCAATATTGGGGGGGGGGGGCTTCACAAGGTTCATAGAAATCCAGGCAGCGTCCATAATAGGCCCAAGTTAAATCCAGCCTAGTGCAAAACAGGCAGGCGCTATCCACAGTGGGTGTCCCAGGGGAGCTGATGGGGGGGGGGGGCGCTGCCCCTTAGCGATGGACATAGGCCCCAAGCTGGAACAACGGGTCCAGGGCGCATGCAGGTGGGTGAAGTTTAGAACGGCTCCGCGGCCCAAGGTTGGGGTGGGGGAGTGGGGTGGGGGGGTTGTGATGCTGCCCCTGCTGGATGGACTGTCAATACCTACCCAGCCATGTGCTGGTTGGGGGGGGGGGGGAGAGGGCAGGGCTGGAGTTGCATATCCTGCCCCCTGCTGGATGGGCTCCTCTGGCCTGTGTGCAAAGGGGGGCTGCTGGGTGCATCATGCTGGGTGGGATAGGTCAGCACAGCTGGGCATGCCCCATACGGCCCCTTGCTGGATGGATAGGCCAACATGGTGTGGTGAGGCGGGGCAGGGCATGCCCCATACTGCCCCCTGCTGGATAACACAGTCAGCATCCTGGGCTGGGCATGCCCCACACTGCCTCCTGCTGGATAACACAGTCAGCATCCTGGGCTGGGCATGCCCCATACTGCCCCCTGCTGGATAACACAGTCAGCATCCTGGGCTGGGCATGCCCCATACTGCCCCCTGCTGGATAACACAGTCAGCATCCTGGGCTGGGCATGCCCCACACTGCCCCCTGCTGGATAACACAGTCAGCATCCTGGGCTGGGCATGCCCCACACTGCCCCCTGCTGGATAACACAGTCAGCATCCTGGGCTGGGCATGCCCCACACTGCCCCCTGCTGGATAACACAGTCAGCATCCTGGGCTGGGCATGCCCCACACTGCCCCCTGCTGGATAACACAGTCAGCATCCTTGGCTGGGCATGCCCCACACTGCCCCCTGCTGGATAACACAGTCAGCATCCTGGGCTGGGCATGCCCCATACTGCCCCCTGCTGGATAACACAGTCAGCATCCTGGGCTGGGCATGCCCCATACTGCCCCCTGCTGGATAACACAGTCAGCATCCTGGGCTGGGCATGCCCCACACTGCCTCCTGCTTGGGTGGAAGCTCACCCCCAACGGCCCTGGAATCCGTCCCCTGGGGTAATCAATGGCCTGGCCTTGACTCCCTGGGGCCACCAGCCCTCGCTGACCCCCCTCCAGCCAGTTGTGTGGCTCAGGCTGCGTCCCTCTCCCCAGCACGGCCCTGCCCCCTCTGCTCAGCATGCCGTGCCTGAGCCCTGTCCCACCCGTTGCTGGCAGGCCAGGGGGCCTCCTGTGCTGTGCAGGGGGAGAGCTGTTCGGTGCATGCAGGGGAGGCCGCCCAGAGGAGAAGGGGGGGGCTAACCAGTGCCAAGTCTCCTCCCCAGGCAGGGACACGGAGACAGTGGGTGGCAAGGGGGGCAGGGCAGGCTGCTAGCTCGGACTTCACGGGAAGCGGGTGTGGGGTGGCAAGGAAGGTCTCTGCAGAGGTAGGGCCCCGGCTCCTGTCTGGGCACTGGTGTTTTAGGGTGCAGCCCCCTGGATGAACCGGGCAGTGCCTGGGTTGAGGGGGAGCTGCGGCAGTTCCAGCTGGGATCTTGTAACGCTATTTGGGGGGGGCGTTCCTCTCGGCAGGAGGCGGCCCCCAGTGGGATCCAGTGGCAGCACTGGAAGTCTGGGTGGGGGAAGGGAAATGGCTAGTGGCGGACTCTCCAATGGGGTGCAGCGGTGGTGCTGATCGGAGGGTTTCCCCAGTGGTAGGGCTGAGTTGGGAGTGTTGATTGGAGGCCTCTCCACTGGGATCCAGTTTGGGTATTGATTGGAGGGTTTCCCCGGGGGGATCCAGTGTCGGTGCTGAACTGGGGGTGCTGATTGGAGGGTTTCCCCGGTGGGATCCAGTGTCGGTGCTGAGCTGGGGGTGCTGATTGGAGGGTTTCCCCGGTGGGATCCAATGTCGGTGCTGATTGGGGGGGTTTCCCCGGTGGGATCCAGTGTCCGTGCTGAGCTGGGGGTGCTGATTGGAGGGTTTCCCCGGGGGACCCAGTGTCGGTGCTGAGCTGGGGGTGCTGATTGGAGGGTTTCCCCGGTGGGATCCAATGTCGGTGCTGATCGGGGGAGGTTTCCCCGGGGGGATCCAGTGTCGGTGCTGAGCTGGGGGTGCTGATTGGAGGGTTTCCCCGGGGGATCCAGTGTCGGTGCTGAGCTGGGGGTGCTGATTGGAGGGTTTCCCCGGGGGATCCAGTGTCGGTGCTGAGCTGGGGGTGCTGATTGGAGGGTTTCCCCGGGGGATCCAGTGTCGGTGCTGAGCTGGGGGTGCTGATTGGGGGGGTTTCCCCGGTGGGATCCAGTGTCGGTGCTGATTGGGGGGGTTTCCCCGGGGGGATCCAGTGTCGGTGCCATTGGGGGTGCTGAATGGAGGAGTCTCTACTGGAATCCACTGGCAGTGAAATGTCAGCAAGTGCTTGTGGAGGGGGTGCAGCAAAGCCCCCCCCCCCTCCCGCGTGCAGGAAATGTGCAGCATGCAGGGAACGGGGCCGTGCGTGTGTCATGCACGTCCAGGAGCGACGCCCCCTCCGCAAAACTGGGGGAGGGGGTTGGAGAGTCTCAAACTCAAAAAAGCCGAAACTTCAGCCTTGTCTTAACCCCCCCATGCCCCGGCTCTGCTCCTCGCCCACCCCTGGCCAAGCTGCCCCCAGCAGACGTGCTCCGCCTGGCAGTCAGGCTGAAGGGTTCCTCCTTCCCCCCCGGGCCTGCTCCAGGGTTTGGTCCCCTGGCCCGGCGCAGTCCTGCCGGCATGGGAGGGGGGCCGGGGGTTGGGTACAGCTGAGCTCTCGCAGCGTCTCCGGAGGCCCCCAGCTCCGGCACTTCCCGGCCCCGCTCTTGCGCCAGCCGGCTCCAAAGTGCAGCGTGGGAGGGCGGGTGGGGGGGGGGGGGCATCCTTGCCTGCAGGGGCAGCGGGTTCATCTGGACGTCACGCCCAGCAGCTGCTTCATGTTCTCGTAGACCACGTAGCTGATGCTGACGGCCGGGATCACCTTCATGAAGTTGGGGGCGATGCCCCGGTACAGGCCCAGCACCCCTTCCCGCGACAGGATATGCCTGAAGAGCCCCAGCATGGTGGGCTGGGGGGCACCCTCTATGGAGGCTGGGGGGAGAAGGGGTCCCGGTCAGGTCCTGCCCATTATGGTCACCTTCACCCGACCCCCACTCTCAGGGCCTGAGGCTCAGTTACACTCAGGCTATGGGGGAACGGGAGGTGACCCCAAAAAATCTCCCTGCAGAGGGGACTTTCCCTACCCCAGTTTTTAGGGAGCTCTGCCCCACAGCAGGTGGCTCGGAGGCATTGCCATAGGGCCAATGGGGGGCAAAGCATAAGGTCGAGCAGGGAGCCAGGCAGAAAGCCCCAAATGTGGTGAATGCATCCGGTATCAGCCGTACAGCCACGCAGCACAGGGACGGCTCACTCCGCATGGAAATGCAGCTGCGTCTGGGGAGAGGCACGGCCTCTGGGCGCGGCGATGCTGCACAGGGAGGGCGTGTCCCAGGGCTGACACTGACTTACACTAAACTCGCCCCCACCCCACGGATCTGCCCTGGCACTGGTCCAGGAGAAGTGCAGTGGGGAAGGGGCCGAGCGCCCCCTGGGCACGGCGAGGGAGACCCCATCTCTCCCTCAGTCACGGCCCCAGTCTGGAGAGGAGGCAGCCGGGCACCGCGGCTGCTGCTGATCCCGCCTCTCCCTGGCTGTATGGGGACTGGATCACTGGTCCAACGGGATGTTCGCCGAACCCATAATGCACCGGGTCAACTCCTGGGATCTCGCTGCTTTTGCATCCTGAGGCCACACCCAGCCCTGTGATATCTGGGCCACTGCTGGCGCCCCCCCCCCCCCCGCCCCATCTCACCTTGGGCTTGCATCCGGGTCCTCACCAAGGCCAGGGGGTAGCTGGCGATCTGCCCGCAGGTGCTGGACACTGTGCCGCAGGCCAGGAGCACCAGGATGCCTGGGTCGGCGGTGTGCGAGCTGTATTTCTGAAGCCACATGTTCTTCAGCGTCTGCAGGGAGGAGGAGAGCAGAGCTGACGAGGGGTGGATGGATGCCAGGGCTGGGGGGTTCCAGCAGAGGGATGGGAGTACTGGGTGGATGCCAGGGATGGTAGGCTGCCGGGGGACTCAAAGTGAGGATCCCTGGGCTCTCCCCCTAGTTCTGGGAGAGGAGTGGGGTCTAGTGGTTAGAGCAGGGGGGAGAATGGGAGTCAGGACTCCTAGATTCTACCCCCAGCTCCAGGGGAGGAGAGGGAAAGTGGTGTCTAGTGGTAAGAGCGGGGGAGGAGAATGGGAGTCAGGACTTCTAGATTCTACCCCCAGCTCTGGGGGGGGGGGGGGAGGAAGTGGTGTCTAGTGGTTAGAGCAGGGGAGGAGAATGGGAGTCAGGACTCCTAGAGTCTACTCCCAGCTCTGGGAGGAGAGCAGGGTCTAATGGTTAGAGTGGGACGGGTCTGTAAGTCAGGACTCCAGCATGTGACAAATGGGTCCACTCGCAGCCCCCTACTTCCAACCGTGGGGGAGGAGCTTATGTGCAAACAGGCTCCGCCCGGCTTGCAGGCCCGTGCGCCTCTGGCCCTGACCTCGTAGATAGCCAGGTCGATGCCGGCGTAGGGGATGATGCCCAGCACGTTGGGCAGGTAGCCCTTGTAAAAGGCCCGGAGTCCCTCCTTCCGTAGGATCTTCTTTGCGCAGTCCGCCATCCCTGCGTACTGGCCCGTCTTCCGCAGGGTCAGCCGGGTCTTCAGCACCTGGGGGACAGATTCCTTAAGGACCGTGATAAGGGGCACCATGGAAATGCAGCCGCCTCTGGGGTGGGGCACGGCCACGGGCTAGCAGTGCAGCACTGGCTTGCTCAACACTAAAATGCAGCCGCCTCTGGGGTGGGGCACGGCCACGGGCTAGCAGTGCAGCACTGGCTTGCCCAACACTGAAATGCAGCCGCCTCTGGGGTGGGGCAGGCAAACGGTTTGACAGAGCAGCTTAGTACTGGACCACAAAATCATTGGGAGGATGGGGGAGAAGGGGGCATTTCTCCAGCTGGCATCTAGCCAATTGCAAGAGGAGAGTACCCCCTCCTGTGCCCCCCACCCTGCAGCACAGCACCGGCTAGTGCCCTACAGGGGCATCCGGATCAGCACTGGGTCAGAGCCCTCTAGCGCCACATTGGGATCCGAACGCAGTCCAAGTGCGCACCTCCTACATTGCCTGGGGTACTTATCTCTGATCCTTCCCAATCGTCACTGTATTTAGCCTCAGGCAGGACACGGCTCATGCTGCTATTACCCCCATTGTGCAGCGAGGGAAACTGAGGCCAGGATGCTGAGGGACATGCCCAAGGTCACGCAGCCAGGCATTGGCAGAGCTGGGGCCTGAATTCAGCTCTTACGAACAGCAGGCCTGTGCCTTCGCCATTCCTCCAACAACACCGCAAGTCCCTGCTTTCACACCGGGCAGGAGAACTTTCAAAGGAGGCAGGGCAGTAGCTACCACGCTGGATGCAAACCCTGGCTATGTGCTCCCTGGCGGTGGCTCGGCATCCGCAGGGGCCTCACCTCCATGGGGTAAATGATTGTCTGAGCGGTGGCGCCGGCCAGCGAGCCGGCCACAAATCTCTCCTGCACCCGCAGCGTCTCCTGCTGGCCGCGGATCCCACGCTTGATCTGGGATGAGAAACAATAGATCAATCGCCTGTGCCCAGAAGGCATTTTCCAGTTTGCAGTCCCCGCCCCACCTTCTAGTGGGCAAAAGCTGTAGTCCAAAGGAACGGTCTTGGGGGTGGGGTGGGGGGGGGCTGTCTGCATTCAGAGGGGCTTGGGACTCGAACTGGGAGCCAAGATGCCTTGGTTCTGGGAGGGGAGAGGGATCTAGTGGGTTAGACTAGGGGAACTAGGAGCCAGGACTCCTGGGTTCGTTCCCTGGCTTTGCACCCCCCCCCCACATCCCCCCCCCCCGCCATAGCTCCACACTCCCCACACCCACCTGCTCGTAGGCCATGAACTTGATGGCCGACTCGGGCGCAATCTTCAGCACGTTGATTCCGTTGCCGCGCCACAGCGAGCGGACGCCCCCTTCCTGGATCATGCCTTTCAGCCCCCCAAACACATTCATGTGGTTGGTCTTGGAGGCATGAACCTGTGCCGGAGAGGCTGCAGCATCAGTGCCCCGGGGAGGGGACCCTGCCTGGGCGGGGTGGGATGTGGCCCAGCCTCGCCCCGGCCTCCTGGAATGCGGCCGCCTCTGGGGTGGGGCACAAGGAGGTTGTCCCAAGCCTGCGCGTTCAGAGCGGAAATGGGGCCACTTCTGGGGTGGGGGCCCTCAACTGGGCTCGCTGCCCATCTCCAACCCCTCCCCCTGCCTGTCCTTCTGCAATGCCTCTCATTGGCACTCTCTGCCCAATCCCCAGGTGCTGCTCTATTCCATGCCCGCAGATGCCCACGGGCGCCACTGCACGGCCAGGCTGCCCAGATGCAGAAGGCCCGCTTCCCAATAGCCACAGAATTCGGGGGCCTATTTTTTTTATTTACCTGCATGAAAACTTTAAGCCGGTCCAAGGGGGCGGTTCCGGTTCTGGAGACGGCTCCTGCCATGGCGCCTGCCAGCAGCTGCTTCCACCACATCCCCGTCTTCTTCTCCTTCTCGGAGAATTCGTCAGGCACGGTAAGGCACTCCCCGATATCCAGGACCTGCCAGGGGAGATGGGGAGGGGGGTGAGTGGATCAGAACCAGGACCCCCAGGAATAGCCAGAGCCCTGGAAGGAAACCCCCTAAAGAACAGCACCACTGGGCTGCTATCAGCTGACCTCAAAGCGCTTTACCAAGGAGGTCAGTAACAGGACCCACCTACAGATGGGGAAACTGAGGCATGGAGGGTATGCCGAATGGCAGAGCCAGGAACAGAACCCAGGACTCCAGGTGGTAGGGTACAGTACAATTCGGCCTGTGGTGCCCATGAGGGCGCTGCTGCCTGGTCCCCTGGCATGGCAGCTGGTGCTGGATGGGTGGCATGGGAGAGCGACGCTTTCCCTCTACTGGGGAAGGGGCCAGAACCGCACATGGGCGCCAGAGAAGGGTGATGCTGTTTGGGCACAGCAGCCGGGGGCTGGGTTGGAGCTGGGAAGCCCCATGGCTTGTTCCCTGCCCCCCCAGAGCCAGCCAGTCCCCCTGACCCAGGGCTGGATCGGAACCAGGGCCCTCCGGTGGGGAAAAGCCTCTTCTCCCTCCTGCCAACCCAACCCCATGCTACCGGGAGCCTGGGACTTGTTCATGATCTGGGTCAATTTACCTTGGCCGGTCACCACGTCTCACACCTCCAGGGAGCGAGCGAGCGGGGCTCCCCCGACAGGAGCCCACAAGGCCATGGGGCAGGTGGGGGGGGGGGCGCCCTGATAACAGGCGACTAGGTTTTCCAATAAAGGACTCCCAGAGCCCATCCCCACCTTGGCTCTCCCCAAGGACACTCACTCCCTTCCCCCAGCTCCGCTCCCCGTTGCAGCTGCCCCCAGACCGTTCATGAGCCGGGGAAGGGGGTCACCTGCAGCTGGGGGGAGCCAGGTGGCAGGAGAATCCCTGGCCCCATGGCTGTGTTACAGGGGCCCCCGAATTAGCAATTCAGATTTTGGCCGGGGCCCAGGGGGAAGGTACCCCTCCCCAACACTACCACCAGTCACCTGCGCTATGGGGAAACTGAGGCACGGCGCCAGGCCGGGACTCGGCCGGCACAGCGCATGGAGACTATGACAGAGCTGGGGAGACCCCTGAGTTCTCCCCTCTCTCTGCTCTAATTCCCTCGTCCCCACGCCCTCCGGGGATAAAAACCGAGGAGTCCTGACTCCTAGCTCCCCTCCCCCGCTCCCGGCTCTAATCGCTGGACCCATGGGGAACCCCGGCCTGCCACAAGCAGGGGTTTTAATAATCCCGGCTGGCTAGAAGTGGGGCACGGACAGACAGAGAAAGACGCCCCTGGGGATGAATAACCCCACATCCTACCCGTTGGGGATCCCCCAGGACAGATCCCAAGCCCCCGAGGTGTCTCTGTTCAGCCTCCCACAGCTGGGCCAGCGCCTGGACTCTGGGGAGCCCACTGAGAGCGGCCCGGCGGAGCACGGTGGGGCACGCACCAGCCGGGCGCCCTGCGGCGGACGAGGGCTCCTCCATGGCTGGGTGGCGAGTGGGAGAAGGTGAGAGAGGGTGGGAAGGGCTGGGCAGGCAATAAAGCCTCCTAGAAATCCTGCTAATGAGATTAGAGGGCTTGTGGTGGAGGAGGGACTTGGGCAGAGCCGCTCTGTCCTCTAGCTCATCCGGCCGTTGCAGGGAGGGGAAACTGAGGCACGGGGGAAGGGGAACAGACATCGATGCCTCATGGCACCCTTGGAAAGGGTTCAGAAAAGGGCAACTAAAATGATGAGGGGTTTGGAACAGGTCCCTTATGAGGAGAGGTTAAAGCGACTGGGACTTTTCAGCTTAGAGAAGAGGAGACTGAGGAGGGATATGAGAGAGGTCTATAAAATCATGAGTGGTGTGGAGAGGGCGGATAAAGAAAAGTTATTTATTAGTTCCCTAAATAGAAGAACTAGAGGACACCAAATGAAATGAATGGGGAGCAGGTTTAAAACTAATGAAAGAAAGTTCTTCTTCACACAGCGTGTAGTCAACCTGTGGAACTCCTTGCCAGAGGAGGCTGTGAAGGCTAGGACTATAATAGAGTTTAAAGAGAAGCTGGATAATTTCATGGAGGTTAGGTCCATAAAAGGCTATTAGCCAGGGGATAAAATGGTGTCCTTGGCCTCTGTTTGTCAGAGGCTGGAGAGGGATGGCAGGAGACAAATCGCTTGATCATTGTCTTCGGTCCACCCCCTCTGGGGCACCTGGTGTTGGCCACTGTCGGCAGACAGGCTACTGGGCTAGATGGACCTTTGGTCTGACCCAGTACGGCCCTTCTTATGTTCTCATGGTAGCACTCGGAGGGTGCCCTGCCTCCCTGTGGCCCCCCCAAAATGTTAATTGCTAAATGGGATGCCCCCACAGACCCCCCTCCCCACCCCCTGGGTTGCTCGCCCAGCACCCCCTCCCCATGCAGGCAGCAGTCGCCGCTGGAAACAGACACGGGGAGGGGCAGGGGCTCCCCTCCCCCACCCGCCGCTCTAACCACTGGTCTCCACTCCTCTCCTGAAGCTGGGGATAGAACCCAGGAGGCTGGAGGCCCGGCTGCGCTGGTCTGACCCGCCCCCTATCAATCACGTTTAAATATAAACAGTAAATCTCAGCCGGTGTGGGTCACTGGTGAGATTAGCCCAGCAGGGAAACAGCCCTCGCAGGGCTGGCCCCCTCCCAGCTGCCCCGGCCCCGGAGGGGGTAGGCCATGGCTCCCTGGGGAAAGGGGGGCAGGGCGCTGCTCAGTCTGGAGAGACCCGCTGGGCTGCTCCCCTTGGGCCGCCGACAGACCGAGAGCAAGAGACGGCTCTGCCCTTAGTGGCAGGGACAGAACCCAGGAGTCCTGGCGCCACTGGCCCCGCCCCCTTGACCCGGGCCCCGCCCAGAGTCAGGAAATGAACCCAGGAGTCCTGGTTCCCAGGCCTCTGCTCTAACCACTAGATCCCACTCCCATCCCAGAGATGGGGAGAGAACCCAGGAGTCCTGGCTCCCAGGCCTCTGCTCTAACCACTAGATCCCACTCCCATCCCAGAGATGGGGAGAGAACCCAGGAGTCCTGGCTCCCAGGCCTCTGCTCTAACCACTAGATCCCACTCCCATCCCAGAGATGGGGAGAGAACCCAGGAGTCCTGGCTCCCAGGCCTCTGCTCTAACCACTAGATCCCACTCCCATCCCAGAGATGGGGAGAGAACCCAGGAGTCCTGGCTCCCAGGCCCCTGCTCTAACCACTAGGCTCCCTTCCCAGAACCTGGCTCTAACCCATCCACTCCACTCGGAGCCAGGTATAATCCCAGGGTTCGTAGCCACCCTCCCCTCCCACTGCTGGGTCCCCCGGTTCCAGCCCCGCCAGGCACCTCCCTGTCTCGGGCGGCCCCGGCCAGGTGACACAAGCCGGTGGGTGCCGGCCCCTGGGGGGAACGGGGGGAGACCTGGGCTCTCCGGGAGCGGCTCCCCCTCACCATGGAGTGCTTCCAGTAGTGGACGACCTCCTCCATGTTCTCCAGCGGGTTGAGGATGAAGTGGTCTCTCCACTCGAGCCAGTCGATGGTCATGGTGCCGTCCTTGTCCATGCTGCCAGGCAGACCAGAGACACACCCAGGGTGAGGGGCGCCCCACAGGACCCGCCCCAGCCCCGCTGCTGGCCACACCCCAGCCCTGGGCACAGACACTCAGCCGCCAAGACAGGAAGCAGGTTTATTCTCCCCAAGTCACAGCAGGGGGAGCTGGGACAGAGAACTACCCCCCCCCCCCCCCCCGATCTCATCCCATCCTGGGAATCAAGGGCAAAGCTGAGAACAGAACCCAGGAGCTGGGGCCCCTAGTCCCTGCTCTATCCACTAGTCCCCACTCCCCTCCCAGAGCAGGAGACAATCCAGGAGTCCATGCCCCTAGCCCCTGCTCTAACCCCTAGTCCCCGTTCCCCTCCCAGAGATGGGGACAGAACCCAGGAGTCGATGCCCCTAGCCCCTGCTCTAACCCCTAGTCCCCGTTCCCCTCCCAGAGCAGGAGACTGAACCCAGCAGTTCGGGCCCCCAGCACTGACGCAGACTGACCTGGCTGGGGCTGCGAGTGGGCGGCCGGGGGACGAGGGGGGGAGGCGTACGGGCGGATTGGGGGGCCCCAGGTCTCACCTGTTCAGGATTTTCTCCGCTTGCTGCAGGGAGATGTAGACGCCGAGGCTGTGGAATGTCTGTTGGATTTCGGACACATCGATCTGGCCTGGGTACAAGCAAAGGGGCGGCGCAGGTCAGCAGGGTGGGGGGGGGGGGCAGGCAGGCGGGGCAGAGTACGTGGGGGGGGGTCTACCCGGTTAGAGAGCTTCAGACAGGGGCATCGCAGAACAGCAGGCAGGGAGATGACAAGGTGGGGGGGGGGGGTTGGTTTGTATGCCCCCCCCCCCATGCTGCATGCCCAGGGAGATCAGCAAGCAGAGCTGGGATGGGGGGGGGGGGGGAGTGCATTCTGTATGGGGGGGAGGAATCTGCCTACCCCACACTTAGGTTCCTGCAACGAGCCCCCCAGAAGTGGGTGCCGGTGTCCCACCTGGAAGAAAGAAAGAGAAGGGGGTGGAACAGGGGTCTGGCTGGTGGGGGGGGGGGAATCCAGGCTGCAGCCAGTGGACTCGCCAGGTGCCGGGAGCTGGCCACTAGGGGAGGAACAGGGATCCCTGTCACGCAGGACTGGGGGCACCGCCCCCCCCCCAGCCCTGGCTCAGCCCCACAGCACTGGACTCAGCAGCTGGAGTCCTTCGGGGGTCCCAGGTGGGTGGGAGGGTCACAAGAGAGGACGGGAAGGGAGGAGATTCCCCAGCTGGGCTCCAGGCGCAAGTCCCGATCCAGGGGTGGGCACACGTACACGTGTAGACACGAGTGTGGGTGTGCACAAGGAGTGTGAGCACACGGGTCTCCGGCCCTGCACAGAGCCCCATGCCCGTGCACCCGCCCCTTTGCCCCCCAGCCACATTGGCGGGTGCCTCTGGGTAGAGGCGTGCAGAAGCTGGGGGGCACAGCAACCAAGGTGGGGGGAAAGTAGGGGGTGGGGTGGTCACAGAAGGAATGGGACAGTGGGGGGGGGAGTGGGACGGAGCAGGGGTTGGGGATGGGGGGGGAATCAGAGTGAATCCTGTCTGGGAGAGAGTGAGACAAACAGAAAGTGGGGGGGGGGGGGGGGCTGAGAAAACACCTTCCCCGGGGAGAGACGAGGAAGCGAAGGGCAAAGGGGAGAGAAACGCATTTAACTGGGGGCAGCGAGTCACCGCCCCACCCCCGCCGTGTAACAGCCAGACCCCCGCCCAGCCACGCGCATGGACAGCCAGCCCCTGCCCTGGACCCCCATGCCCCTGCCCAGGGGATGGAGAGGGGCCCACAGGGCCAAGATCAACCACCCACAGGCCTCCGTGATCCCCCCCCCCGTGCTGGCCCCCAGGGGCTCTGGAGAGCTCTTACATAAGGGGCTCAGGGCAGTTAGGAGAATTAAGTCCCGTAGGGTTAATCCCTGGCTCATTCCCAGTGGCTGGGGACGTGTCTCTCGGCCCCTGAGTCCAGCCGGCAGCAGGGAGCCCAGCGGGGGACGGGCTGCGGTCCCAGGGCATGGAGCCGCGGGGGCCACGCGCAGAGAGGGGGCGGCGCACGATCCGGCCCCGGGAAGTTGGCCGACTGCGTGGCACGAGGCACAGAGGGAGGCCAGGGGCTGTTCTGCTTTGCTGCGGTAGCATCTGCCCGCCCGTCTTCTGCCTCGTCCACGCACCCACCTTATCCTGTGCCAGCCCCGTGCACCCACCCCCTGCCAGCCAAACCCCTTCCCCCACGTCTGCCACTCCCTTCCTTCCAGGCATCCACCCGTCAGCCCCATCCCCCCACCCGACGACAGCCCAGCCCCAGCCCCCCACCCACCCTCTGCCACGTCCATCCCCCCACCTCATCCTGTGCCAGCCCCGTGCACCCACCCCCTGCCAGCCAAACCCCTTCCCCCACGTCTGCCACTCCCTTCCTTCCAGGCATCCACCCGTCAGCCCCATCCCCCCACCCGACGACAGCCCAGCCCCAGCCCCCCACCCACCCTCTGCCACGTCCATCCCCCCACCTCATCCTGTGCCAGCCCCGTCCACCCACCCCACGGCAACCCACGTCTGCCACTCCCTTCCTTCCTTCCAGGCATCCACCTGTCAGCCCCATCCCCCCACCCCACGCCAGCCCAGCCCCAGCCCCCCACCCACCCTCTGCCACGTCCATCCCCCCACCTCATCCTGTGCCAGCCCCGTCCACCCACCCCACGGCAACCCACGCCTGCCACCCCTATCCTTCCAGGAATCCCCCCCCCCACCTCAGTCCCATCCACTCACGCTGTGCCAGCCCCATCTCTCTGCCACCCCCACCCTTCCAGGCATTCACCGTGGGCCAGCCCCACCCATGCACTGAGCCACTCCCAGGCCATAGGGTCCCAGTTACCCCCAGCCCAGAGAGGCAACAATGAACCTCTCCCCATCCAGCCACAGCATCCCCCGCACGGGCAGGAAGGGTGGCCCAAGGCTGGGAGTCCAGGCCTGGGACTTGGCAGGGCTGGGTTCAATTCAGTTCCCAAGCCACAGACTCCTGTAGCGCTCAGTGCCTCAGTTTCCCCCTCAGGAAGAGGGGGCCGATGGGGCATTCAGACGCTATGGTAACGAGAATGATAATTAGCACCTAAGCTCCATCTCTGTGTCTCATCAATTCTAATATCCCGGTTACCATAGTAGCTCTGTGCCAGATAAAAGCTTAAAACAACTTTCAACTCCAAGCGCTTTCCCCACACAGGGCGACATCGGGATCCTTTCAAGCCTAATCGGGAGATGCGGCTACCTCTGGGGTGGGGTGCGGGGGCCATCTGCCCGCATGCAGCCGCGCTGCTCTGCAGCACAGGGCGCCAAGGCTAATCCGGAGCCAAGACGGAACCGCGGCGGAGAGCTGAGGTCAGTGGAATCCAAGCAGGGAACCCGGCCAGTTACACCCACGTCACTTGCCAAAGTGCTCCAGAATCGGCAGCCGCTGCCCAGACTGTCACTGCAATATGGCACCTCTTGGGGGCCAGCCCTCAGTGGGACAGGAGGGCTGCCCCCACCCCGCAGCACAGCGCCCCCTAGTGCCATGCTGAGAGCCAGGGGAGAGCGCCCCCTAGCTGCAGGGTCTCCAAAATTTTTGAGCCCAAGATCACTTTTTGAATTTAGGTGCAATCCAAGATCTACCTCAAATATAAATACCCTGGCCCCGCCTCCTTCCCGCCCCTTCTCTGAGGCCCCGCCCCTTCTCTGAGGCCCCGCCCCGGTCACTCCACGCTCCCTCTCTTGCCTTTCATCAGGCTGGGGCAAAGGGTTGGGGGTGCAGGCTCTGGGCCTGGATTAAGGGATTTGGAGTGTGAGGGGCTCTGAGCTGAGCTTGGGGCAGGTAGTTGGGGTACCGGAGGGGGCTCTAGGTGCAGGCTGTGGGAGGATGTTTGGATGCAGGATGCTCAGGGCTAGGGCAGGGGTTTGGGGGGCAGGAGGGGGTTCATGACGAGGGTAGGAGGTTGGGATGTGGGCTCCAGCGGGGCCCTGCTGGTGGCTCCTGGTTGGTGGTGCAGTGGGGCTAAGGCAGGCTCACCCCGGCCCTGGACCACTTCCTAAAGCTGCCAGCAAACTCCCTCCCGAGTCCTGTTGTGCCCCCTCTCTGCACTGTGGAGACAGGATACAGGATGGAAGAGGGGGCACCCGGACATCAGCGCCCCTCCTCTGCCCAGAAAGCAGGAGGCTCCCCGGGGGAGGGGCAGCTCACAGGCAAAGGGCAAGAGATGCGCAGCAGTGGGGGCAGGGACAGCTGAAATGCCGGCACTTGATAACCTGTTGGTCAGACCAGTCAGGTTCACCCGTGGGATGCTCCAAGATCTACTGGTTGGTGACCAGAGCCCTAGCGAGTCCCTGCTCTGTTCCCCCCAGCATAGCGCCCCCTAGTGCCACGCTGGGGTAGCACTGAGTGCAGGGGAGAGCGCCCCCTAGTGAGCCCTGTTGGTCTCCACAGCACAGCGCCCCCTAGTGCCACGCTGGGGTAGCACTGAGTGCAGGGAAGAGCGCCCCCTAGTGAGCCCCTGTTGGTCTCCACAGCACGGCGCCCCCTAGTGCCACGCTGGGGTAGCACTGAGTGCAGGGGAGAGCGCCCCCTAGTGAGCCCCTTCTGTTCCCCACAGCACAGCGCCCCCTAGTGCCATGCTGGGGTAGCACTGAGTGCAGGGGAGAGCGCCCCCTAGTGAGCCCCTTCTGTTCCCCACAGCACAGCGCCCCCTAGTGCCACGCTGGGGTAGCACTGAGTGCAGGGGAGAGCGCCCCCTAGTGAGCCCCTTCTGTTCCCCACAGCACAGCGCCCCCTAGTGCCATGCTGGGGTAGCACTGAGTGCAGGGGAGAGCGCCCCCTAGTGAGCCCCTTCTGTTCCCCACAGCACGGCGCCCCCTAGTGCCATGCTGGGGTAGCACTGAGTGCAGGGGAGAGCGCCTCCTAGTGAGCCCCTGCTGTTCCCCACAGCACAGCGCCCCCTAGTGCCACGCTGGGGTAGCACTGAGAGCAGGGGAGAGCGCCCCCTAGAGAGCTCCTCTCCTGCTCCCCCCCAGCACGGCGCCCCCTAGCACTGCACGGGGGACCAGGGGAGAGTGCCCCCTAACAAGCCCCACTCGGACTGGTTCATTCCTGACCCGGGAAGAGAAGCAGCAACTCCGGGCCCCCAGCATCACTCCGTGCTCCTTAGAGGTCTCCCATCCAAGCACAGACCTGGCCCAGCCTTGGTTGGCATGGGCAGCGTGGCAGCAGCCGGGCACTGCCGGCGCTGGCTGGGAGCCTGGGCTATCCCCGGGCCGGTGTCTCTCCTGGCTGTCAGTGTCAGCATAGGGAGGACTAACAAGCCACCCACCCTCCAGGCTAAAAATTGCCAGGGCGTGATGCCAGCTGCGCCTGCTTCTCATCTCCCTGCTGCCCACACACGGAACGGCAACCCCCCGCCCCTGCACCGGGGGGCTGAGCCAAAGGGCCGGAACAGGGAGCCGGGGCGGAGAGGGGCTGGGGGAGGGGGAACACACTTCTCCCCAACCTCCTGACTGGGGGGGAAAGAGAGCCAGGTAGGGTGGGAACAAAGTGCCTGGGGCACGTTTAAGTCCCTGGCACCAGCCCGGATCCATCCGTCTCCGGCTGGAAGCTGTTTCTAATCCAACATCCTGCCCCCTCACCTCGCCACGTGAGCCGAGTTGGCCGGGACTCAGTCCGGCTCATGACAGACCCAAGGGCCATGAAAAGAGCACCCCACGGGCTGGCAGTCCGGCAAGGAGGCCACAGATGAGAGGTGGAGGCCGAGACCACGGAAGGCAGGGGCCTGGTGTGTGTTATGGTCGTGCCCAGAAGCGATCAGGGTGCTGGAAACAGAAGTCCTGACTCCCAGAGCCAAGAACCTCCCTGCTCTAACCACTAGACCCCACTTCCTTTCCACCCCCAGGGACAGAAGCCAGGAGCCCCTCACCTCCCTGCTCTAACCACTAGACTCCGCCCCCCCCCTTTCCCAGGGCAGGGGATGCTCCTGCGAGAGGCACAGTGGGCAGAGACTGGGGTGCTGGCATCAGGGGCTCGGTGCCTGTGAGCAGGGAGGGGAGCAGCCGCAGGCGGTTCTGAGCCAGGCTCCGGGCTGTCCCATCCAGGACCGTCCCTCGCAACCCCAGGGGCCTGTGTGGGGCTGGGGCCTTGAGGGAGCCAGATCTGGACGGTGCAGGCCGAGGGAGCCAGGGAAGGAAGCAGGAACGGACAGAGACAGGCCCTGTCTGGCACTCAGGTCCCTCAATCCAATGGGGGCCAAGAAAAGTCCAGGGAGAGGGGGTCCTGGCTGGCACAGAGCTGGCACAGGGGCCCTGCTCCCAGGTCCTGGTGTAGGGGTGGATCCGAGCACCATGCCCAGCGACAGATTGGGGCAGCGTCAGGGTTTGGGTGGGGCCATGGCAAGGTGGCCCTAGGGAGTAGGAGGGGGCAGGGCCCAGTGTTCCTGGGGGGGCAGGAGGGGACGGAGCTCAGTAGCCCCAGGGGGTGGGGCAGATTTCACCGTGTCCCGGCTCTTCTCTGTTCCCCAGGGGCTGCGGGGAGACAAGCAGCCCAAGCCGGATCCCCAGGCTCAAGCTATCCTGGCCCCCACCACTGAGTGCAGGGCCTGGGG
Source organism: Pelodiscus sinensis (assembly GCF_049634645.1). Taxonomy (NCBI): domain Eukaryota; kingdom Metazoa; phylum Chordata; order Testudines; family Trionychidae; genus Pelodiscus; species Pelodiscus sinensis. The sequence goes on along the minus strand of NC_134729.1, from coordinate 12,448,066 downwards.
CAAGCGGGGCAAGAGAGAGAGAAGGGGGAGGGGAAGAAACGCCAAAGGGGGCAAGATGCAGGGGAGGAAACGGAACAGAAGGGAGAGGGCAGTCGGGGGAGGGAGGAACGGATGGAAGGGGGAGCTGGGGGTGGGCAGGGGGTTGGGGATGGAAGGGAGTCAGCGGAGGAAGGGGTGGGGGAGGGATGGAAAGGAGAAGGGAGGGGAGGTTGGGGGAGCAGAGGCGGGGGAGAGGGAGGTTGGTGGAAGAGTCAGGAAGGAAGGGAGGGAGGGAGGGGCTGTGGCGGGGGAAGGGGAGGGGAGGTATGGAGGGAAGGGAGGTGTTGGGGGAGAGGAGGGATGGAAGGAAGGGGGGCGGGGGAGGGAAGGGAGGTGGCAGGGGGGCCAGGGAGGAGAGAGAAGGGATGGAAGGAAGGGGGCCGGGGGAGGGAAGGGAGGTTGCAGGGAGGCAGGGGAGGAGAGAGGAGGGATGGAAGGAAGGGGGGCAGGGGAGGGAAGGGAGGTGGCAGGAGATGGGGAGGAGAGAGGAGGGATGGAAGGAAGGGGGCGGGGGAGGGAAGGGAGGTTGCAGGGGGGCAGGGGAGGAGAGAGGAGGGATGGAAGGAAGGGGGCGGGGGAGGGAAGGGAAGTTGCAGGGAGGCAGGGGAGGAGAGAGGAGGGATGGAAGGAAGGGGGGCGGGGGAGGGAAGGGAGGTGGCAGGAGATGGGGGAGGAGAGAGGAGGGATGGAAGGAAGGGGGCGGGGGAGGGAAGGGAGGTTGCAGGGGGGCAGGGGAGGAGAGAGGAGGGATGGAAGGAAGGGGGCGGGGGTGGGAAGGGAAGTTGCAGGGAGGCAGGGGAGGAGAGAGGAGGGATGGAAGGAAGGGGGCAGGGGAGGGAAGGGAGGTTGCAGGGGGGCAGGGGAGGGAAGGGAGGTTGCAGGCGGGCAGGGGAGGAGAGAGGAGGGATGGAAGGAAGAGGGGTGGGAGAGGGAAGGGAGGCGGCGCGGGGGCGGGGGAGGGAAGGGAGGTTGCAGGGGGGCGGGGGGAGGGGAGGTGGCAGGAGGCGGGGGTGGGAGAGGGAAGGGAGGCAGCGCGGGGGCGGGGGAGGGAAGGGAGGTTGCAGGGGGGCGGGGGGAAGGGAGGTGGCAGGAGGCGGGGGTGGGGAAGAAGGGAGGCGGCGCGGGGGCGGGGGCGGGGGCGCAGTACCGTCATTGTTGCGGTCCAGGCTGTGGAACATGAGCAGCAGCTTGCGCTCTCGCTCCTGCAGGTAGCGCGCAAACTCCTCAAAGTCCAGCTCGCCATCCTGGTCCGTGTCGCCCTCACGCAGGATCTCCTGGCATGGGGGGGGGACAACAGCTGTGAGGAAGGGCCAGTCCGCCCCCTCCCTTCCGCACCTGCTACCCCGACAGCCCACTTCCACTGCTGAGAGAGACTGGGAGCCAGGACACCTGGATTCCACCCCCGCCTCTGCGAGGGGAGTGAGGTCTAGTGGTTAGAGCAGAGGGCAGATGGCATCTGTGGATGGCACTGTGGATGGGGGGGGGTAAGAAGGTGGGTATCCCCTGTGGAAATATCTGATTGGTTGCATGTGTTACTCTGTGAGAGAGCTGGTCGGCAGGAGGGTAGTTGTGCAAACAGCTAGTGTGCAAGGGTGCATGTGAGCCATGAGTGTGCAAGAGTGCTTGTGCAAGCATCCATAGAGCAGAGTTCGCAGCACAGATTCCCAGGCACTTGGATGCCAACTGCCCCCCTCGCCCCAACTGGGCGTTACCCACCCTTGGGAGCTCCAGACAGCCAATGGGGGCAGGAGCAGGAGGCCGGACCAGGGCTGTGCTGGAAAAGCCAAGGCCGTGTGCTCAGGGAACATCTCCCCACCCCCGCCGCCTCCCCCTGACAATGACAGAGCTGTGATGTATCGTGATCTGATCTGAGGTTGCCTCACACACCCGGCCTCTGAGCAACCCCCGTGGGAAGCTGAGTGTCAGGGTGCAAGTCTCCACCACCACACAAAACCTCACTCTACAAAATGCCCGGAGACCAGGGGAAACTGAGGCACAAAGGGGGGGGCCTTGCCCCTCAATTAGAACCCAGGAGTCCTGACTTCCAAGCACCCCAGCTCTAGCCAGTGGTCCTGACCCAGTCCTATGCTCTAACCACTGCGCTATGCTGCCCATCGCCAAGGCCTCCAGAACTGGGTTTGGTTTGGATCTGGGTTCCACCAGGCCTTAACTTCTAGTGGGGTTGGGAGACTCTGTCCTCCTCACCCTCCCACTGGGCCCTTGTGGTGGGGCAGGGGTCCACGCCCCACGCCAGCCTCTCTGGCTTTGCCACGTGTCTCATTATTAGGGCCTGGTTCAGGCCTGGCTCAGGCCCCGCTATTTTCAGCCTGTTCTGTTTACATTCCACATGCCGGTCCGGCTCATTCGCACATCCCAGATGCTCATGTGAGAGGCTGAGAAGGAGACAGGGAAGTGGGGGTGGATATGAGGGCGCATCGGGGGCACTTGTTCTATGAGACGTTTCCAGGCGCAGGCTGGAAAACAGGTACTCGAGGGCTTGGAGTAAGGACTCCTGGGTTCTGTCCCCAGCTTTGTGAGGGAAGTAGGAGTTAGTGGTTAGAGCAAGTGGCTGGGCATCAGGACTCCTGGGTTCTTTCCCCAGCTTAGAGAGGGGAGTGGGAGCTAGTGGTTAGAGCAAGTGGCTGGGCGCCTTTGTGAGGGGAGTAGGGGCTAGTGGTTAGAGCCAGAAGCTGGGCATCAGGACTCCTGGGTTCAACTTCCAGCTTTGAGATGGGAGTAGAGTCTAGCGGCTAGAGCCGGACTCCTGGGTCCTGCCATAAGCCCAGGGAAAGGGGCGGGGGATGGGAGTCAGGAGACCTGGGTTCAATTTCTGTCACTACCCCTAACCCGCTGCGTGGCTTTGGCAGAACGGTCTTTGGGCCTGCAGTGCGAGAGAGCAGGGCTTGGGGGCAGGCGATGGACTGGGGCATGGGGGGTCCGGCGGATCCCTTCCTTCCCCAACCTCGGCGGTTCTGTGATAAGAGGCCACAAGCAACGGGCTAAAAATAAGGCTGGAGACATGAGCAGTCGCCTATTTATACCTCCCCGTGCTTGTTTGTATGTTTCATTCTGCACCCCCCACGCTTCCCCCGGCTCTCGGCTTCCGAAGCAGAGGGATGCCCGGTCATGCTGCCCTCCCTGGGGTCCTGCCAAAACAATTGGCCTGGTGGGTGGAACTGGGGGTACAGAATAGACTCAGCCCACCAGAGAGTCAATCCAAGCTGGGGATGTCCTCCCAGCCACTGCTCACGGCCCCCCGCCGCTGCAGGTTGGGCCTGGCAGATTGTGCCGGCTAGCAGCACAGAGGTGTACTCACGAGGGCACGTGAGCAGATGTGCACTTGTTTGTGAATGTGCATATGCATTCACGGGGGGCGCACACACACGTGATCACACAGGGACCTGTGAGCAGATGCACGCTTGTTTGGGAACGGAACGGTGCGCACACATTCCCAGGGTGCATGCACAAGAGAGCAGAGGCACACTCGTTTGTGAATGGGATGTGCACACACTTTCACGGGGTACACAAACATGAGACCACACGGGGCCACGAGAGCAGATGCACACTTGTTTGTGAATGGGATTGTACATACACATTCGTGGGGGGCTAGCGTACGACTAGCAAGGAGACTGGGAGGCCTCCAGGACTCCTGGGTTACTCTCCCACCTTTGGGAAGGGAGGAGACAGGACGCCAGGACTCCTGGATGTGCCTGTCCACACACAAGTGAGTGTGGGGCTCACGTCCCCCCATGGAGACACCTGTGGCTGTGCCTAGATTCCCAAACAGATGTGTGGGCGCTCACATGCCCCATGCGTGTTCGCATGTCGGTGCGTGCCATCATGCATGTGCTCACCTGCAAGCCTACGTGTGCTCATGGCCCCCACATGATTTGGGGTGTGCGCACCCTTCTGTGTGCACCCTCAACCAAGCATGTCCGTGCTTGGGTACCAGTGGGGGGGGGGGATCCACCTTCCCACTCACTGAGCACCAGAGGACTCTGACAGCTCCTTGTCCTTGGCACAGGGCACAATTAGGGATCAAAGTCTTAGGGAGTGGGGAGAGAGGATCCCCCTGTGGCGCCCCAGGACCCCACTGCCCAGCCACACCTGGAGCCAGTGGCACGCAGAGGCCAAAGCAACCTCGCCCAGCCCGATGGCTGCTGCTGAGAGGCACTGAGTTCCCCTGAATATTGCTGGGGGACAGAGGGTGCGGATCCTGCCTCACCCCTTCCCAGGAATGGGGCCAGGGGGAGGGGAGTAGCTCCCAGCGTCACTGCCCATTGCCAGCTCTGCCCCTTGCTCCTGCTGCCCAGTGCCTCCCAGCCCCACACTGGAGAGCCAGCAGTTCCCAGGCAGAAAGCAGTGGGGTCCAGCAGGGGGGCACTGGGAGCCAGGACTCCTGGGTTCTATTCCCAGTTTAGGGTGGGGAATGGGGGCTGGGAGCCAGAACTCCTGGGTTCTCGCCCCAGCTCTGGCTGGGGAATGGGGAGGGGCTGGGAGTCAAGGTCTAGACCCAGCTCTGCCACGGATTCACTGTGCGACCCTGTGCAAGTCCCTTACTCCGTGCCTCAGTTTCCCCACTGTACCGCGACGCTCCCTGCCTGGGCCGAGGGCCTCAGCCCCTCCCCACGTCCCCGGCCTACCTGTTCGGCGTGGGAGCCGGCGTTCATGCCCATCCGGGCCAGCCCCTCCCGCAGCTCGTTGATGTCCACCCGCCCGTCCTTGTTGGTGTCCAGCTGGTCGAAGAGCTCGGCCCAGTACTTCTGGCGCTCGGGGACCCGGCCGCCCGGGCAGGGCGCTGGCCCCCCCTCGCGGGCACCCCGCATGGCGCGGCTCCCCGCTAAGCCCCAGCGCCGGGGGGCCCCCACCTGCCGCGCTCCGGGGCTGGGCTCCTAGCGGAGCTGGCGCCCGGCCCCTGCCCGGGGGCTGGGCCTGGGCTGCATGGCCGGCCAGCTGCCCGGGCCCCTGCGGCTGGCACCCCGGGGCTGCTCGCGCCTGGGAGCGCAGGATCCCTGCCAGGCTCCGGGGAAAAGCGCCGCCGCCAGCGCAAGGGCATCTCACAATGCGCTGGTTCCAGTCGCCTCCCACGGAGATTGTTCCCTCCGCCCCCTTCCCTCCCTGGCGCGCTGCTGCGGGAGAAGGGGGGCAGGGGCCCGTCGGAGAGGCTGCAGCCTTCCCCAGTCTGCCAGGGAAAGTTAGCAACAGAGAAGGAGCCAGGACGCCTGGGTCCTATCCCAGCTCTGGGAGGGGAGAGGGGCCTAGTGGTTAGAGCAGGGAAGAACTGGGAGTGAGGACCCCTGAGTCCTATCTCCAGCTGGGGGAGGAGGGAAGGGGAGTGGGGTCTAGTGGTTAGAGCAGGGAAGAACTGGGAGTGAGGACCCCTGAGTCCTATCTCCAGCTGGGGGAGGAGGGAAGTGGAGTGGGGTCTAGTGGTTAGAGCAGGGAAGAACTGGGAGTGAGGACCCCTGAGTCCTATCTCCAGCTGGGGGAGGGGGGAAGGGGAGTGGGGTCTAGTGGTTAGAGCAGGGAAGAACTGGGAGTGAGGACCCCTGAGTCCTATCTCCAGCTGGGGGAGGGGGGAAGGGGAGTGGGGTCTAGTGGTTAGAGTAGAGTGGGGGTGGGAGCCAGGATTCCTGGTTCCTTCCTGGCTCTGGCACCGTGTCCCTATGTGACCAGAGCACAGGCCCTTTGGCTGAAGGGCTGTTCACCTCTCGGCCCCCAGCAGGGAGAGAGGGTTATTTCCACCCCCCCCCCCCCCCGCTGCCTGGCAGCCTGTGTGTGTGAGACAAGTGGGGGGGAGGGGGATGCTCAGCCCAGCTCACCCCCAGCATCCTCCCCGTTGTGATCGGTGCCCTGGCAGCCACAGGGGAGAGGCTCCAGACCTGAGGAGTCAGGGACAGCGGAGTCCCAGCTTACCCCAGAGACGGCCCCTTAGGGGGCAGGAGCCTGGATGCCCCTTGGGGAAGGCACATGGGGCTTGGTTGGTTACTGCCCATGGGGCCACCTCTCCTCAGCCAACTCCCCTCGTGCCGCAGGGTGCCTGGAGCTTGACACGCTGGGCAGGGTCCCTGGTGGGCGCAAGTCAGCCAAGCCTCATTGCGAGCAACAGAGCCACTCGGATGCACACCAGCCAGGGGGCTGCCCCATGGACTCCATCGGCCATGAGGCTGGTTTTGGCTTGGCCGTGCTGAGCTGCACACCCTTGTCCCTGTCCATGGCCCCTAGAGCTGGGGCTGGCAGCAAGGTGGGGCCTGGTGGTGGATCCCTCGGGCACAGGCTGGCAACTAGGCAAGTCTCTGGGGCTAAGCATGGTGGGGGGCCCGTGGCCGAGCAGGACCCAGGGCTGGTTGGGATGCCCAAACCTGCAGCACCCCCTGCACCCTACTTCCTGCACTTCGGCCCACTTATCCCAGGTAGGGATGTGGCCTCCTGCCTTATGTCAGGGCCTGGTGTTTGGTTATTCATGCTGCAGCCTCTCAGGCTGGGAAAATGGAGCGAGAATCTTTAAACCAGCTGTTGGGAGCCCACCATGGGGCCTATAACAAAGCTGTTCAGGTCAGAGCCATACTGCATGGGTATCCACCCCCCCCCCCCAATCCAGAGCAAACCCCCAAAGCCCTGGGGCCAGCAGGCGCTGGGCTGGGGGCAAATCCCAGAACAGGCAGGGTGGTTTTGTGGGTTGTTCTGAAATCTCCACCAGGAACAGCTGTGCGGTCTTGCTTGAAATGCTGCTTCCTTGCACTGGGAATGTTGTGCTTTGCAAAATGAGAGCATCAGACTCGCTCCAGAAATGCAGCCACCTCTGGGGCAGGACACAACTGCAGTTTAACAACTGCATAGCAGCACTCCAGAGAGATGACTTGCCCTGGCTGAAATACAGCTTCTTGCGGGGTGGCGGATGGTGACTGCATGAGGGGGGGTCGGCTTGCTTTAGCGCTGAATGCAGCCACTTCTGGGGTGGGACTTGGCAGCTGCTTAACATCAAGCAGTGACACTGCACGGGGATTGCTCACTCAGCACTGAAATGCAGCCTGTTCTGGGGTGGGGGGTGACAGCTAATTAGCAGGTGCACAGCCAAGAGGAGGCATGATCATCTGCTATGTGCTGAAATGCAGCCACCTCTGGGGTGGGACATGGCAGCTATTTAACAGACTCCCAGGAAGGCTGCAATGAGAGCACTTGCTCGTTCCTGAGCTACAGCCACCTCTGAGGGTGAAGAGAGGGGCAAAGTGCAGCAGCTGTGGAACAGCCACACTAGCCAGCGATCACCCGAAATAGAAGTGCAGCCACCTCTGGGGTGGGGCACAGCAGCTGTTTAACAGCCACACTGCACAGAGATGGCTCACTCAGCACGGAAATGCAGCCACCTCTGGGGTGGGGCACGGCAGCTGTTTAACAGCCACGCTGCACAGAGATGGCTCACTCAGCAGGGAAATGCAGCCACCTCTGGGGTGGGGCACGGCAACTGTTTAACAGCCACGCTGCACAGAGATGGCTCACTCAGCAGGGAAATGCAGCCACCTCTGGGGTGGGGCACGGCAGCTGTTTAACAGCCACGCTGCACAGAGATGGCTCACTCAGCAGGGAAATGCAGCCACCTCTGGGGTGGGGCACGGCAGCTGTTTAACAGCCACGCTGCACAGAGATGGCTCACTCAGCAGGGAAATGCAGCCACCTCTGGGGTGGGGCACGGCAGCTGTTTAACAGCCACGCTGCACAGAGATGGCTCACTCAGCAGGGAAATGCAGCCACCTCTGGGGTGGGGCACGGCAGCTGTTTAACAGCCACGCTGCACAGAGATGGCTCACTCAGCACGCAAATGCAGCCACCTCTGGGGTACGGCAGCTGTGCTGAGGTGAAAGGCTCCATCTCTGCATGGCCCCACCTCCCTTGCCCGGACTCCGCGCCCGCAGGCTGCTCTTGGCCCCGCACCCCGGCTGCTGACGCCCGAGCTAATCCCTTTGCAGTGCCTTAGCCGGTCACGGGGGCTGCAGTGTTTCATCATGCCCGCTGCTGGGGACACGATTTCATAAATGGGTCTAATCCCTGCTGCCGCAAGTCCCTGGCAATGCCCTCAATGGGCTGTTTTGTTCCCCCGCGGGGCGGCTTGGCAGGACCCATGGAGTGGAAGGGAGGATCAGAAAGATCCCACTGGAGTGATGCATGTGCACCCGTCCGCTTCAACTCGGGCGCAGAAAGAAGACATGAAACTAAAGATCACCCCCCTCCGGGCTGCTTCCTCCCAGCTCCCGATTGGTGGAGGAACCTCCTGCCCCCCCCAGCTGTTTGCAGCCGGGAAGAGCCAGGCCCGCGGCGAGCCGCTGTTAACCCATCGGCCGCCGGGCGGGGATAACAGCAAAGAGCAGTATAACTTTGCTGGGTCTTAAAGCGGCAGGGTCACCCCCTCTCCTCCAGAAATCGGGGGGGGGGGGGGGCGGGCAGCCTCCTCGCACCAGGATCCTATGCGCATGGCAGCCCTGGCTTGACCGTCCTTCTACGGGTGGGGAAACTGAGGTGCAGGGAGGCGGGGAAAGGGACGTGACCAAGGTCATACAGGGAGGGGTTGGTAGAGTTGAAGGCTCCTATCCTTGCGCCCTGCTCTAACCGCTAGACCCCATTCCCGCCCCTGAGCTGGAAATGGAGCCCAGGGCTCCTGCCTCCCCACCCCTGGATCCCACTCCCCTGCCACAGGTGTCCTGACTTTTAACCACCCGCCCCTCCGGTTTGTCACAACTGCCCTTCTGGGGCGCCAGCTGGGGGGAGTGCTGTGCTGGATACGACCTGACTCCCAGCATTGCCTGCCTTTGTAAATAGTTTCACATTGTAGCCAGTTTCCTCTTAGTGCCACTTCCTTCGCGGTGCTGGGCCCCCAGGGGGACGCGTACTCTGGCCACTTGGCTTTTCTGGGCAGAAAGCAGGGGCTTAGCGCCTCAGCTCTCCGGTTCTCCCAATGTGCCAGCCACATCTTATTACACCGATTATTTGCGGGTCATCTCCTTCGGCCGGCGCCCGCCTCTAGCCACCCGTGACGCCAGCCTCCGTCACTGCAGTTTTCAAGCTGCCCCTGAGCCACACGGAGATTTGGGGACCGAATGTTCGGGGCCGTTCCGTATTCTCAAGGGCCTGGGCTTTCATGCTGGCTCCTCTGCTTCGCCTCCCTGTGAACATCTGCCAAGCCCCCACGTTATCCGACTTCAAACCCTTAAAACTCCCTTGCCCTGGGATGCCTCCAGGAATCGGGACAACGGCCAGGCTGCTGGCGTGCGGAGACCACTGCGTGTGGCGCTGACGGGTACCGAATTGTTTCCTCCGTCTGTCTGTCTGTCTGTCCCCATGTGGCATCTCTTGTCTTATACACAGACTGGCTGCTCTTTGGGGAAGAGACAGTCTATGTGCTCTGTGTTTGCCCAGTGGGCTGCTGGGTCATGGCAGGGACACCTGGGAGCTACCGTAATACACCTAATAAATAATGTACAGCACCTAGCACAGTGGAGTCCTCACTGGGCTCCCACGGCAATACAGATGATGAGGGCGGTTCCTTGTGGCACAAAGCTGCTCTTCCAGAGCCCAGCTGAGATCAGGGGCCCCCAGTCCACATTTACATGGGCCTGGTCTTCACTCGGGAGAAAGGGGTGCTCTTGGAGAGGCAGTGTGGCCTAGCAGATAGTGTTCTGGACTGAGACTTCTGATAGCTGGATTCTGTTCCCAGCCATGTGAGGTGCCCTGAAACAGGGCTGCTCCGTGCCTTAGTTTCCCCCTCTGTGAAATGGGGGTAATGCTCTGCTCTGCTTACCAGGAGCGCTAAGGGTTCTTTTCAGCTAGCACATGGCAAAGCTAGTGCAGTCAGGGCAATTGGTAGTAGGGGAGTGAAAATCCCAATGAAAAAGTTAAGCGGTTCAGTGTAACGTTCAGCCTGCTAACTGTGATCCTGCGCTGTGAGCAGGGAGCTGCTTTAGCCCAGCTGAGCCAAGTCCCCCACTCATTAACCAGTTACCCTGGTAAGCTTGACAGAGGGGAAACTGAGGCAGGGCGCAATTCCATGACTCACTCGAAGAGCCCTCAGAAGAGCTGGCTCTGGAAACCAGCTCTCTGGAGCACTAGCCTCACACCTTACTCTCCAAACCAGGCTTCCAGCTCCTCTTCCTGTACCGGCTCTCTCTTCCTGCAAGTCATCAGGTCGAAATCGAGAAGTGAGCCAGGCCCAGATGAGCAGCTGGGTTCCTGCAGATCGTGGCCTGGGGCCTGCCGGAGGAGTGAACTGGGCGCAGCGAGGTTCCAGGTGCCTTGGGCTGCTGGGAAGGAGGGACAAAGCCGTTTGTGACTCGCTGGGGCCAGCCGGGCCTAGCAGCTGTCGAACACCAGGGTCTAAACCGCTGTTTGCCTGGCCACCGACCACACGGAAACTGCGTTGCAGGGCACAACTGGCTTCCGTTCGCAGCAATCGCACCAGCAGGGCCGAATGCTGGAGTCATGGGCACTGGTGTGACGCTGGCGTCACCTTGCTGAGATCCATGGATGGATGCTGGACATGAGCTGGGAGCAGAATCGTGGCCAGAGAGTGAACGGTCCCTTAGCTTGGGTGATTTGGGTCACAGCAGAGAAACACTGAGGGCACAATCAGACCCCACTCTGACACACGTCCTGCATCCTCCCTGGATCTCGAAGCCCTTTGCACGGGAGGCTCACTAGCACTGGTTTGCAGAGGGGAAACTGAGGCACAGGCAGGGGCAATCACTGGCACCAAGAAAATCGGTAGCAGAGCTAGGACTAGAACCCAGGTGCCCTGACTCGTACACACCCCTGTGTTAGCCATTAGACCCCTGCTCCCCTGAACATGCCCCTCCCCCATTGCTCTAATCTACTAGATCCTGCTCCACTTGTAGAGCTGAGAACAGATGCCAGGTATCCTGGCTCCCAGCTTTAACCACTAGACATGACTCTCCTGGAGCTAAGAAGAGAACCCAGGAGTCCTGACTCCAGCCCTGCCCCCTCCATAGCTAACTCATGTGGCCTCTAATCCCCCCTCCCCCACTTTAACTAGATCATACTCCCCTCCCAGGGCTGACAACCAGATCCAGGCCTGAAGTCCTCAGGTACTGCTTACCCATTAGGCCATGCTGCCTTTCACCAGAACATCCCCTAAGTCCCAGGGGAGCCGTTACCTTTAACACCCCTTTGCCCCAGCTGCTCTCCATGGGAGGTGTTTACAGGACGCCCCCTCCCCCGTCCAGTGTCTGACAGCCTCAGCAAAGTGCAATTACACACACACAGAGGGAAACTGAGTCACAGAGCAGGGAATTAGCTCTTGGTCTCCTGCATCCCAAGCTAGCGCACTAATCACTGCTCCGTGTTCTTACCACACCATGACAAATACCAGGCTGGAGGGCTTCCCTATGCAGGGAAATAGATGGAGCAGCAGCTGAGTGGCTCACCCCTCTAGCACTGCCCATAAACAAGAGCCCCAGCCTGGCGACTGCAGGGGGCGGTTGATCAGTGGGAGCAGAGACGTTCTTGTTCTGTGCCTCAGTTTCCCCCCACACTCCAAGAAGCACCAAAGCCCAGCTCCAAGGGAGTGATCAGAGCTAGGCCCAGCCCCACCCTCAGGTGGGTCCCAGCGGCCCTTATCCCTCCGGCTTATCGAAATTCCATTCTGGCTGCGACAGCAGCCGCTTTCACAGCCAGGAATGTAGTGGGTGGAGCAGACGGGGGCTGCTTGGCACTGAGCAGCCACTGCTGAGTGCCTGGCACCTGCTGCTCCCCTCTGGCCTGGCTGCTGGGGCTCATGGAGTCTCCTCCGGCAGGGGGCGTGCTCCGATCAGGAATCCCAGAGCCCGCTCGGAGCCTGCCAGAGCCTGAGTCAGGCACTGGGGGCAGCAGGTGTCCAGGGGGAGGCAGGTGAGCAGCGAGATGCAGCACAACTTGGGAGTGGGTCCTAGTGGTTAGAGCAGGAGGGCTGGGAATGAGGACTCCCGAATTCTCTCCGCAGCTCTGGGAGAGAGCATGGGCTAGTGGGTAGAGCAGAAGGGGCCGTGAATTAGAACGTGTGGGTTCTGTTCTGTCCCATGACTGGGGAGGAGGGAAGTGGGTAGGGGGCAGCTTTTCAGGACACCTGGGTTCTGTTCTCACTTCTGTGGCTGATTTACTCTGGCGTGTTCTCGTTTCGTGCCTCAGTTTCCCCCCATCCAGTGGGGGGCACCAGTGCTCTCCTAACTCAGAGGTGGGGGTCAAGGCACCACCCACCAAGGCTGGCACAACACTGGGAGATCGTCAGTCTTGTCGGCATCCCACGGAGATCGTCCGTGAAGTCCAACCCGCGTGGGGGGAGGTGGCCGGGATACCCCGAGGGGTCGATCCGGGGTCGGAACCGCAGCAGCCAGGTCCTGGGTCGGCAGAGGAGGAGAGGCTGTTACCAAAGAGAAACGGGGACGTGCCCGGATCAAGGGGCTGACGTGCTCCTAGGCCGCAGCCATGCCCTCCAGGCCTCCTCCTCACCCACATGGGCAACCCACGTGAGCAAAGCTGCATGTGGAAACAGGCACCAGGGGAGCCGAATTCTACTCCCAGCTCCGCCTCTCACCTCGGGCAACTCCCGTCCCTGCTCCGTGCCTCAGTTTCCCCTCCCACTTTTTTGTATATTTAGCCTCTGCGCTCATGGGGTGGGGTGGGGTGGGGGGAATTTTCTCTCCGTCTGTGTCTGTGCAGCACCTGGCACAATGGCAGCCCGGCTCTCGGTCGGGGGGGGACCCAGTGGGGGCCCGGATCTGGGTCGGGGTCTGTGCAGCACCCGGCCCCAGTGCAGGTGGGAAGGAAAAGGCCTCTCTCTCCTGCTCAGGTGGGCATGACAGAAGCTCCCCCCTTCCTTGGGGCAGGGTCTTTGGGGGCAGGATACCCTAGGCTACAGAAGGCCCAGGTGACCCCCAGATCTGGACCTGTTCCCGGGGGGGGGGGGGTCGGAGAGAGCCCGTTCCTGCAGGCTCAGTGTGGCGGGGGCTCTGGGAGCGCCCAGGTGAGCAGGGGGCGGGGCCTGCCTCAGGTGTGGGAGGAGGGAGGCACCTGCCTTCCCCTGGGTCACATGAGCCGGAGGGAGGGCGGGGCAGGAGCGCTCGCAGCCCTGGGACGGAGCGGACGGGGCCAGGACCGGTAAGTGCGGGGCAGCCCCCAGCCCGAGAAAGCCCCTTTACGACACCCTCACCCCCCCCCATGCACTTAATGCCGGGAAGTGGGGATCTGCCCCCCCCCCCACACACACCTGAAATTGGGCTACCGAGTCCCCTCCCCCTTTGGCTTCCCGGCCCGTTCCTGCCCCCGCTCAGCGGGACCCGGGGATCGGGTGCCCGGCGCTGACACAGGCGGGACGGGGGGCTGTGACCGAGCTGGGCACACGCGGCGCTAAACCCCCCCCCCCCCGGTGACTTTCCCTGCTTCTGCTTCAGCCGCTGGGTTAACAATTGACCAGAGGCCCGGCTGGGCTAGGACCCGGGGGGAGGGGCGAGTGGCTGGAGGGGGGCCCAGGGGCGCCCCTTGCTTTAAAACCGCTTCCCTGCCTGAGCGGGGTGGGGAGAACTGGAGTGGGGCAGCCCAGTGGCTCACCCCCCCCCCCCCTGGGGCTCAGGGGGCTGGTGGCTTTTCTCCTGAGGGCCACAAACAAGGGAGGGGCTAGCGGGGGGGGGGCGTGTCCTGTGCTGAGCCCATGGCATGGGCCCTGCATGGCTAAGCCCCCCCCCCCCAGCTCCCTTTGTGCCCCTGCTGATTCAGATTCTCCCCTAATATCCCCCACTCCACCCCCATGCCAGGGCTCACCCCTCAGGCCTCCCTGCCTCCCCCATCCCATGCCACTGTCTCTGTGTGCCCCTCTTCCCCCCCCCCCCATACCATGGTCCTTCTTTCCCCCATGCCAGGGGATTTGTGTGCTCCCTATCCCCCCACATATCAGGCCCCCAATGGGACCTTACACCCCCTCTGCACATTCCTGGGACTCTCACAACAGAAAAGGGGGCCTTGCCTAGGAAGTTTCCAAGCCGGGGACACCTCTGCAGACAAATTTGGTCTGGTAACCCAGGACTGCAAGCAGCTGCCCACCAGGGGGTGCCCCGAGGTGGGGGTTCCCTTATGTGGGTTCTTCTAGCACCCCCCAAAAGTGAGCGGGGCCCAGGTGTGCTGGGCGCTGTGGAGACTCCTGCTCTTGGCCGTAAGCAAAGGATTTTTCACAGGGAAACGGGGGAGGGGAAACTGAGGCACGGAGCAGGCATCAAGCCGACCTGGGAGTGGATCACAGGCCCCGGTCTTAGCCACTAGGCCGTGCTCCCTAAGGAGGGAAGTGGGGCTTCCCACCCCAGCTCCCCTGATTAAACAGCTGAGTCTGTGACCAAGCAGGGCTGGACAAATGCTGCACAGCCCATAGCAAGTGGCAGCCCCCAACCCCTAGCAGCTTAAGCAGGTGGGAGGGGAAACTGAGGCACCGTGAGTTGTCCAAGGTGAGTGACCATAAGGAGGCGGGAACTCCGCTCACTTCACTTCCAGCCCAGAGCCCTAGCCACTAGGCCATGCTGCTTGCTGGGTTGTCTGTAGGCCTTGCGAAGTCCTTGGGATTGGCTGAGCTGACATGGCTGTCGTGGTGCAGGCAGAGGTCGGTGGCTTATTTGAAGTACCTGAGAGTGGCCTTTCTGATGGCAGCTGGAAGAAATTTGGGTTTGGTTGGGGGGAGGGGTGTGTGTTAACCCCTGGGGGCTCTCTGTCCCCACCAGCTGTTCGAGTGACTGGATGAGGGGGTGGGGACAGTGGGCTTGGTTAGGGAGAACCACGAGGAATATGGAGCTGTGGGTAGGGCTGGCGCAGGAGCCAGGAGGCCTGAGTTCCCTGCCAGACCTGGGGGTGGTGTCTTCTCTCGGGTAGAGCTGAGCGCCAGGACTCCTGGGCTCCTCTCGCCACTCTACCAATGACTCCCCGCCTGGACTTTCTCGGCACTGGCCTGGCACCCTGCCCCCCTCTCACTTGGGCAAGCCCCTTCCCGGCTTGGTGCCTCAGTTTCCCCATCTGCCACACTCTTTCCTCTCCGGGGCGCTGTGAGGTTGGATTCGGCCGAGGCCTGTGCAGCGCGTGGGTGCCCTGGGCCGCTTGCAGGGCCGCTGCAGCGGTAGCTCCCCTGTGCCTAGGACGAGGGCCCGCGGAGAGCAGAGACGGGGGGTGGTCTGCTCCGTGCTGTGGCGATGCTCCCCTGGTAGGGCACGTGGGAAGCTTGCTCCCCGCCCCCGCGATTGGAGGGGTAGAAACTGCCCAGGGCCAGACATCCCTTGCCCGATTGGCACCTCCGAAGGGCTGGGTCCCTGGCATGGCTCCATCCAGCTGTCGGGAAACTTCTTCCCCCACACCAGGGTCCCTATTCCTGCCCCTCCCCAGGGGCTCTGCCGCCTCTTCCTCCCTCCCCACCATTCTCGCTTGGGCTGTCATGTCCTTCACTGGCCCTTTGATCTGCAGCCCTGATCAAAGCTTGGTCTCCACCCACCAGATGCTGGGGTGGGGGAGGGGCAGCACACGTCTCCTCCTCCCCACCCTGCAGTTTTCTGATTGTCCCCCAAACCCACCGGGCGCTGCCCAGAAACATCCCTGGAGGTCTGGACGTGCGGAGGGGCCACCGAGTAGATCCTGAGCTAGGTCAGTGAGGGGTGGGGATGCAGCACCTTAGATCAAGGTGGGCAAGATGCGTCCCATGGGCCAGATCTGGCCTGCCAAGCCTTAGGGGTGCGGCAGGCTCCCTGACCCCTCAAAGCAGCTAGCTGGTGGGGTGCCTCTAGGTGCCATGTGCCCCTTGCAGTGGCGGGAGACTTCACATACTAACCCCACCCCCAGCACAATCACCTCAGCTCCCATTGGCCACACTGCCAGGTTCCCTCTCACTTTTCCCCTCCATGAGCGGAATAAATTTTGTTCTGTGCACCAGGCATGTGTGGATGTGCACCACCAGTAGAAACACAGGCTGCCGGTTGCGGGTGCTCTGCTAATCTCTCCTGGGTGGCTGCCCAAGCACCTGGCTTACAGCTGCTTTGAGTGGCCTGTGGCTGTGGCAGGCAGGGAGGGTCCTGCTGGGCTGCTGGCTGGGAGCCACCTAGGTAAGCGCCTCCCGGCGAGAGCCTGTATGTGACGCTCCAGTCCCTCCCACATCCCACTCCCTGCCCCAGGCCCCCGCCCAAACCCTGTGCACCCATAAACCCTTCCTGAACCCTGCACCCCACTCCTGGCCCCCAGTCATAACCCCCTCCTTTACCCAAACTCCCTCTCGGACCCCACGCCCTCTCCTGCACCCCAATCCCCTACCCCAGGCTCCCTTTGCACCCAACCTCTGTCCCACACCCCTCCGTAGAAGGGGCCCTTAACCACTTACCAAAATCTTTGAGTGCCCCCCCCCCCACTCCAGATACTTGCCCAGCCCCATCTCGCTAGGATCCAGGGTCTTTCCAAGCTTTAAGGTTTAGCTTCACGATTCCCCTCCTATCCCGCCTGTTTATGTCAAAATAGTCCACTCGTGATTCCGTAGCACGGGGAGGCCGCAGAGGGCCCATGGCAGGGATTCTGGGAATGTTCTAAGCACCCCAGGGGGGTCTGATGGATCCGGGGTAACCTGGAAATGGCAGATCCCATCGGCTGCAGAGCAGGGAATCTCCCTTGCACGGCCAGGTCCTAGACAGCCACTTAACAAGCAGCGTGCACGCTCGGGTGGGGTAGGTCAGCCTGCTGCCGCTTTCATGTCATCTGGGCGGGTCCGGCCCGAGAATGACCCTGTGGGTGAGGTGTTGGCTAAAGACTGACTGAGACAGTCCCTGCTCTCAAGAGCTTGTCTAAATGGACTCTCGTACCCCCTGCTGGGAGACAGGTCTGTCTGGTTTTCCTCTTCCTGCACAGATGGGGAAACTGAGGCACGGAGCAGGGTAATGAAGGTCAGAATTGGGACTGGAGCCTGGGGCTCGGTCTGCAGGGCCGGTGTGACATCTGCTTCCCGCTGCGGTGGTGCTGCCTTTTGCGGGGCTGCCTTGAATTTGGCGTTGCCCTTGCTGCCGTGGCGATGAGGGCTGCTGCAGGCTTGCTAGGGGAGACAGCGTGGCCTAGTGGACTGAGCCCTGGGTTGGGACTTGGGACGTCTGCATTATAGTTCCAGCTTTGCCCACTGGGTGACCCCAGGCAAGTCACTTCCCTGCTGCATGCCTCAGTTTCCCCATCTGTAGAATGGGGGTTATGGTACAGATAAGAGCCGGGGGTTGTTATTTCGGCACATGCCCAGTTTCATGCTCTCTGACCCCGGCTGCTGGTGCTCCGAGTTCTTAACTGAACCCTTTCATGACTTTTTCAGTGGAACCCCCTTGCCGGGGGGCAGTGGGCCCCCGGAACTGGCGGAGAAAAAAATCCTGGGCACCCGAGTTCAGTCTGGGGCAGGTCCCAGGTGGTGTTTGCACCCCAAGTGTGTGCAGAACCCCTCCCCCCAGATACATTGTGACTGCTGAGGTGGGGGGCATCTTGTGAACCCCTTGCTCGAATGACCCCAAATTCTGACCATGGACCCTACCCTGCTCCCCCAAGAGGCAAAGCCAATTTCAGGCCCCCCACGTAAGCGGGTGGATTGTCGAGTGCTCCAAGGAGCCGGCCTGCTGGAGGGGCAGCTTGGTGGGCCGTGGGTCTCATGGATGCAGAGCTGGGGGGCCGACGGGGGCTTCTCCCAGCTCTGATCCCTCTTTCTCTGTTCCTTTCCCAGGTGGTGCAAACACTGGGGGGCTGCTGGTTCCTTGTCACTCCCATTACCAGGGGGGGTCCCCATGGTCTAAGGATGCTGGGAAGCAGGAGACGGTATTGCTAGGGGAGCGTGTTACTGTTGCACCATCGGAGCTGTGATCCCTCCAGGGAGGGGGGAGTGACTCCTCTATGTTCCCCCTTCCCTCCCGGACAACCGGCGGAGCGATGGCAGGCTACAGTCTTCTCCCCTTGTTCCTGGTTGTGGCCCTGCAGTCCCTGTTACAGCCAGCCCTGGGCCAAGGTAGGTCGTGGGGTGTTAGGTGCATGTGCGTCCACACCGGGGGAGGCTGGGAGGCAGGACTCTGGGTCCTATGCCGAGCTCTGGTTGGGGTGTGGGGTCTAGTGGTTAAACCACCTGGAATTCTCTTAACTCTTCCACTGATCCAGTCAGTGATTTCCCCTTTGCTCACCCCTTTCCCTACGTGATAGGAAGGAGAATCCCCCTTCCTGGTATGCAGTATAGGTCCTATGACACATGTCTCAGCAGTTCTGATTCCATGCAGCAGAGGGCAGGACAGGATAGACTTGTTCACTGGGACCCAGGGCTAGCAAGGTCTGCTTCGGGTGAGTCACCCTGGCAGAAGGCTGCCGCATAGCTTGACCAGAGCTGCTGCTGGACGGTCGTTAGTCTGCGCTGCCAGAAGTGGGGACTCTGTGGCTTTAGCGTCTCATCACCAGGGTCAAGCCAGCGTAGCCCGGGACTGATCATGGGCGCTCCTGTGTTTCCCAGAATATGTGGGGGAAGGGCACTGTTCATCATCGGCCATGCCCCACCCCAGATGTAGCTGCATTTCAGCTTTGCTTGAGCAGTGCTGCCGTGCGCTTGTTAACTAGCCACCCTGTTCTACCCCAGAGGTGGCTGCATTTCCATGGTAGGAAGGACGTTCCCTGCAGCTGGTGGGGTGTGTGTCACCCTTTGTCATGCAAGGCAGGTCTGATTCCTCCCCTTCCCCCCCACTTTGCTAAAATTTCCCACTGGTGTAGCTACATGGGAGAAGGAACATGCAGTACCCAGCAGAGAGGCGCGTGGAAGTCTCCTCCTCCATTACAGGTCCCAGCCCCCAGGCCGGTCCCAGTGGGTGGTTTTGGTCCTCCCAGATGCTGGGTTTCGGAGCCAGGCACTGGGGGAGGGCCACGCCCTGGCCGGGGTGGGAGAGGCCTGGGGAATTGCCCTGCTGGAACAGCCAGGTGAGTCAGCTCCGGATCTCTGGGCTGGCTGGTTCCCGCCCTCTGAGTGTGTTTCTGTTTACAGGTGTCACCATCTAAAGAGTTTTGAGACCCACCCTGCCCCACCCCCAGCCCCTGTCTCACAGCGCAAAGCGGGGAGGGTCCACGATCCCCTGCCTTGCAAACCTGTGTCCAGGCTGCACAGTAAGGGCTAGTGGTTAGTGCGGGGGCGAGGGGGGCTGGAAGCCAGGGCAATTCTCAGTCCAGGTGGGATTTAGGGAGCAGGGAGAAGGAAGGGCTAGTGGTAGGGACTACTGGATTCTCCGCCCTGGGAGGGGAGCGGGGCCTAGTGGTGAGAGCAGGAGGGGTTGGGAGCCAGGAGTCTTGGGTTCCGTGCCCAGCTGTGCCGTTGGCTAGCAAGGCTGGGGGCCAACCCCATGCATACCTGGGGCCCCTCCTCCCGCGGGATCCCAGAACTCGCTGTCCCACCCTGATCCTGGGAAGGGCGGGAGCCTCTCCCAGCTGCCTGTTCAGGCCCGACCTGCTTCGCTGGGTTGCACAAGTGCTGGGAGCCAGGGCTGCAGGCCAGGCTCAGGCCTGGGCAGGGTGGGGTGGAGCAGAGAGGGGCACCCTGGGAGTTGTAGTTCCCATCCTGCAGGGTGGCGGTGGGGGTGGGGTGGGGTGAGGCTGGCGTGTTGCTCACAGACCGGGGGGCTGGATGGCGCACGGGGGAGCGGAGCTGGGAGCGCAGGGTGGGCCCAGCAGCGCAGGCCCTTGGCCATGCTGGCTTCCCTGGGAGCCTCCCTTTCTGGGATTCGCTGTGCTGGGGGATTCACAGAGGGCTCAGCACGCCCTGCCACTCTGTCTGCTACCATGGGCTCGGGATCGGGGACGGGGAGTAGGGTCTAGTGGTTAGAGCTGGGAAGTGGGCCTTCTGGGTTCTGGCGGGCAGTGGGAGTCAGGAGTCCTGTCCCTGGCTCTGGGAGGGGAGAAATGTCCGGTGGGTGAGAGCGGGGTGTGGGGCTGGGACCCAGGACACTTGGGGCTGGCCTGTGTGCGCTGCTGCCCCCTGCAGAGTGGGAAACACCATCCCAGCCCCCCAAGTAGAGTTGGGCGGTGAGGGCTGGTGGGTTTCTCTCGCTGTGCTGCAGGGCGCAGGTTGGGGGCGATCTCAGCTCTGGCCCCAATGCCCCATCATGGCACTAGGGGGCGCTGTGCTGCAGGGGCTGGGCTCAGGGGAGGGGGCATGGCCCCACTGAGTCCTCTTCTTGGGCGCTTCCCCAAGAACTGGGGTGCTGATCGCTCAGGCAGGTGGGGGTAACTCACATGGCTGCTGCCTCCTTAACCCATCCCCTGCCCCGGCGCCCTAGGAACTGGGAATCCCCTTCACTTCCTGTCCTACCCGTTGCCTTCCTCTGCCATGGCTAACCAGCTGCCACGCTCCACCCCAGGGGTGGCTGCATGTTGGCGCTGGTGCCTGCCTCACATCAGCACCATGGCTGGATCTGGCAAGCTTCAGAGTTCTCTGAGGGTGGCGGGCGGGGGGGGGGGGGGGTCAAGCAGACGCCTCCACATCAAAGGCTGTTGCACCCTCCCTCATGCTAAGCAGCTTTTTTTGTTCCTTTTTTTCAATCAAGACCCGACTGGGAGCACCGTGTCCCCCACAACCGTGTCGGGGCTCACGGTAAGTAGGCCGGGGGGGACGCAGATCGCTGTGCACATTGTTGGGGGGGGTGTCCCAGCATGCACTGGGGGGAAGAGACTTGGGGCTATTTTACTGGGGGAGTCCAATTTGGGAAGGGAGGAATCTGGGGCCCGGAGGCCTAACACCCCAGCCCTGCCTGTTGTCTCCTCTAGGGCACCTCCTCCCCCCCCCCCCCCCCCGCAGGTTGGCTCCTGGTATAACCTCCCCCACCCAATTGCCCATGGATGGCTGGGGGAAGGCAGCTGAAACCCCGCCCCTTCTGCCCAAAGCCACACCCCTTTCCTGGTGACCATGCCCCTTCATAACCCCCCCCTGCATCTAGCCAAGCCCCACTCTACCCCGGCTGGGGCTGCCGCTGGGTGTGGCTCCATCCTTCCCTGCCCGCCGGGGACCCATGTGGCGCGGCCCCAGCCCCTCCTGGGCGGCTGGGCAGTGTAGGCTGTTCTGGGAAGGCAAAGCCTTCCCTTGCCTGCATTACCCACTGCCCATGCAATCAACTGCTCTACCCACGCCCTTGGCGGAAAGCCTGGCTCCGTGGCATATGCAGCGTTGTTCCTCCTCCGCCTCCCGCTCCCCTTGCTAAGACGGCCCTCCCCTGGCACCTCTCCGCCCCCGCTCTCGCCTGCAGAGAGCTGGGCTGGGCACGATCCTGCTTCTCCCTCGCTCCCTGGCAGGAGTCGGAGCGGCTGGCAGCCATCATCGTCCCCTCTGTGGTCGGGGGGCTCCTGCTGATTGGACTGGCGATCTTCGGGGCGCTCAAGGTGCGGGAGAGGCGGCAGACGGAGGGCACCTACCGGCCCAGCAGCGAGGAACAGGCAGGCGCGCGGGCGGTGACGAACGCCAACCTCCAGCTGCCCCCCGAGGAGCGTCTGATCTGACCCCGGCGTGGGGGGCCGCTGCCCCAGACGACCAGACTCTGTCCTGGCTGGGCACCGCTGCTCCAGAGCTGGCCGGAAGGAGCCGTCTTCATCACCGGTCGCATTGGATTTCCTGCTGCGGCGGGGCGGGGGGCTGGCCAGTCCCAGTGGACACGGGCACCCACGATGCTGCTGGCCATGTGGCCGCCATGCAACATCGCCCCCCGGTGGTGGAAGCAGGTGGGACCCTCTGCAGCGGTTCTGGGATATTGGCGGATCGCTTGCGCCTTGTGCGTGTTTCCACCACCACTGGACTCTTTATCCTCCCACCCCTCAACTGTGACTCGCTGGTACTGTAACCCCCTTCCCCTGTCTCTGTGTCTCCATCTGCTCCGTGCGTCTCCCCGCACTGGGGACCAGGACGCACAAAGAAAGAAAAAATCCCGCACCCTCAAGGTTGCATTCCAGTTCTGTGCCTCCCGCACGCGTGAGACGGCGTTTTCAAAGCTTTGCTTGCCCGTCCGTATGCTCCATGGAGCCCAGCGGGTCGGGCACGTTACCTGGTCGGTGTAGCTCTGGGTCTTACCTCGGGTCCCACGCTCTTTCCCACCAAAGAGCCAAACTACATCAAAGTTCAGAGCAAGTGGTCCACAAAGAGCCCTACGAGAATGCCCCTGAGGGGGGCGCAGGGGTCAGGGGTGTGGTGTGTGGGAGGTGCAGGAGTGTTGTGGGACGGGGTTAGGGGGGTGGGAGGTGCAGGGGGCTGGGAAGCCCTGAGGCTGGATTACATTACCTGGGCTGACGAGGGGCTGGGCCAGGATGGCCGCAGCCGGGTCGTGGCCTCCCCTCCGACCCATGCCACAACAGGAGGGAGGCCGCTGCTAGCCCTTCCTGCAGCCAGATTAGGGCTGGACCACAGGGCCTGCCCCGGGGTTGGGGCCAGGGATAGGATGCTGTGACCAGATGGGTGGCTGGGCTCAACTTGTTGGGCTGGGGTCTGGGGTCTGCTTCGGGCGCATGGAGGCTGGGGACAGACCGCAGCCGTCAGATGGGGGCTGGAGCCAGGCAGAAAAGGACCTGGGGATGACAGTGGATGAAAAGCTGGATATGAGTCAACAGTGGGCCCTTGTAGCCAAGAGGGCTAATGGCATATTAGGATGCATTAGGAGGAGCATTGCCAGCAGATCTAGAGAAGTGATTATTCCCCTTTATTCCGCTCTGGTGGGGCCACATCTGGGCTGTGTCCAGACTGGCATGATTTTCCGTAAATGCTTTTAACAGAAAACTTTTCTGTTAAAAGCATTTTCGGAACAGAGCGTCTAGATTGGCACGGACGCTTTTCCGCAAAAAAGCCCCGATCGCCATTTTCGCAATTGGGGCTTTTTAGCGGAAAACAAATCTGAGCTGTCTACACTGGCCCTTTTGTGCAAAAGGACTTTTGCCCGAACTGGAGCAGCACAGTATTTCCGCAAGAACACTGACAATCTTACAGGAGATCGTCAGCGCTTTTGCGGAAATTCAAGCGGCCAGTGTAGCCAGCTGGCAAGTTTTTCCGGAAAAGCAGCTGATTTTCCAGAAAAACTGGCCAGTCTAGACACAGCCCTGGAGTATTGTGTCCAGTTCTGGGCCCCTCACTACAGAAAGGATGTGGACGCATTGGAGAGGGTCCAGCGGAGGGTGACCAAAATGATAAGGGGGCTGGAGCACATGACCTACAAGGAGAAGTGGAGAGAGATTTGGGCTTGTTTAGTCTGCAGAAGAGAAGTGAGGGGGGATTTGAGAGCAGCCTTCAACTACCTGAAGGGGGGTTCCAAAGAGGATGGAGCGAGGCTGTTTGCAGTAGTGACAGATGGCAGAATAAGGAGCAATGGTCTCAAGTTATAGTGGGTGAGGTCTAGGTTGGATATTAGGACAAACTATTTCCCTAGGCGGGTGGGGAAGCGCTGGGATGGATTCCTTAGGGAGGGGGTGGAATCTCCATCCCTAGAGGTTTTTAAGTCCTGGCTTGACAAAGCCCTGGCTGGGGTGATTGAGTTGGGGTTGGTCCTGCTTTGGGCAGGGGGCTGGACTCATGACTCCTGAGATCTCTTCCAGCCCTGGGATTCTATGATCTGCCACCACAAGCCCCTCTCGCTATCCTGGCTGAGAGCGCACATGCATCCCCGGCCCTGTAACCAGCCGAGTGCCCCAGCCGGCTCTCGCCGAGGCTCAGCGCTTTCCTTTCGCCTCTGGCCAGCGGGGAACTAGACGGGTGGCCGCCGGGAGAGGAGGAGCTCTGTGTCCTTCAAATTTCGAATTTCATTTTTGATGTGACTGTAAAAAGTGGCGTGTGCTTTGGGAATGCCCACAGGGCTGGATTTGGCTCCGTCCTGAGCCACGTTTGGCTCGCACGCCCTCGGTTGCTGACCCCGGCGTTAGCAGCGAAACCGCAGGGTTGATTGGGAAGGAAGAGGCGGCCGTGATGGGGAAGGGCGAGGCTGTCACATTGTACCTGCAAAACCAACGGGGAGCCCGAGAACGACCCACCCGTGAGGGCAACGCGTTGCTGGGACACAGCTGGCTTTGTGGGCTGCAGCCTATGAAGGCGGGTGCCCTGCTACGGTCGTTAATGGGAAGGCGTCGCAGTGGTCCCCCTGGCTTGCCGGCACCGTCGAACGCGGCTCCCCGGGCAGGTGGTCCTTAGATTGCAGCGTTTGTCAGTTAGGTTCCTAGCAGTCTTGCGCGGTGGCTGGCTTGAAAGTCCGTGGCACGGCCCTGCCTGGCTCGCCAGCTCCTCAGCAGGTCTGGTCCCTTTGGGTAGGGTCCTTGCACACCTGATGTCCCTGGCTATTGGTCCGGCTGGGGCTATGGCCCGGAAACGCAGCCCTGGTTTGGGAATTCACATACTCCCTATGTCAGGGCTGGGAGACACAGCCCGGGTCTGGCCCCCTGGCTCAGGGCTCCCCCCAGCAGCAGGGTCCCCACGCTGGCACTCTGGCTGCCCCCGTGGGGCTGCAGTGCCAGGGCTGGCTCCCCACTGGGAGAGGAGGGGGGCGGGTCTGAGCCTCAGGCAGTGCAGCAAAGGGCTGCCTGGAGGCTTTTTGCCTGCCACTCTGATTGGATGCAATCGTGGCCAATAGGAGAAGCAGTGGGCGGTGCCTAAGAGTTGGGAGACACCTAGCCATGTGTCCTCGGAGCTGTGCCAGGTAAGTGCTCTCCATCACCCAACCCCCACCCCCAGCCCACTCCTGCATCCCCCTCCTACCCAGACCCCCCCACCTCCAATGTCCAGCCTGTTTCTGCTCCCCCAGTCCCTGCAGCCCCCCACTCTACTTCTGCACCCTTCCAGACCCTCCAGTCTGCTCCTGCCCCCTCCCTCCTGCCAAAACCCCACATCCCAGAGCCTGGGGGAGAGGGGGGCAAAATCTACTAGCCCAGGGCCCCCTTGGCTTTGCAGTGTGAGGGGGAATGTGGGGCGAGGCTTCTGCTTCTTCTTGGGAGTCAAATCAGTGCAGGGGGGTGGTTTGGGTTTTTTGGGGGTTTTTTTGCTTCTCACTTTGTGTGCAGCCCCCAATGGATTTTTTTTTCTGTGGGTCAGTGGCCCCTGCCCCCGACCTACGTATCTGTCACTTGTCATACAAAGGTGAGGCGAGACGATCGAAACTGCAGCATTTTTGCAGACTCCTTACCCAGTGTATCTGGCACAACTCCGGGCTTGCAGTGGGGCAGCGGCAGAGAGTTAATTCAGAAATGAACTGGCTCCAGGAGCTGAGCGGGCAGCCCCTAGGAGCTCCCTGCTCCCGTTCACAAGGGGGTCTGTCAGAGGCATTGCAGAGGGGGTGTGTGGCAAATGGTCCCTTCTAGGTCTCCTGACTTTGCTCTGGCGTGGGAAGAGAGTGCGGTCTAGTGGTCGGAGCTGGGCTGGGATCAGGGCCGTGGTTCGATCCTGCCAATGACGTGGCGGGTGATCCTGCAGCTGGTCGCTTTCCCTCCCTGCACCCCGGCTCCCAGGGGTAACCCTGGCCCAGCTCCGAGGCGCTGGCTGGGGTCACCGCTGTCATGACTCAAGTCGGAGGGAGCTGAGCTTTTGGTAGCAAAGGGCCTGATTCAGTCCCAGGGATGCCCCTGGTGTCTGGATGTGGCCGTGGTTTTACTCCCCGAGCATCACAGGCCGATCCGCCCGCTCCTGGCCATGCCTGGGGCATCTTCTCCCCACGGCTCCAGCCCACATGGACCTGACCCCGCGAGGACGACGGTTCCGCTCCCTTCTGGGGCTCAGATCTCCAGGGGCTGGTGAATGCCAGATAATAGCCTCCTGCTGCTGCCAGCTGATGGAGCTGCTCCCTAGGTTGGACTCAAAGCTGGGCTGCCGGTGGAGTCATTTCTTATGGTGGGGGAGGGGGTGAACTACACGAATTAAACAGCAACTGGGCACTGCTGTGTTTTGCTGACCCGGCCATAGGGCAGGTGAGCAAACGGCTCCCAACGTGTCTGACCGAGGTAGACGCTGTAGCCTCTGGCAGGGTGGTTTCATCCCTCCCTTGCACATAAATCTGCTGAGAGTGTGAGCCCACCTGGAGTGTCCCCAGGGATGCAGGTGTGTCCCTAAGATGGGGGGGCATCACTGGCCCCTGCACCCCCATCCGCAGCCAGAGGCGTCTCTCCGCCGGCAGGTAGAACAGAAGGTTCATTAGATGACGGGGACACAGCGTAGAACAGACACGTTGGCACAGGACCCAGGAGCTGTCAGCACAATCCACCTTGGGGGGCGTGGGCAGAGCTAGGGCCCGGACCCTCCCCCTGCACCCCAAGCCAGTGAGACTGACTCTCACCCAGCTCCTGGTCCCAGCCCTCCCCACCCACCCCCAGCACAACCCCATCTCACTGCTGCTCTACTGGCTGGAGCTGGGCTAAGGTTAGTCACCAGCTTGGGGGTCAAGCAAGAAGGTACCTTTACATCCGCCCCCCAAACAGGACTGGAGCTGGAGCCACTATCCCTCCACTTGTAGCCTGATTTCCTTGTCCCATTAGGCACTTGTACCAGTGGCCGTTCCTGTGCAGCCTCTGGCTTGGGCGGTAGGTTTGTGGCTCTTTAACGCCGAGCGCTTTTCTCCTACCAGTGCATTGGCCATTTGAGTTCTGCTTAGTGCACTAACTGGTTGGGTTGAGATCTCCCTGCCCCATTCCCCCCCTACCCCATGGCTCAGTTCCCAGAGGGTCACCCCCACCCCACCCCCCTGCAGGTCACTGGCCTCCTGCAAATGGGGCAAGCAGCCATCTCTTGCACCCTCCTTGCTCATCTAGTATGGGGGGACGGGGGCTGGTCAGTGATTAAGGTTCCTTCTTGGCTCTGGTTTGGGGCACATGACATGTTCACAGCTCAGCGTGGGCCCCCTGGTGCAGCCCTGCCTCCCTCCCCCATCTTCTCAATCTCAAACTCCTCGGCTATGTTTTCACTGGCAGAGGAAACCCCGGCCGAGTGTCCACACTGCCCTCTTGCACAAGAGCCCCTGCACAAGAGGGCTTACAGCTGTTAGGAAAGCGCAGGAAGCCCTCACTTACCACGCCAAACTGTAAATCTTCTTCCGCAAGAGCGGGTGGGCAGGGTGGATGCTCTGCAGATTCTTGCGCAAGAACCCACCAGTGTAGACGTAACCCTACAGTTGCGACCCCTTGCGCAGGTCTTACGCCGACCCCCTTCAGCTCCTATTTCCCCGCCACCTCCTCCCCAGCCTCAACGCTCAGCTAGACGGGGTGGCTGGCTGTGCCAGGAAGGCGCCACCTCAGGCTCGCTGGGGGACCTTGGACAGGCTCTGTCCCCTCTCGTGCCTCAGTTTCCCCTGCAGTAGGAAGCCAGTCCTACCGAGCCAGTGAGGATCGGGGGGGGGGGGGGGGGGGTTATGCAGTGTTTTCCCCAGCTCTGTCCAAAAGGCAACTTTTATTTATTTTTTTGGTAAACTAATGGGAGGATCAATAAAAAAACGGGAACGGCCTGCCTGCGCTTAGTGACTCGCTTTCTTCCAGGGGGCGGGATGTGGCAGGCACCCTCGAGCGATGAGCCCCCAAGCTGGGCGTGGGGAGGGGGCATGAGGTTGGCTCTGGAAACTCAGCCAGCTGCCGCTTCTACCATAAGCATTTACTGGCGACTCCTGTGGGCGCTGGAGCCGGCTGGAGCCAGGCCGGGCTTGGAGCAGGACGGTGTCTCCCTGTTGGCCTGGTTCTTCTGGAGCACCGGGAACCCGGCTCAGCCTGGGCCCCTGGGGGCAGCTCTCTCCAGGCCGACGGCCTCCTAGGCTTCAAACCTCTTCTTCAGCTCCGACACCTTGGGCAGGGCTGGGGGCTGGGAGGCTGGCTCCAGCTCCCGCTCCAGCGAGGATGAGCTGGGCGGGTTGGCTCCGGCCCCCAGGCGGGGGACCCCTCCCTTGAAGTCAGTTTGCTGGTGGGCCTTGGCCTGGAACAGCGCCACAGCTGACAGGACCCTAGGGGAGGGGGGGCTATCCTGGGAGGGGTGGGGCTCTGCTGCAGGGACAGAGCTAGCCTGTGGGAGGCGGGGCTCTTCCGCAAGGGCGGAGCTAACCGGTGGGAGGCGGGGCTCTGTCCCAGGGGCGGAGCTAACCTGTGGGAGGTGGGGCTCTGTCCCAGGGGCGGAGCTAACCTGTGAGAGGTGGGGCTCTACCCGGGGGGTGGGGCTATCCTGTGAGAGGCGGGGCTCTACCCAGGGGGTGGGGCTATCCTGCTGGGGGCGGGGCTCTGTCCCTGGCATGGCCTGCTCAGACGCCGTCCCTGTAGTGGCTGTTTCGGGGGGATCTCCTGCCTGAGAGTTTGGTGTGAGCTCTGCGCCAGCCCCTTCCTGCCTCCTGCCGGCCGAGCCCCCCAGCTCCTCCTCCCCGAGTTGGGTGGGCCTGTGCCAGGCCAGGCTGGGTGCCGCTCCTCTCTCAGCCGGCTGGCAAGGCCCCTCCTCATCGTCATTGATCCCCCGGTCCCACATCCCGCTGGCCGGGCGCGTGGCCTTGGCGGGGGGCTGCAAAGCATGCTGGGAGTCGCCAGGCTCCTCCTCCGCCAGGGAGGCCTCTTCCGAAGAGGGGGGGGCAAACTCCAGGGACGAGTTGTCCTCCTCCTCCAGCAGCCAGCACTCCTGGTCCCGGGCCTGGCGCCCGCTCAGGTTCTCCTCGCTGGGGTTCGTGGGCCTCCACTGGAAGGGACAAGGAGCCAGGCTCGGTGCGGGCAAGGGCAGGGAGACAGACCGGGGAGGGAGGGGCTAGAGGAAGAGGGGAGGGGCTAGGAGATGAAAGGTGGGGGAGGGGCAGAATCAGGTGGTTGGGTCAGAGAGGGACGGGGCAAAATTGGGGGATGGAGGGGCCAGGAGAAAGAGCTGGGGGGGAAGATAGGGAGGGAGGGAGCAAAGGAGTGGGGGGGGGCTAAGAAAAGGGGGTGCAGTCGGGGGATTAAGGTGAGAGAGGGGCTAGCAGAGGGTTCTGAGGGAGGGGCAGAAGGGGCGGAGCCTGGAGGTGAACATGTGGGCGGGGCTAAGCAAGGGGCAGAGTTGAGGGGGTTCCAGTGAAAGGGGGGGGGAGAGGAAGGTGAGGCAGGGACACACTGGGAGGTGCCCACGGGGAAGGGGGTGCAGGGAAGTGCCTGTGGTAGTAGGGGGCACAGGGAGATGCCCGCAGGGAGGGGGCACAGGGAGAAGCCTGTGGAGGTTGGGGGCACAGGGAGGTGCCTGTGGGGGGGCGCAGGGAGATGCCCATGGGGGAGGGGGCGCAGGGAGATGCCCATGGGGGAGGGGACACAGGGAGGTGCCCGTGGGGGGGCACAGGGAGACGCCCGCGGGGGAAGAGGCGCAGGGAGATGCCCATGGGGGAGGGGACACAGGGAGACGCTGGTGGGGGGGGCGCAGGGAGATGCCCATGGGGGAGGGGGCGCAGGGAGACGCCGGCAGGGGGGGCGCAGGGAGGTGCCTGTGGGGGGGCACAGGGAGATGCCCGCGGGGGAAGAGGCGCAGGGAGATGCCCATGGGGGAGGGGGCGCAGGGAGGTGCCCGTGGGGGGGCACAGGGAGACGCCCATGTAGGTGCCCGCAAGGAGGGTGCAGGGGAGGGGCGCTCACCCTGGTGAAGCTGCCACTCTCCTCCAGGCTGCAGAAGTCCAGGCTGCGGGTGCCGTAGAGCACGCCTACCCCGGTGGGCGCCGTCAGGCTCAGCGTCTCGAAGATCTCGCCCAGCAGGTCCAGCTCGCCCGTCTCCAGGAAGCCCTTGTCCAGCTCCCCCGCGCTGGGGCTGGCTTCGGGGCTGGGGGGAGCCTCCGGGCCGTCGGCCAGGGCAGCCCTGAGCGAGAGGGGGGAAGGGAGGCTGGAACGTGTGGAAACGGGCGACAGGGCCGCGTGTGACGGGGAGCTCGCACGTCTCCGCACGCAAGTCGAGCAACATGGGACACGTGCTCGTGCATCACTGCTGTCCCCCCCCCCCCGCCCTCTGTGTCCAGAGCCTCTGTACAGGGCCAGGCACGAGGCTGAGCGCACGGATGGAAAGTGAAACACGCACGCGTGAGGCCCACGACTGTCCCAGGCTCACGTCTGGCCGTGAACTCGCACGCCGCACGTGCCGCGCACACAGCCGCCAGCCTCCCTCCCGCGTGGCGCCCCGACCCACGTGGGGCTGTCGACGGACCCGCCCCCGGCCACGCACACAGTGACACGTGAACGTCGCCCGCACCGGGGGAGGTGGGGACCCCCCCGCTCTGCGGCCCACACCCCAGGCCATCTCTGCCTTCCAGCTCCCACCGCCCCCACCCCACCGTTACCTCTGGGCCTCCAGCTCTGTCCGACCGGCGCGTTTATTGGGTCGCAGGGGCCGGGACTGCAAGGAAAGACGCAGGAGCAACTGATCCCCAGGGCAGTGCAACACCGAGCCCCTCCAGCTGGGGGGAGGACCACCCTAGCCCCCCAGGCCCTTCCATGCTGGCCTGGCACCCTCCAGCTGGTACTCAGAGGTTAAGGGGTACATGGGAGGGGCGGGGCGGGGAGCGATTCCCGTCCCCAACTACCCGCTCCCGCTTCCAGATGTTCCCCCTCTGCAGGATTCCCTGCCTGCCCTGTGACTCCCCCCAGATGTTCCACCTCTGCATGGGAATTACCCTCCCTCCAGTTTTCCCTTCCAGATGCCCCACTTTTGCCTCTGCAGCCCCTGCCCCCCATCCAGCTGTGCCCTCCCCCAGCCCACACGAGCTCACCTGCCCAAAGTGCTGGGTGATGGGCAGCCGGCGCTGCAGGCACTCGGATTGGTTGCTCCGGGGCAGCATGGTCCCCGAGGGCTGGTCGCACCGCAGGGAGCCAGCCCGCTGTAGCAAGGAGGCCTGGCTCAAGTCCTGGAGCGGGGGACAAGCGCCGGGCGGGAGGCTGGTGAGCAGACACCCCGGCAAGGCGTCCGAAGAGCCAGGGCCGGCTGCCCCCATCGGCGTCCTGGCCCCGTGGGGGGCTGCCAAGGGGAGCTGGTGGGGCCCTGCATGGGGAGGGGCTCCTGGCCTGAGCTGGGATTTGAACCTGTGGAGCGCCAGAGCCCAACAACGCCGAGAGCAGGGGCTCCGTGCCCTTTCAACAGGCCACTTAACCGGGCGGGAGAGGGCGAAGGTCGCCTGCACGGGGCCGTGTCTGGAGCCCAGTGCATCTTGGGGGGGCCAGCACCTCCCCCAGGGAGACCCGCTGCCAGGAGCAGGGATTCAAGGGGGGGCGGAAGGGATGGGGGGCAGCTGGTTCTAGCCCCCTTGAATCAAGGGGTCTTTTTCTGGGGATCCTGAAAGGGGGCTCTCCCAGCAGAGCATCATGGGAACTCCAGGCAGGTTCCTGCCCTGGCCGAGGATTAGAAAGTTTCCTTAGGACCTACGACCCGGCCCCCAATCCTGAGCCCCCTGTGGTCTCCTGCCCCCTTCTCATCTAACTACCCCTGGCCTGCAGCCCATCCACACCAATTACCCCGGCCCGCCTTACGATCAGCCCCCCAGCCCCGGCACCACCCACGCCCCCAGCAAGAGGCTGAGCAGAGAGGAGCTGGGTTGGGGAATCCCCACAGCAAGGGGGAATCCCTGGCTCGGAGGCGGGGGAGGGGGGACGGGGAGGCTGCGCAGGGTCCCCCAGCCGAGTGGATCTCGCAGGAGGAATCTTACCCTGTACCTCAAGCGACTGCGCATCTCCTTCAGCCTGTCCCGCGCCTGGCTCTTGGCCTGCAGGGGACAGAGAGGGGATGACAAGGCACCAGGCCAGGCCTGGCTCCCTCGTGTCTTCTACAACTGGGCACCCAAAGAGCTGCAGCGGGGAGACTGCACCCCACTACGCTCCCCCCCCCCCGCACGGGGACACGCCTGCACCCCACTACGCTCCCCCACCCCGCACGGGGACACGCCTGCACCCCACTACGCTCCCCCACCCCGCACGGGGACACGCCTGCACCCCACTACGCTCCCCCACCCCGCACGGGGACACGCCTGCACCCCACTACGCTCCCCCACCCCGCACGGGGACACGCCTGCACCCCGCTACGCTCCCCCCCCCGCACGGGGACACGCCTGCACCCCACTACGCTCCCCCACCCCGCACGGGGACACGCCTGCACCCCGCTATGCTCCCCCACCCCGCACGGGGACACGCCTGCACCCCACTACGCTCCCCCCCCCCGCACGGGGACACGCCTGCACCCCGCTACGCTCCCCCCCGCATGGGGACACGCCTGCACCCCGCTATGCTCCCCCACCCCGCACGGGGACACGCCTGCACCCCGCTATGCTCCCCCACCCCGCACGGGGACACGCCTGCACCCCACTACGCTCCCCCCCCCCCCGCACGGGGACACGCCTGCACCCCACTACGCTCCCCCCCCCCGCACGGGGACACGCCTGCACCCCACTACGCTCCCCCACCCCGCACGGGGACACGCCTGCACCCCACTACGCTCCCCCACCCCGCACGGGGACACGCCTGCACTCCACTACGCTCCCCCACCCTGCATGGGGACACGCCTGCACCCCACTACGCTCCCCCCCCCGCACGGGGACATGCCTGCACCCCACTACGCTCCTCCACCCCGCACGGGGACACGCCTGCACTCCACTACGCTCCCCCACCCTGCATGGGGACACGCCTGCACCCCACTACGCTCCCCCACCCCGCACGGGGACACACCTGCACTCCACTACGCTCCCCCACCCTGCACGGGGACACGCCTGCACCCCACTACGCTCCCCCACCCCGCACGGGGACACGCCTGCACCCCACTACGCTCCCCCACCCCGCACGGGGACACGCCTGCACTCCACTACGCTCCCCCACCCTGCATGGGGACACGCCTGCACCCCGCTACGCTCCCCCCCCCCGCATGGGGACACGCCTGCACCCCGCTACGCTCCCCCACCCCGCACGGGGACACGCCTGCACCCCGCTATGCTCCCCCACTCCGCACGGGGACACGCCTGCACCCCGCTACGCTCCCCCCCGCATGGGGACACGCCTGCACCCCGCTACGCTGCCCCCCCCGCATGGGGACACGCCTGCACCCCGCTATGCTCCCCCCCTGCATGGGGACATGCCTGCACCCCGCTACGCTCCCCCCCACATGGGGACACGCCTGCACCCCGCTACGCTCCCCCCCCGCATGGGGACACGCCTGCACCCCACTCTGCTCCCCCACCCCGCACGGGGACACGCCTGCACCCCGCTATGCTCCCCCCCGCATGGGGACACGCCTGCACCCCGCTATGCTCCCCCCCGCATGGGGACACGCCTGCACCCCACTCTGCTCCCCCACCCCGCACGGGGACACGCCTGCACCCCGCTACGCTCCCCCCCCGCATGGGGACACGCCTGCACCCCACTCTGCTCCCCCACCCCGCACGGGGACACGCCTGCACCCCGCTACGCTCCCCCCCCGCATGGGGACACGCCTGCACCCCACTCTGCTCCCCCACCCCGCACGGGGACACGCCTGCACCCCGCTATGCTCCCCCCCCGCATGGGGACACGCCTGCACCCCGCTATGCTCCCCCCCGCATGGGGACACGCCTGCACCCCACTCTGCTCCCCCACCCCGCATGGGGACACGCCTGCACCCCGCTATGCTCCCCCCCCCCGCATGGGGACACGCCTGCACCCTGCTGTGCTCCCCCATCCTGCACGGGGACATGCCTGCACCCCGCTACGCTCCCCCACCCTGCACGGGGACATGCCTGCACCCTGCTGTGCTCCCCCATCCTGCACGGGGACATGCCTGCACCCCGCTATGCTCCCTTCCTGCATGGGGACATGCCTGCACCCCGCTACGCTCCCCCACCCCGCACGGGGACATGCCTGCACCCTGCTATGCTCCCCCCTGCACAGGGACACGCCTGCACCCTGCTATGCTCCCCCCCACACGGGGACATACCTGCACCCCGCTACGCTCCCCCACCCCGCACGGGGACACGCCTGCACCCCGCTACGCTCCCCCACCCCTGCACGGGGACACGCCTGCACCCCACTATGCTCCCCCCCTGCATGGGGACACGCCTGCACCCCGCTATGCTCTCCCACCCCGCACGTGGACACGCCTGCACCCCGCTATGCTCTCCCCCCCTGCACGGGGACACGCCTGCACCCTGCTACGCTCCCCCACCCTGCACGGGGACACGCCTGCACCCCGCTACGCTCCCCCCCACATGGGGACCCCACTATGCTCTCCCACCCCGCACGTGGACACGCCTGCACCCCGCTACGCTCCCCCACCCTGCACGGGGACACGCCCGCACCCCGCTACGCTTCCCCCCTGCACGGGCACACGCCTGCACCCCGCTACTCTCCCCCACCCTGCACGGGGACACGACTGCACCCTGCTACTCTCCCCCACCCTGCACGGGGACACGACTGCACCCTGCTACGCTCCCCCCCACACGGGGACATGCCTGCACCCCGCTATGCTCCCCCCCACACAGGGACACGCCTGCACCCCGTTACGCTCCCCCCTGCACGGGCACACGCCTGCACCCCGCTACTCTCCCCCACCCTGCACGGGGACACGACTGCACCCTGCTATGCTCCCCCCCCCCCCGCACAGGGACATGCCTGCACCCTGCTACGCTCCCCCACCCTGCACGGGGACACACCTTTCCCCCCCTTACGCTCCCCCACCCTGCACGGGGACACACCTTTCCCCCCCTTACGCTCCCCCACCCTGCATGAGGACACGCCTGCACCCCGTTACACTCCCCCACCCTGCACGGGGAAATGACTGCGCCCCGCTAGGCTCCAGTCTTGGGACCCCCACCTCGCATGGAGACATGACTGCATCCCGTGCTACGTTCCCCACTGCATGGAAACATGGTGGCCCCCCCTTGCAATACCCCAACCCCCAGGAAGCCCCAACACTGCTACACGACTGCACCCCCCCACCATCAGCGCCCAGCGAACGGGAAGGGCGTGGATCCAGCAGGTGGCCTTACGTATTTGTACATGTTCCTGACCGCTGGGTTGGTCTTGCTCTTCACTGTGTGGAACAGAGCCCCGCCGCCTTTCTGGCAAGACAAAGCACAGAGACCCTGCCTTGGAGCGACCCCGTCACCTGGTGCCTCCTGCAGTCAGCTTGGTGCTTGGCCCTTAACCTTCCTGCCACTAGGGGGAGCCTGTAGGTGAGCAGTTACTGCAGGAGTCGCCAGGTGGCGCTGTCGCACACCCATCTTTCAAGAATCCCCATTGTCTCAAGTTTTGCAATGGGGGGGGGGTTTCTGGTGGGGTCTGCTGCCAGTGGGCGGGGGGAGGAGAGAGGAGGGCTGCCCTCTTCCACGGTCCCACTAACTAGAACCCGCTGGAGGCCAGCGCTGCGAAAATGTGGTCTCCACGTTTGTGTTTTTCCTTGGTGCGCGAGCAAGTGGTCAGTCTTAGGAAGACACACAGGCTGGCTGTGTCTACACTGGGCCACTTATTCCGGAAAAGCAGCCGCTTTTCCAGAATAACTTGCCAGCTGTCTACACTGGCCCCTTGAATTTCCGGAAAAGCACTGATGATCTACTGTAAGAAATCAGCTGCTTTTCCGGAAATACTATGCTGCTCCCGTTCGGGCAAAA
The DNA here is from genome assembly GCF_049634645.1 of Pelodiscus sinensis. NCBI lineage: Eukaryota > Metazoa > Chordata > Testudines > Trionychidae > Pelodiscus > Pelodiscus sinensis. Next base: position 12,412,463 of record NC_134729.1, on the reverse strand, counting down.
GTCCTTTTTCCGGAAAACTGTTCCGGAAAAGGGCCAGTGTAGACAGCCCAGTAGTCTTTTCCGCAAAAAAGCCCCAATCGCGAAAATGACGATCAGGGCTTTTTTGCGGAAAAGCGCGTCTACATTGGCCACGGACGCTTTTCCGGAAAAAGTGCTTTTCCGGAAAAGCATCCTGCCAATGTAGACTCGCTTTTTCCGGAAATACTTATAACGGAAAACTGTTCCATTTTATGCATTTCCGGAAAATCATGCCAGTGTAGACGTAGCCCCTATGTCTAGACTAGATCCCTTTTTAGTAAAAGGGATGTAAATTAGATGTATCGCAATTGCTAATGAAGCAGGGATTTAAATCTCCCCCGCTTCATTAGCATAAAAATGGCTGCCGCTTTTTTTCGGCACGGAGCTTTGCCAGAAAAAAGCGCCAGTCTAGATGCGGATCTTTCAGAAAATAAAGCTTTCTCCGAAAGATCCCTTATCCCTCTTAAAATAAAATAAGGGATAAGGGATCTTTCGGAGAAGGCTTTATTTTCCGAAAGATCAGCATCTAAATGGCGCTTTTTTCTGGCAAAGCTCATTGCCGAAAAAAAGCAGCAGCTATTTTTATGCTAATGAAGCGGGGGAGATTTAAATCCCTGCTTCATTAGCAATTGCGATACGTCTAATTTATATCCCTTTTCTGAAAAAGGGATGCAATTTAGACGTAGCCACACTGCGCAGGGCAGTTCAACTGGGGGCCAGGCTAAGAGCTGGGGATGAGCTCCATCTCAGCCTCCAATTGGCATTGATTCCTGAGGCAGCTTTGCACCCTGGGAAGCGAGTTGTGCAATGGATTGGGATTCCTGAACAAGGGCTCGGCCTGCCTGCAGCTTGTGATGCCTCTGTTCCGGTACAGAGTGTACATAAACAAGTTGCAAATATGCCCAGACTCCATCTCGCTGATTCCTCCTCCAACGGGCAGCGGACATGCAAGGTTTTGGGCATCTGCTACCTCTCCAGAGAGGGGCAACATTGTCGGCGCAGCTAAGCCACGGATGGGCGCTAACGAGAAATGAAAACAACTTTGGGTGTGAGCTTCTGAGTCCACCATGGTCACTCCAGCGGCTTCAGTAGCGTCACGCTCGTTTTCATGCTACATGCCCCCGGGGGAGTTAATTGACACAGGGATCAAGTATCAGAGGGGTCGCCGTGTTAGTCGGGATCTGCAAAGCGATGAGGAGTCCAGTGGCACCTTAGAGACTAACAGATGGTTCGGAGCATAAGCTTTCGTGGGCTGAGACCCACTTTGACACTTATGCTCCAATAAATCTGTTAGTCTATAAGGTGCCACGGGACTCGGTAGGGGCAGTGGCTCCTGTCGTTCACCTCTCTGTGACTTAGTCACTGGCCATTTCCGAGCCCCCAGGATGGCAGGGGTCAGATCTTGGCCTCTCTGTGGTCAATGGGACTACACTGATTGACACCCAAGGACCCGCCCTCTCAGGGTGTAAATTGTATCTGCTGAACGTCAAATCCAATTCCTCCTTGCGCCAATGGCAAAATTTGGCTCTGTGCTGCTAGACGCTTCAGGGAATGCTTAATGCAGGCAGGTCCGTGTCATCACCATTTTCCAGAGGGGGTAAACTGAGGCACGGAGGTGTGTCAGGTTCGGGGGAGGGAGGACCCCTTCCATCCTCCAGATTATGCTGCAAGTTAGTGGCAGGGGTGAATAGAATGCAGGCATCCGGTTTCCGACTCCCTTCTCAAAGCCCCCCCTCCCCCGCTCTAACCACTATGCCCCACACCCCTCCCAAAGCTGGGAATGGAACCCATACCTTAAGGCTTTCTACCCACAGCTGGTATGACCTCAGGTTACCTGCATAGGGACAGGAAAAGGCCATTAGAGACTCAGAGCCCTAGGTAAGGTCCTCACACCCCCTCCCCCATGCCTGGCATACATCCTGTGCGGACGTGGATACAGCCAAGCCAGCTCTACCATCAGTGCCACTGCATTGTGGGGGAACCTCGGGTGGCACCCACGTTAAAGGGTCACAGCTGAGGGGGCAGAGGTCACAGTGATGGATGGACAGATTGGGGGAGGCAGAGTCGTAGAATCCTAGCACTGGAACGGGCCATTAGAGCTCATCGAGTCCAGTCACTGGCCCGCATGGCAGGGCCAAGCATCCCTGTCAGGTGCCTGTCTATCCTGCTCTTAAATATCTCCAGGGATGGAGATTCCACAACCTCCCTGGGCAACTTATTCCAGTGTTTAACACCCTGACAGTTAGGAAGTTTTTCCTAATGTCCAACCTAAACCTCCCTTGCTGCAGTTTAAACCCCTTGCTTCTTGTCCTATCTCAGAGGTTAAGTCTTCCCTCACAGTTCATGTTTTCTAGCCCTTTACTCATTTGTGTTGCTCTTCTCTGGACCTTCTCCAATTTGGCCACATCTTTTCGGAATTGTGGTGCCCAGAACTGGACACAACCCTCCAAGGGTGTGTCTAGACTACATGCCTCCTTCGACGGAGGCATGTAGATTAGCCAGATCGGAAGAGGGAAATGAAGCCGCGATTAAAATAATCGCGGCTTCATTTAAATTTAAATGGCTGCCCCGATCTGCCGATCAGCTGTTTGTCGGCAGATCGGGGGAGTCTGGACGCGATGCCCCGACAAAGAAGCCTTTCTTCATCGACACAGGTAAGCCTGGTTTCACGAGGCTTACCTGTGTCGATGAAGAAAGGCTTCTTTGTCGGGGCATCGCGTCCAGACTCCCCCGATCTGCCGACAAACAGCTGATCGGCAGATCGGGGCAGCCATTTAAATTTAAATGAAGCCGCGATTATTTTAATCGCGGCTTCATTTCCCTCTTCCGAGCTGGCTAATCTACATGCCTCCGTCGACGGAGGCATGGAGTCTAGACACACCCCAAGTGAGGCCTAATCAGCGCAGAGTAGAGCAGAATGACTTCTTGTGTCCTGCTCACAACACTCCTGAATGAGGTTTGCTTGTTTCCCAACAGTCTCACAGTGTTGACTCATATTTGGCTTGTGGTCCACGATGACCACGTGGGGTGGCAGAGTCATGGCGTGGTGTCAGGATGAGCAGGGCCAAGCAAACCCATTGCCGTGGCTGCCTGGGGATGTGGATGGGGTTGTGTTATACGCAGAAGGGCTCACACCGGGGGCACTGCGCCCCAATTGCCCCCCAGGGCAGGTGCAGTCGGTGGCTGCCCCTTCCTTACCCGCCGCCATCCCGCTGTTGGTGATTTCCTGCTCAAACACGTCTGAAAAGCCCACGCCGGCATTCAGCTTCTCCAGGCGCTCGTCGATGAACTGAAGAGTTGGTGGCGTGTGGGGGGGACACATGCAAGGGGAGTCAGGGAAAGCACATGGAGAAAAAGGGAACCGTTAGAGAAAATTGCAAAGGGCAGGGGCAGATGGACGGGGGAACCATTAAAAGAGAGCATAGGGGCAGATGGACAGGGGGAACCATTAAAAGGGAGCACAGGGGCAGATGGACAGGGGGAACCATTAGAGGGAAGAATGGGAGGGCAGACGGAGAAGAGGGAACCCTTAGAGTGGAGCACTTAGTAGGGACAGATGGAGGGGGGCATCATTGGAGGGGAACACATAGGGGGCAGATGGAGGGGGAACCATTGGTGGGGAGCACACAAGAGGCAGATGGAGAGGGGGAACCATTGGAGGGGAGCACATGGTGGGGCAGATGGAGAGGGGGAACTATTGGAGGGGAACACACAGGAGACGGAGGGGGAACCATTGGAGGGAGCACATGATGGGGCAGATGGAGAGGGGGAACCATTGGAAGGGAGCACATGGTGGGGCCAATGAAGAGGGGGAACCATTGGAGGGGAGCACACAGGAGGCAGATGGGGGGAACCATTGGAGGGGAGCACATGGCAGGGCAGATGGAGGGGGAACCATTGGAGGGGAGCACATGGCAGGGTAGATGGAGGGGGAACCATTGGAGGGGAGCACATGGCAGGGCAGATGGGGGGAACCATTGGAGGGGAGCACATGGCAGGGCAGATGGAGGGGGAACCATTGGAGGGGAACATTACGGGGAGAGCACATGATGATGCAGTGGGAGCATTAATTATAATGTGGGAGGGGCCCTTCGTTAATGGCTCCTGTGGCACCATGGAGCCTTACAGCCCTGGACACTATGGCTCAGGAGGGGGTGGCCCAGTCAGCCCCCCACCCCAGGTGCCCCACCCCTAATGCTCCTAGATGCACCCTCAGCCCTCCGAGGTAGAAGGCAGGTCGCACACATGGGGTGGGGTGGGGTGGGGGGTAGGCACATCGTTCCCTCTGGCCAAGGGCTGCCAATGTTTCCGGGGGTCTCAGGACTCCTTGCCCCCCAGCCTCGGGCTGCCCCCGTTACCTGTTTGAAGAGCTGCAGGTGCACGGCGTTGTGCAGGAACTCCCGCATGGTGCTGGACTTGTGGTTGAGGAAGGACTCTTGGCAGAAAGAGATGGGCTGGCCCTGGGGGAAGGGGGCACAGAGGCTCAAGGGGGGCATTACCCTCCTAGGAGGCTGGGGCCCCAGCTCAGAGACAGTAGCTCTGTGCCCCCTCGGGGGGGGGGGGGGAGGCCTGGAGTGGGGCCCCCCCGACAAAGCCAGCCTGCTCTCCACACCGGGAATTGACAACTAGCCCAATGCACAAGACCCCCCCCAACTTCCAGGGGTCTGCACTGAGGGCACTGACTGGAGGGAGGGGGGATTCCTGGGACAGACTGGTGTTCTCCCCCCCCCCCGGCTTAACCCTTGGAGCACTCAGGCTGAGCACCTCCCCCTGCACAGAGAAACCCACAGCAGCCCCTGGGTTTCAGGAAGCTCTGCCTGCGAGGGGGCATTAGGAGGGGACAGAGTGGGGAGGGTTTGGGGGTTCCCCACGTGGATCCCTGGAGAAGGAAACCCCCCAGCAGGGGGAAGACAGACACTTCAAGGGCTGATTCCTTTTGTGCTCCTCTGGCAGTGCTCTGTGTGGACACTCGCAGGGCAGGGCTGGAAACACTTGGGCTGCTACACAGAGCAGGGGGATCCCTGGGAGGGGAACACATGGGGCACGTGGGAAGAGGGGACATGTCGGGGGGGGTGGACTTTGTTTTTGTTCTGCGACTGTGACTCCTGCCATTGGCTGGGGTTGCCAGCTGTTACCGTAATACACCTAATAAATAACGTACAGCGCCTGGCACAGTGGGGTCTTGGCCTTGACTGAGAGTCCCAGGGACTACCGTAATACACCTAATAAATAACATACAGCAGCTAGTATAATGGGATCTTTGACTGGGGTCCTCAGGTATTACCGTAACACACCTAATAAATAATGTACAGCACTTGGCAAAATGGGGTCTTTGACTGGGGTTCCCAGGGGCTACCATAATACATCTAATATATAATGTACAGCACCTGGCAGAGTGGACTCTTGCCCTTGACTGGAGTGCCCTGGGGCTACCGTAATACACCTAATATATAATTCCCAGTGCACAGCACTGGGTTCCTGGGCCAGGACAGGGGGTCAAGGCGCCACAGCACCCCTAGTGAACATCTTGCCCAAGGGGGTGACATTGAGCCACCTAGCCCCATCCCGTCTCAGGCTGCACCCTCCCCCTCCCGGGAGCTGCCCGCAGTGAGCAGGATGGGGAGCCGCCTCACCGGGGTGCAAAGCAGCGCGTCGCGGTAGCTGCCAAAGAGCAGCGCCTGGGCCCGGAGGAAGGCTCGGGCCACCCCGTCCCCAGTGGTGGCCGACTGCTTCTTCAGCTGGAGCTTCAGCAGGGACACCTGGGAGAGGAGGAACCCACAGGAGCGCATCAGAGTCAGTGCCTGGGACCCCGGGGGACATTGGGGCTTGCTCAAGCTGAGCTCAGCAGGGCAGGGACCCCTGGATTAGGTGGGAGAGTCCATGCGCTGGAGAGGGAGGGAAATACCATTGGGTCCCTGCAAATCACACCCCCAGGGGGCCGTCTGGACAGGTACGGGGGGATCCGTCTGTGGGCCAGGGCTAGAGGGTCCCCGGGGCCCCCCGGAGACATACGCCCTTCAGGAAGCAGCTGAAGGGTGTAGTCGGCACTGGGGATAAGATCTGCCAGGCTGGGAGAAGCCAGCAGGGGCTCAGAGCTCCCCGCCCCGTGCCCTGGGTGTTCAGAGGGGGCACAGAACAGAAAAGCAGGGGTGACTGGGAGCTTCTGGCCATGGGGTGACAGGTTTGGATCCAGACCAGCATGGGACTTGCCCAGGACCATGGCGGTGGAATGTGGCCGGGGCCCCCTCCAGAGCAGGGGAGTTCACGCAGCCGCTGGTGCGGAGACGGGGAGGGGCGGGGACTGACCACGTCGCTCGGGAGGTTCTCCAGGTCCTGGAAGGGCGACTCCAACGTGTTGGTGTCGATGTTGAGGATCACCACGTCCTCCAGGGCCTTGCTCCGCACCCTCTGCGGGGAGAGGACACCCCAGAGGGGAAGGGGCTGAGAGGGACCCGGCCTCGGGGCGCTGCATCCCCCCACCAGTCAGCCGGGCTCCCTGTGTCCTCAGACCCCCCACGACGGCCCTTTGCCAAGGGACGCCTGATCTGGCAGCCAACCCGCAAGCCCGTCACTTGGCGCCCGGCTCCGCTCCAGCACCGGGACTCCCGCCAGCTCCTGGCAGATGCAGCTTTGACTCGAGAGCCAACTGAAACATTCAAGGGACCGCCCCCCCCCTTCCCTGGGCACAGGCTGAGGGAATTCCCCCCCCCCCCCGGGGCTGTGGTACCCTTTTCTGCACAAACACCTGCCCTTGGTTTCCACCTGGGAACGGACGGCGCGCCCCTCTGTGCCCCAGGGGATCCCCCACATTTCAGCCTCCCGCAGCCCCAGTGTGCACTGGGGCACACCCCCAGGCTCCACTCCCCGGGGGGGCAGGACTCACCTCCATGAGGCTGGAGTGGACGCCGATGAGGTAGGGCATGGGGGCGCTGCGAAGGAGCGGGAGGGGGAGAGAGACACTCATGAGTCACAGATGGAGGAAGGATCAATGTCGCTACCCCCATCCCCGGGGCGGATGAGAGTTTTGCAGGGCCCAGGGCAGCACAATATCGCGGGGCCCCCCCTTTGGAGAAAAAACAGAAAAAAGGGGTCCCCCCTGTGCCCACTCCTCCAGCAGCCCCACTCTGATCATATGAGCTACCCCTCTTCATCCCCTCTCCTAACACCTCCCTCTACACACCTGCCCTGCCTCTCTCCTCTGGTGCTGGTCCCTCCCCTGCAGGTGTCTGCCCTTCTGCTTCACCCAGAATCCCCCGGCACCTGCACCTTCCCTTAGCCCTGCACCCTCCAGGTGCCTGCCCCTTCCCTCACTGCCCCTACCCCCTTTGCCCTCTTTTTCCCTGATGCCCACCCCCTCACCACCCTCTGCCCCCATGCTTTCACACATGCCTTGCTGCATCCTCGCCTTCCTCATGCCCAGCCCTCCTTTCAAACCTTCTCCCAGCACCTCCCCCTCCCCCCTTTAGCCCCCAATGCCCTTACCTTCTCCTCTCCCAGCATCACCCTGTCCCCCCTCCCACTGACCCCTCCCCTCCCGCCCTTTTCCTCATTGTCTCCGCTTGGCCCCCTGCCATTTGTCTCTCCTCCCCTTTTTTCTCCTGACCTGCCCCCCTCCCCTCAGCACAAGCCCCTTCCTCTGCCATCCACCTTCTGCCTTCCAGTATGCAGGGCAGCCGCGGCCCCAGCCCAGGCTCCAGGCCACGTGCCGAACCGAGCGGTGCAACGCTGGGCCACGCGGTTTTGAAGTCCCGGGCCGTGGCGTCACGCCTCGCCTCGCCATGCCACGCCACGCCACGCCACGCCACGCCTCGCCACGCCACGCCATGCCACGCCACGCCCAGGTGTCTCCCCTCTCAGCTGTTGCGCGGCGTTTCAGCACACCGCGAATGTGCTCCCTCGGCCCCACGTGGCCCGTACTGGCCGGCGCCGGGGAATTTCAAAAGTGCAGGGCTGCGGCACCCTGTCCCGCTCGCCCTGCCCTATATCCACTGCTGCCCATCCTGAATGTCCCCAACAGCCCCCCCCCCCCCCGCCGGGTATCCAACAGCTACAGCGCTGTGTTGCCCGGGTGACAGAGCCTGGAGGGGGTTGGGTGACAAACCACTTGAATGCCGAGGCAGTGAAATGTGGTGACGCTTGTTGCGTGAGTACAGGGCAGCAGGACCGTGCTTAGCCCGTCCTGGTCTGGTGGGGTCTCTCCCTCCCTTGTCTCGGAGGGGTCCCGGGGAAAACAGCGCGGAGTCCTGGGGCACCTGAGGGACTCACGGATTTATTGGGGCATTAACTTTTGTGGGACACAGGCCAGTCCTTGCCTAAAGACAGCCCCCCAGCCTGAAGCAAATACCCACCTGCTGCCACACCTCAAACACACTCCCTCAGGAACCACCCCTGCAACAAACCCCACCGCCAGCTCTGTCCGCACAGCTGCACCCCCGACACCACCACAGGCCCTAACAATCCCAGCTACCACCTCAGGGCTCATTCACGGCAGAGCCTGGAATGGGATATACGCCAGCAAGTGCCAGCCATGCCCCTCTGCCGCATACATTGGCCAAACTGGACAGGCGCTGCGCCAAAGGAAAAATGGACACAAATCAGACATCAGGGACGGTCACACACACAAACCTGTAGGGGAGCATTTTAATCTGCCTGCACATTCAATCGCGGATTTAAAAGTAGCCGCTCTTCTACAAAAGGAACGTTATCACCCGATTACAGAGGCGATAAAGATTACACTATCAACTTAGGCTTGAATAAAAATCGTGACTGCTTAACTCACTGCAAAGGCTATTTCCTTGCTTTTTAATATTCGCATCTCCACATCGAATGGTACAAATTCAGGATGTTAAGTAGCAAGTAATTTACCAGTCGAGCAGTCGATGGAATTTCGATAGGCACTTCCCCATTCCTCCTTTGAAATGTACAAGAGCCCCCACTGGGAGTCTTGTACATTTCAAAGGAGGAATGTGGAACTCGGGGCCAGCAGGAAGTCCATCGACTACTCGACTAGTGAATTAGTTGCTATTTAACATCCCACCTTGACGGGATTAGCTTCACTAACACAAGCAACGTCTTCCAGCTTCTGGAACTGCCCCTCCAATTCATCCCTCAACTGAAATGGCCCATCCCAGTGGAGACAGAGGGTGGGGACAGATGTTTGCTTGATGGGCTGCCTATGAATCACAAATACTGTCGGAGCATCCCCAGAGAGCGTCTTTGCATTGAATCATGGAATCGTAGGGCTAAGGTTGCCATATACTTTCACAAAAGATCGTGAACATGGCGAGAGAAAAAACTGGTTGAACAAAAAAAAAGTTGTTGAGTGAAAAAAAACGGTCACTGCGCCTTTAAATCCTCCCCGCTCCCCCCGCCCCCGCCAAATGCGGCAAGGGAAGAATGTCCCCGCCGGCCTTCCGTCTATCAGGTATCTTCTGTTTTTTTTACTGACCAGGGGCCACAAATACTGGACTGTCTGGATGAAAACTGGACACCTGGTAACCCTACCTAGGGATGGAAGAGATCTCAGGAGGCATCAAGTCCAGCCCCCTGCCTGAAGCAGGACCAACCCCAACTCAATCATCCCAGCCAGGGCTCTGTCAAGCCAGGACTTAAAAACCTCTAGGGATGGAGATTCCACCCCGCCCCCAGGGAACCCATCCCAGCGCTTCCCCACCCTCCTGGGGAAATAGTTTCTCCTAATCTCCAACCTAGACCTCCCCCACTGCAACTTGAGCCCATTGCTCCTCGTTCTGCCATCTGCCACCCCTGAGAACAGCCTCTCTCCATCCTCTTTGGAACCTCCCTTCAGGGAGTTGAAGGCTGCTCTCAAATCCCCCCTCACTCTTCGCTTCTGCAGAGTAAACAGACCCAAATCCCTCAGCCTCTCCTCATAGGGCATGTGCTCCAGCCCCCTGATAGTTTTTGCTGCCCTCCGCTGGACCCTCTCCAATGCATCCACATCCTTTCTGTAGTGGGGGGCCCAAATTTGGACACAATACTCCAGATGTAGCCTCACCAGTGGGGAATAATCACTTCTCTAGATCTGCTGGCAATGCTCCTCCTAATGCACCTGAACGTGGCCTTAGTATTTTTGGCTACACGGGCGCCCTGTTGACTCATATCCAGTTTCTCATCCACTGGAATCCCCAGGCCCTTTTTTGCCGAATGGCTGCTTAGGCAGTCGGTCCCCAGCCTGTAACAATTCTTGGGATTCTTCCGTCCCAAGGGCCGGACTCTGCACTTGTCCTTGTTGAACCTCGTCAGATTTCTTTTGGCCCAACCCTCTGCTTTGCCCAGGTCACGCTGTACCCGACCCCATTTGTAGTGTGGATGCTTCAGCTCGAGTCTGCGCTGGCCCGGCTGTTAGTTACACCCCCGGCGGAGAGGTTCCCTCGGTGAGAGCTGGAACCTCAAGGGAGCAGCCTGCAGGGGTCTCAGCAGCAGGTGGCAGTAGACCAGACCTGGGCAAAATACGGCCTGCGGGCTGGATCCGGCCCATCAAGCCACCAGATCCAGCCCATGGAGGCAGTGGGGAGCCCCAAGCAGGCTACCCTGCTTGCCCTGCACTCTGCTCAGAAACTTGGCTGCAAGGCTCTTTCTCTTTGAGTCCAGAGGGAAGGAGGAGCGAGATTCAGATGCTGCTCCCGCCCCCAGCACAATCCCATTGGACAGACACTGGCCAATGGGAGCTGCCTGTTTGAATAACAAGCAGCCACAAAGCACAACCCTCAGGCTTACTCACTCAAGCACATGGCCAAGCAGGTAGAAACATTTTAAGCTCTGCGGACCAGCAGGTAGACTGAAAAGTCTCCTGGCAGAACCTGCCTCTGGCACCTCAGCCCTATTCTTCCCCAACCCTCTGCCCCCCACTCCTGTCTCACTACTCCACATGCACCCATACCCCCTCCTAGATCTGGCACCCCAACCTCCTGCCCGAGAACACAATCTCTCCCTGCCTCCTTCACCCAAACTCCCTCCCAGACCCCATTTTCCCTCCTGCACCCCAATGCTTTATCCCAAGCTCCCTTCTGCACCCAGCCTCCATCCCAGATCCCGCACCTCCTCCATTAATACCACGGAAGAGTGCGGCCCTCGACCACTTTCCAAAATCTTGGGAGTGGCCCCCCCATAAAAACTGATTGCCCAGCCCTGAAGTAGAGTGAACAGTAGCTCAATAACCAGCAGTAGCTAGATTGAGTGGTGAGGCCGGGGCTGGAGGAACAAGCCAAGTGCCTCCCCCCCACACCTGGGAGGTGAAAACACCTCTGCATTCTGAGTCTCCCCTCACCAAGGACAACAAAAGCGGGGTGCGCTGGAGGGAAAAGAGAGGGGCAAGCTTCAGGAAGGCTGGATGGTGTTTGTTCGACTCGGGTTGATGACTTTGCTGCAGAACGCTGGCTTTTGGGGCATCAGTTCATGCTTCCTCCTAGGCCACGCTATTTAAAGAACCCCATTTGCCAAGGGCATGGTCTTACACCGTTGTCCTCGTGAGAGGTCGGTATCTTGGAGAGTGTCGGTCCTCAACGTTTGTATAATAATTAATTTTTACAAGAGAATGGCCACGAAAGGTCCATCTAGCCCAGCGTCCTGTTTCCCCACAGCGGCCGGTGCAGGGTGCCCCCGAGGGAGTTGCCCATTCCCAGTGACTGGAAGTCACACTGGGAGCATGGCAGGGCTGCATCCCTGCTCTTCCTGGTTAATAGCCACCCATAGACCTGTCCTCCAGGAATGGATCTAGCTCTTCTCTGAACCCTGTTCTAGTCTTGGCCTTCACAACATCCTCTGGCAAGGAGTTCCACAGGTTGACTGACTGTACACTTCATGAAGAAATACTTTCTTTGGTTTGTTTTACACTGGCTGCTTATCAGTTGCATTGGGTGGCTGCTAGTTCTTGTGCTATGGGATGGGTTAAATAGCCATTCCTTATTCACTTTCTTCACACCCGTCAAGATTTTCTAAGACTCTGTCATATCCTCCCTTAGCCATCTCTTTTCCATGCTGAAAAGTCCCAGTCATTTTCATCCCTCCTCCAGTTTCATACTCTGAATCATGTTAGTAGCCCCTCTCCCCAATATAAATATATTTGGGCATGGGGTAACACAGACTGCATGCAGTAGTCAAGATCTGAGCCAACCGTGGATTTCTAGAGAGGCTTTATGATATTGCCTGTCTTAGCCGTTTCTTTCCTAATAGCGCTGAAGATCCCATGAGCTTTTTTGGCTGTGGCTGCACATAGAGTGAATGTTTTCAGAGGACCCTCCGCAGGGACTCCAAGATCTCGCCCTCTCAAGTGGGAGCAGCTAATTTAGACCCCGTCAGTTTCTATGTCTAGTTGAGATCGATCCATGCAAAGTCGTGCACATTGAGAACCATACAGCCCCCCTTCACCCTCACAATCTCACCCCTCATTGGCCCTGACACCCCCCTGTAAATTTGAACACCCCCCTAATTTTCTGGGGAAAACACTGCATGCCTCCAAGCACCAGAGTTCCCAGATGGTTTAACAAAAATACTGAACACCAACCCCCCAAAAAAACAACACCGGGAAAAAATTCTGTTGAGCAAAAAAAAAAAAGGGGGGGGGGGGACCAAAGTTGTTGAGCAAAAAAGAAAAAAAAATGGGGGCACTGCACCTTTAAATGGCCCAGTGCTCACTCTCCTGACACGGCAGGGGTAAATTGTCCCAACTGGGCTTCCATCCGGTATTTTCTGTTTTTTTTTTACCAGACAGGGGACCCGAATACTGAACAGTCCGGGTGAAAACCAAACACCTGGCAACCCTACATTGGGGATCAATGTAACAGATCAGCCCCCCCAAACCCACTTCTTGTGGCACAGCGCCTCCAGTGCCACCCTGGGAAACTGGGGAAGGCGCTGACTGCCAAGGGAGAGCGCCCCCTACTGAGTCCTCGACCTGCTCCCTGCAGCACAGCGCCCCCTAGCACCTGTCTGGGGAACTGTGGCCAGCACCAACCCTCCTGCCTCCCTGGAGCACGCTGGCAGTGTCCCCCCCAAGGCCCCCATGCCCTTACCAGCAGTAGTCGAGCAGGTGCGGGGGCAGCGTGGGGATGTAGATGTGCTGCCAGTACATGGGGTAGAGCATGGCGGAGGAGGCCTGGACGCAGGCTGTGAGCTAAGGACACACACAGGGACAAGACTGAGACTCTGTGCTGCTGGGGGGGGGGGGGACTCCACACCGGGGGAGGAGGGAGCGGAGGGGCCTGTGTGAAGCTGGCGGAGGCAGGGGACCCAAGAAATGGCCTGTGTTGATGGATGGGAGGGACATGAGTAGCAGGTTGTGTGTGTGCCAGGGCCCATCCCTCCGACCCTCCCCCCGGCGTGTGTGTGCCAGGGGCCATCCCCGTGACCCCCCCCCCCGTGTGTGTGCACCAAGAGTCATCCCTGCAGCCCTCCCCAGTGTGTGTGTGCCAGGGGCCATCCCCATGAGCCCCCCCCCCCCCCGTGTGTGTGTGCCAGGGCCCATCCCTGCAACCATCCTCCCCCAGCGTGTGTGTGCGTGCGCCAGGGGCTATCCCCACGACCTCCCCCCCCAGTCTATGTGCCAAGGGCCATCCCACGACCCCCCCCCCAGTGTGTGCGTGCGCTGGGCCCCTCACCGTGCTGAGCTTGCTGGAGGTGAGCAGGATGCGCCGTTCGTACAGCATGCTCCCGTACAGCTGCAGCATGTTGGGCACGTCCACGGCCACCACGAACTCCGTCAGGTTCCTCTGCGGGCAGCGCCCGGGGCAGCCATTAGAGGTACCAGGTCCCCCTTCCCCGGCTTCCCCTTCATCTCCTCTTGCTTCCTTCCTTGCACTCCTCCTGCCAGTCAGCGTGCACCCCTCCCCTGCACTGCACTTCCCTGCCAGTCAGTGCGCGCCCCTCCCCTTGCACTGCACTCCCTCCTGCCCGTCAGTGCATGCCCCTTCTCCTGCACTGCACTCCCCTGCCACAGTCAGTGCTCTCACATCCCCCTGCTGAGGAAGACACGGGGACTTACGTTCTCCGGGATGGTGGGCAGGCTGCCAAGGTCGGGTGCAATGAAGTACGAAGGCTGTAATGAAGATGGGGGGGGGGGCATTAGCACAGCCCCCACCACCAGGCGGCACCGTGCTGCGGAGTTAGTGCTGCTCACTCAAGCTACACACGGTTAATCATCATCATGCTGGTCATTAGTTGGCAGCCAAGTCGGTTGCCCTGGCTGGAGTGAGAAGATTCGGAGGCAGAGTCTTCTCCTTCCAGCAGCCCCCGTCCCACCCACCCCTTAGTGATCATCTTGTGGCGGGGGGGGGAACCCCACACTGTCAGGGATCGCTCGGTTAGTCGGCACACTCCGGCTGGTTAAAATCGGGCGGAGGATCCCGACTCACCGACTCGGTCCCGCCCGCCGGATCCTGGGTCCGGTCTCTGTGTCGGCCTTTCAGAAAGTTGCCGGTGGTAATTTTCAGTTTGTTCAACTTCTGGTCCTTGCGGGACAACGAGGGGGATAAAAGCATAGAGACACACGCACGCCCCCACCACAGTGCACCCCGGCGTGGTCAGTGGATGGGGCTTGGAGGGGTAAGAGATTTCAAGGCCAAAATCCCGTAAAACGTTCCCAAAATAACCCCTAGAGCAGACCTCTTAGAAAAACAACCTATCAGAGCTGCCCTACAGGGTCCCACCATGGCCAATCAAGACCAGCATCCCGTCTCTGAGTGGCCAAAGATTTTGGGACACCGATTCGGGGTTGCCAACGCATGGGGTTACATCCTGGACCTTGGCTAATAGCCACTGATGGATCTATTCATTGTGAATGTATCTAGTTCTTTTTTTAAAACTCATTTGTGCACGAGGCTATCGCAACATCCTGAGGGAGGGAGTTCCACGGGTTAACCGAGCAGTGTGTGGGGAAAAAATAGCCTTCCTCTTTTTTGTGTTAAATCTGCTGCCTATCCATGTCATCGGGTGACCCTTGGATTTTGTGTTGTGGGGAAGGATAAATAACCATTCTCCGTTCCCTTGTTTCCACACCCGTCACGGTTTCGTAGCCTCAGATTATATTTCCCCTTCCCCCTCACCCCACTCCACACACACTTTGGCTCTCTTTTTCCTAAACCGAACTCTTGATTTCAAAATGGCCAGTGAGGGAGAATACTCTCTGGGAAACTGTTCCCATGGTTAATTATCTCTGCAGTCAAAAATGTACACCTATTTCCAGTCTGAACCCACCTAGCCTCAAGCCATAGGCACTGGATTTAATTAGCCCTTTGGCCACTAGATTGAAGAGTCCTGATTTTTTCAATGGAAAACTGAGGTTTGACTTAATGGATTCCCACCCACCCCCCACCCGTCTGCTTCTCCTGGAAAGTGTTGCTATGTAAAAATACCCCAAACTGAAATATTTTGGCCCCAAACCAGAGTATCCTCAATTAAAAAGGGCGCCTTGGTGTCTCGTGGGACTTGTCGTTTGGGTGCCTCATGCTGCTGTCGTCCTCTATAGGAAGGACTCTGCGGTTTGAAAAAACTTAAAAAACAACAAATAGTTGAGCAGGACCTTAAAGACTAACAAAACATGTAGATGGTAGCGTGGGCTTGTGGTTTGACTACATCTCCCAGGATGCACCACAGCATCCTAGGTCACACTTCGCCCTTCACGGAGGGGAGGAAGTGGTGCATTCTGGGAGATGTAGTCCAAACAGGGAGTTGGTCCATAGGGACCAGGCACACAAGGGACTTGAACTACAACTCCCACAAGGCACCGACAGCCCCAGTTTGAATTGGACTCTTAGGTTTCTGCCAAAATATAGTGCCCAAAGGTCACATAATCAGGCAAAAAAATTCAAGGAAAAGCTAAAAAGTTTCTATTGGTAAAAGTTTGCTAAGGGGGGAAAAAACAGCTTTTTACTTTCCAAATAGCTGTAAATTATACTGGATATAATGGACCATTAAATCCGGCCCTGTGAAATTCGGCTATTTTAGGGGGTTGTGGATAGGCACCAACTTCCTCTCTAGTTGGTGGGTGTCCGGCCCTTCCCCTGCTTCCTCCAAGTGCCTGCTCCACCCCACCCCTACCCTAATTCCACGTCTTCCCCCAAGTTCCCACCCTACACAGATGGATAATGGACCCAGAGGAAAGGCAGCGCCCCCTAGTGAGAGAGACTGAGCTGATACTTACAAATTCGAGGTTGACGGGGCTGTTCAGCTGGGGCACTGGGTGGCAATAGAGCGTGGAGAGGAGCTCGGACAGTTCATGGAGCTGATGGGGAGAGAGAAAGGATGAAACTGATCTGCCCAAAGGGAGCTGGGGTGGAGACGGTGATAAGGTGCTTGGGATGTAGTGAGATGGGAGATGGCGGGAGAAGGAAGGGGGAGAAATGCCACCAAAAAGGACCCAGGAGTCCTGGGCTCACCTGCCCCTTAGCCAAATGGTCTGCGATGTTGTTGAGGATCTTGTAGAAAACTTCAAACCACGGCAGGTAACTGAAGGAAAGAGAAGCAGGGGGCGGTTTATTGTCGGTGGTACGGGACCTAGAAGAAGACCTGCCCTGCCGGGCACTGAATAGACCCGGAGTGAGAGTCTGTGTCCCAAAAAGCTCAGCTGGGGAAACTGAGGCACGTCACGATGAAGGGCCTGAAATGCAGCTGCCGCTAGGGTGAGGCTGTTTATATCTCAAAGCGCAGAGGCAGCTGCTTCTGGTGCGAGGCGCATCCCTGTTTGTAACAGCTGCACGGCAAGGCAATTCAGGAGCATCAGAAGTGAGGAAGATGCCCAAAGCCAGCTGCACTGCCCCAGGGACACGGGAGAGCCCCAGGAATGGAAACAATTGACCCAGCAGGATGTGGGGGAACACGGCAGCTGTGGGAACTGGGCACCTGCTAGGGCCCCGCTGCCGCCTCGGGCTGCGCGAGCACGGAGGGGAAAGCGCCCCCTGGCTGAGCCGCTGGCCCACTCCCTGCCACGCCGCGTGGTACCTGAGGATGCAGAGGCAGGTCTGGAAGCCGCCGGCCAGGCGGCAGAACCCGAAGCGCTGGTTCCCCTCCAGGTCCGTGAGGGCGAAGGTGAAGTTCTGCACCATGGAGCTTTCCTTTACCCTGCAGGGGTCAGGGCACCCGTGAGACCCAGGGGAGACGAGGAAGCTGACGGCCGGCCCCAGCCCCCTGCCACCGGGTTGGGCCGGGCCGAAGCTTTGGGCACTGGTGACAGACAGGAACCAGAGCCTGTCCCAGGCCAACACCCTGAGCACGGGGTGGGGTGCAGGACTCCTGGGTCCTCCCCGACTCTGGGAGGGGGGTGGGGTCTAGTGGTTGGAGTCCCTCTGCTGGTCCCGGCCATGGTGCACTGAGCTCTCTGGGCCTGATCCTGCCAGTGACTCAGCATCTTCCTCTCCCCTGGGCACTCAGTGCGCCCAGTGGTCTTTCATTTGCCCCCTGGGAGGCGGGGAACTCAGCCCCCCCTCCCCTGCAGGAAACTCCCTGCAGCCACCCCACTGCCAGCCCAGCTTGGCCAGGGGCGATTGGGCCCCAGGCAGCCTGGGACGCTTTCAGCTGGGGCCGTCCCCGTGAACCAGGTCGGATGCCCCCCCCATCGAGGTGCCCACGCAGCCGCCTACCTCGCCACGTCGAACGGGAAGCAGAATTTGGGCAGCATCTGGATGGACTCCTGGGGAAGGCAAGGTGGCAGTCACACGCTGGGCAGGGACAGCCCCCTGGAGCTAAACGCGGGGCCCCAAAAGCCCCATCAAACTCCCCAGCCCTTGCAACAGACCAGACACCAGGCCTGAGCTGTGAGGAGTTTCCGGGAGACCTGGCTGGTTTAACCCCACTGAGGCGAGACAGGCCCACGAGGGCCTGATCTAGGGGGCAAGGAGGGGGAGGTGCCAGCGAGCTGGGCCCATGGGTGTGATCGCTGGGCAGGGGGCGTACTGAGCTAGAGGGACGTGGGGCAGATCAAGCGCAGCCCCATGGCTCCGGGCCCAGGCCCCAGTGCACTGTGGGGGGAGGGATGATGTACAGCTGGCTCCCCCCCCCATGTGGGCAGAGGAAACACGGTGCTTGGCAGAGGGGCACAGACCTGGTCATCAAACTCCTCCGGGAACTGCCTCAGAACCTGGGGGTCTGTGGGGAAAGCAGAGAGAGCTGCCATGACTGCCTGCCCCCCCGTCTATCTCCCCTGAGCCCCCCCCCCCCAAACTCCCTCTCCGGTGGGGAGCAGGAAGAGGGTTAGGAAGTGACGTGTCCAAAGCTCCAAAGCCAGGAGTCCTGGCTCTCCTGCTCTAACCACTAGACCCCACTCCCCTCCCGGAGCTGGGACTAGAACCCACGTCCTGGCTCTCAGCCCCCCCCCTTCCCTCTAATCATTTTATGAAAGCCACCCATCAGCGCTCCTGGGGGGTAATGACCTTCCCCCCTCCCGCCGCAGCACAGCCAGGAGCTGGATCAGAGCCGCCGAGGGGGCAAAGGTCCTGTAGCCCATCTCCCATCCCCCTGGAGTCCCCCAGGCCCTCCGAGCCTGGAGGAGAAATCCCCCCTTGCTACTGCAGCAGGGAGGCGGGGGCCCAGGCTGGGTGTGCCCACGGGGGCGAGCGAGGCACAATATCCCTGGGGAGCCGTGGGCCCGAGGGGAGATCCGTCTCTGCCCCTGGATTCTCCCGCACTCCCAGAGCTGCCTCTCGCTGGGACAGCTCCCTCCCCAGGGTGCCAGTGCCCACCCACCGGGAGCTGGCACAGGAATGTGGGTTCCCGTGACACCTGTGCAGGGCACGAAGCCCCCCCCCCCCCCCCCCCGCACACACTGCTGCTACACGGAAGACTTGCTAGCTGCCTCCACCTCCGGTCTCGCCACTTCCTGTGACTGTCGAGAGCCACCCGGCTCTGCAATGGGGGGGAGGCACTAAACCAAGGCTTTGTGCTGCCCCTGGAACCAGCCCCCCTGCTCCATGGGGAGGGGGTGTCTGATTCACCAGGACCTCACGGGAGCTGGGCTGTAATATAGGCAGACTGCTTCCACTGCAGCTCTTCACCCAGTTCCAAAGTGCGACTGCCTCTGGGGTGTGGCGTGACAGATGTTTACCTAGGGATCCCTCACCGGCACAGACAAGCGGCTGCTTCTGGGGTGGGACATGGGGGGGGGCTGTTTATCAAGGGATCCCTCTCCCCCCCGCCCCCGACACGGATGGAGCCGCTGGGGGAAAACAGTTTGGGGCAGGAAGTGAATGACCTGGTTCCCAGGACAATCATTCAAACTGCAGGGGGACTTGGGACGGCAGAACAGAACGGTCCCAGGCTACTGGCAGGAAGTGAGAGAAAATACCTGCTGAGCCCCCACGCCAATGCCTGCATCCTACTGGGACGTAGGCCCCCTCCTTCACCCCTGCCACCCAACAGCCCCCCAGGAGTTTTGCTTGCAGGTCTCTCATCCAATCACAGACCTGATGGGTCCCTGCTCAGCTGAGGGGCCCTGAGGAAATCCCAGCTGATATCAGACAGCCAAAGATGCTTCAGGTCTCTCCTGAACCGCAGATGCCCCCAGGCCCATCCCAAATGCTGTCCCTCCGGACGCAGCCGCCCGCCCCCTGAAATGCCCCAGGACGGCCCTTGTGTCTGTGGGCCCCCCAGAGCGATGGAAAAGACACACTGCACCACTGCTCTACCCACTAGGCCCCTCTTCCCTACCAGACTCAGGAGTCCTGACTCCTTGTCCCTTCCGCCTCTTAGACACCTCCACTCCCCAAACCTCCCAGGGCTGGGGACAGAAGCCAGGAGTCCTGGCTCCCGGATCAGTGAGCTGCCCTTAGCCCCAGGGGACGCAAGGCGGAGTGGAACCAAAAACCCCTGTGCCTGTTCCTTTCCCTTCTGGCCCACCCCCTCCAAGAAACCCGGTAAACCCCATACAACCCGCCCACCCCGGGCGCTGGGCCAGGACTTACCATCCTCTGCAGACTTGGGGCAGGCCGCCTCGAAGAACAAATCAAATGTCTTCTGGGGATTTTCCCTGGTGGGGAGAGAAGAGTGGAACCTGTCGCCTCTGGCCGAGACCGTCCAAGCTCAGCACACGGGCCGCAGTCACAGGACCCTGCGGATTTGCCCCCGCGGGCACTGGGGGAAAACCTTCCAGGAAGGGCCCAATTCAGGCTGCTAAGAGTTTTTGTCTCCTGGGGATCAAGGGTGTGTGTGTGGATTTTAATGCACAGGTCAGGGCCAGCCAGGGTGGCCTGGTCAAGGACCCTGGTGACAGATCCAGACTCCACCTGGCATGGGGACTGCACTGACACACTATGGACCCTTGGCTATTCTCTCCAGCTCCGGGAGGGGAGTTGGGTCTAGTGGTGAGAGTAGGGAGCAACCGGGGGAGGGGGAGGATTCAGGGCTCCTGCATTCTCATTCACTTATGCCCGAAGAAATCTGTTCACCTCTCAAGTGTCCCGGAGCCCTTGTTGGTTTCTCAGATACAGCCTGACATGGTGACCCCTCTGAGACCGGGGAAAGTCACTCCCCTTCCCTGGGCCTCAGTTTCCCCCTGGGAGCAGGGGGACAGTGGCACGGACCTGCCTCTCCGAAGGGAGGCTGGATTCATCCCTACGCAGGAGGAATCTTTGGCCAGAAGATGCCAAAGGACGGCAACGGAATTAGCAGGTACCACTCCACCGGGAGGGGGGGCACTCCCCTCCCCCACCGATGCGCCCCATATTCCCATCTGCCCCAGGGATGGAGGAGAACTTCCCACCCTGCAACTGCAACATCCCACCCCCACCCCGGCTCTTCCTACCCAGGGCTGCTCACCTGCCTGGCTCACTCAAACCCGGGCATGCTTGCCCCGCTGGAGCCCGAAGCTGGCCCAGCCCTGTGGGCAACAGGGCCAGCGCCCTGCCAAATTAGAGAGCCCTGGCTCTGTCGCCCCTTTGCAGAGATCCCCCCGTGGGTGGTGTCCCCCCGGCCCCAGCTTCCAACCCACCGAAGGGAGAAATCTTCCAGTCCCTCTGGGCCACTCGCTTCGTGGGGGCCTGAGCCATTGAAACCAGCCAAGAGGGGGGGTCATAAGGTGGCCTGGCCCTCCGCCTGGGATCAAAGGTCAATTTCACTTTCTCCGCTGATCAGCTCAAGATTCAGCAAATGGGAACGGGGCAAGGGGAGGCCGAAAATCCCCAGCCCACGCCCTGACAGCGCTCAGAGACAATCCGGGGGGGGGGGTCTTACTTTATCCGCGAACCCATGGCTCTGGCTGCTCCTTCCCCGTCACGCTCACATCCCGGGAAGGCTGCCTCCAGCAGGGCGTGGGGCCCGCAGCACCCCTGGAGGGGAGATTTCAAGGCCGGGTTGGGTCTTAAAAAAAAAAAAATCTCTCCCCTATTTTTTTTTACGGTGCAGCTACAAGAGCATGAGAGAGAAATCGCTCCTTTCTTGCTTCAGTGTTTCCTGTGTGGCTTTTCGTTAGAGGAAGTCTGAGGGCTGTGACACCCAATGGGGACCTGGCAGGCTGGGGCGGCGGGGGGGGAGGGGGCATCGTGAGGGGGAGGAGAATGGGGTCAGACCGTGAAGAGAAGGCGGTCAGATCAGTGACAGGGGGAAACCGAGGCACGCAGCAATGACATGCATGTCCTGATGGCGGAGGCGGGGGAGTGTCTGGTTTTGCCCTGCTCCTTGGAGACCCTGCTGCAGATCACAGAAGGTCCCATGTGCCAGCTCAGAACTTGGATGGGCAGCAGGATGTTGCCGGGAGTCAACGGGGGACACGCATCACCACTTTAATCAACGCTGGCCCCAGGGTGGCCCTAGGGGGTGCTGTGCTCCAGGGATTGGGGTGCGGTCACAAGATGGGGTCCTGGCCCTCACTGCTCACCCCAATGTGGAGCTAGGGGCTCAGTAGGGGGTGCTCTTCCCTGTCAATCAGTGTTGATGGCAATGCCCCAGTGCGGCACTAGGGGGCGCTATGCAGCAGGGAGGAGTGCGGGAGCTCATCAGGGGGCACTGTGGGGCAGGGAGCAGGCTGGGGGCTCAGCAGGGGGCGCTGTGGGGCAGGGAGCAGGCTGGGGGCTCAGCAGGGGACGCTGTGCTGCAGGAATGGGAGGCTCAGCAGGGGGCGCTGTGGGGCATGGAGCAGGGGGAGGACTCAGCAGGGGGCGCTGTGCTGCAGGAATGGGAGGCTCAGCAGGGGGCGCTGTGCTGCAGGGAGCAGGGGGAGGACTCAGCAGGGGGCGCTGTGCTGCAGGAATGGGAGGCTCAGCAGGGGGCGCTGTGGGGCATGGAGCAGGGGGAGGACTCAGCAGGGGGCATTGTGCTGCAGGGAGCAGGCTGGGGGCAAGGAGCATGGGGTGCTCTCCCCTCGGAGCAGTGCTGACCCCAGTGGCTCTTCACGGAGCTGGGCCAGCTCACCCCTGTCAACGCCTGGTGGAGAGGAGAGAGCAGGTAATTTCGATTTCCATGTAGGGAGGCTAGGACAGCCCTATCCAGCCCCGCCCCCTTTACCCCAAGATGAAAACGAGCCCATCCCTGCTGGGGCTGCCCAGTGGATCCGTCCCCACATGGGGCTCGACAGGCGCCAGGAGGTTCTGTCTCGCCTGAAAACTTCAGCGACGAGGGGGCGCTCGGCCCGTTGCACCAGTGAATAACACCCAGCTCTCAAAGGCGGCCAGGTCAGCAGCAGCATCGCTGCCTGACAGCGGGGGAAACTGAGGCACAGAGGAAGTGACATGCCCAAGATCCTCCAGTGGGCCAGGGATTCAACCCAGGCCTCCTGCGACCTGCTGTATCCACTAGGCTGCCGGGCCTCCATTGGAAGAGCCTGACCGGAGGGCAGAGCTGTGCCATTTCTTCCACCAGCAGGCGTGGGCAGGTCAGCAGGTGGCCAGTAGTAAATACAGCTCTGGACCGACATCTGGGGCCAGCCGACTGGGAGCCAGAACCTTCAATTTCCCCCTAGATCCCTGGTAAGGCATCACATACACGCTTGTGGGTAACTCAGGGTTAACTTAAAGGGATGCTCCCTTTTGCACCTACTTCTGCCTGGGACATAAGCCCAGTCAGTTTCATTTTCTGTGCCTAGACAGCAAATTCATTTCCTGGGATTATTTGTGGCCTAGTGGTTACAGCTGGGGGGGGGGGGGGTCAGGACTCCTGGGTTCCTTCTCATGCTCTGGGTGAGGGGCAGGGTCTAATGTGGAGGGGAGGGATTCAGGATTCCAAAGCTCGATCCAGTCACAGGGCAGCCTACAGGCCCTCTTGCCCTAAATGGGGCGTTCAATAGGGGCCTGGGATCTGGTGCATACAGGAGCTTGATCCAAAGCTGCACCCTGTAACGGGGACACACTTTCCGACATCCTCCTGCTGTTTGCCCTGATGCAGCTTAGCTGGCACCCTGGAGCCGGGACTGGAATCCAGGAGTCTCGTGCATGAAACCGGGTGTGTTGCCAGAGGGCAAAGCAGGCTGTCTTGGTGTAGAGAGGCTGGTACGCTCCCAGGGCTGACCAGACAGCTGACGAGGGTTCCTCAACTTGACCACAACACGACCCCTTTCCAAAGGGCCTGCCAGGCCCCTTTTAGCTGGGATCAAGTGGAGAGCCCCTGGAATAACAAGGATGGGGGGGTTTGCAAACTCTGGAATAAGAACCAGCAGCCTAGATGAGCTGACGTGCAGAAATGGGATTTGTCCGGTGTTGCAAACTCTGGCAATGTCTCACGTTTTTTCTGAAAGCCCAGAGTCACATGAAGGTGGGGAAAAGTGCATGTCGAGCCCTCCTCCTCATAGAGAAAAGTTTTTAAATGTCACCTGCGTGCGAGCTACAGAAAACAAGAGGCAGCTGGACAGAAGAACCCCAAATGTACTACGTGGGTTTTTTTGTTTTTTGTTTTTAAATCTCATAATTGTTTACACCAATCTTGTGATTTTGGGTGGACTTGACTAGAGCTGGAGAAACACATGGATTGTTTCTTTGGTTCACTGGTAGTTCCAATTAATAATAATACTTAATAATTTGTTTCCAACTGGAAAAAAAACCCCAACCCCTACATTTTTGAAAAATTTCAGCAAATTGAAACGTGGAAACAACATGTTTTCTTTCAGTTTCAAGCGCTTCAAAACTTGTTTGAAAGAAACAAGAAGGAAAATTTTCTACAAAATGTCTTTTTCACCTGAAACATCAAAATGTTTAGACCTTTTTACACGGCAGGGCCGTTTTGGACCAAAACCGTTTTGCCGAAATCAGGACAAATTCATTAAATCTTTTGGTTGATTGGAATCTGCTTTTTCCACCCTCCCAAAATAATTTTAGACAACACAGTCTCCGGGCCTAGTCCTGGTGTGATTTTTTGCACTTAGGATGGCTATGCTATCACCCCGCCCACCCAACAAACCCACCATTAAGTGATTTTCCCCCCCAGCCATGAAAGTTAATCAGCACAAAATATGTTTAGGGACCCCTAACTCCCCCAGAAATGGGTGTAGTTAATAATCTACCTCATTCATCCAGAACGGAGCTATTTTTTACCTACAAGAGCAGGGTTTGGGGAAGGAATCCAAAATCACAGTCAATTTCACAGTCATAGGAGTTGATGGTAAATGTCATGCTTTCAGCTAGTTACATCTGAAATGTCAGTGTTGTAATTGTAGGAATCCTGACCCGAAAAGGAGTTACGGGGGATTCCAAGGCCGCCTCACCGCCAACAGCCAGCAGCAGCGCAGAAGTAAGGGTGGCATGGGATGGTGTCGCCACCCTTATGCGCTGCTTTTGGCAGGGTGCTGCCTTCAGAGCTGGGTGTCTGGACAACGACCACCATTGTCTGGCTATCCAGCTCGTACAGCAGCCCTGACGTAAGGGTGTCAATACATCCCCCCCCCCCAAAAAAAGAGTCTCTTGCATCTCCCTTTTGGGTCAGGCCCCCCTATTTGAGAAACACACATCTCCTGTGAAACCTGTAGCATCAAGGGGAAAAGCACACAAAAGACCCGAGTTCACAAGCGAGACCAGATGTTATGGTCCATGATGTGCTTTTTTTTTATATGGCTGTGAATTTCAGGGCCTTATTTATATAGAGTAAGCTCCTCCCACTACGGGCGGGACAAGGCCAGTCTGGGCCAGGGGGGTGGCACTGGCCTTGAATATAAATACGGCTGTGGGAGTAGCAGGATGGCGCACTGGCTAGGGGGAGTGTAAATAGTTTGGTGGTGCTTGTTAATTCCCCTTTATGTTCTATTCTTCTGGTTCAGTGGCTGGTTCTGGTGAGCCACATGGAGAGATCAGCTTATATGGCTGTGTATGTGCCCCCCCCAAAAAAAAATTTGGTATCATTCATGGGGGTGGGGAAATTTACAGAAGTGCAAGACAGGGGCTCAAAACTCCCAGTGGGCTCAGCTCTGGAAGGAGAGTGGGGGCATAGGGGTGCCAGCCCACTACACCCCACTCCCTTCCCAGCCCCAGAGATGGAACCCAGGGGTCCTGACCACCCCCTAACCCCCATCGTTGGGGCTAGAACCCGGGTCCTGATTCCCTGCCTAGCCTGTTCCATTATCCACCCCCTCCCAGCTGAGAACAGAACCCAGGAGTCCTGACTCTCATCTCCCCCCACCCCCAGCTATGGGCCGCCTCTCAGCTCCAAGAAATCGGCCAAGGCACACACCACCCCGTCCTGCTGTCCTGAAACGACCCCTGCGCTCAGCCCGCCCGTGGCTGGACCCCTTTGCACCACGGCCAGCCTGAATCTTGTAACAAAGGGGGGGATCTATGCTGCAGGGGGGTTACATGCCCCCCCTCCCTGCGTGCGTGGGGGGTCCCATGGCAATCAGGTCCCGTTTGCACGGCTGCCTGCCCTGCAGAGCTGGCAGGGAGACAAATGCCACTTTGTTCCGCGGCCGGGCGAGGCAGGCGCTGACCTCATTCCAAGCGGCTGGTGTGGGGGGTGGGGGAGTTGGCGCCCTGCAGCCTCCCCTCCCCCCTCGGTATGACACTGACCTAGATTGCCATCTCCCAGCCCCCGGCCATGTCCGAGCCAGCTGCCTGCCTCTCCCGCCCTCCCACGGAGCATCAGCCCCCGCAGCACCTGGCGAGTGCCCGGGCGAGTGTCTACGCGGCCCCCACGTGCGGGGTGCCTCGCCTGCTGTCCGTGTGAGCGTGAGACACGTCCGAGCAGCATGTCTGGTGCATACATGGCAGTAGCATGTGCGTGGCGTGTTGGTTGTTGGGGGTGCAGCCCCTGTACCGGGGTCTGGGATCAGAGCGAGTATTTTCTCTGTGCGTGTGACAGGCGTGTGAGGGGCGTGGTGCGCCTAGGGGTGCTGGGGTGTCATGTGTGTTTTGTATCAGGGCACGTGTTGGAGCACTGCTTCTGCAAGGGGTAGAGTGTGTGTCCCTGGTGTATAGGTGCGAGTCTTTGGAGGGGTGTTTACGGGTCTCCCTTCTCTAACCGCTAGACCCCACTTCTCTGCCCCAGCTGGGACTAGAACACAGCTGTCCAGAATTCCCTAAATCCCACAAATCAACTCCCTGACCTCTTCTGTGGCCCTCAGTCCAGTTAGGAACCCTGCAGACCCGACACTCTAACCACTAGCCATCACTCCCCCCTCAGAGTTAGGCGTGGAACCAAAATGTCCTGATTCCCAACCCTGCCCCACCCTTGCTATAACCACTAGATCCCACTCCCCTCCCAGAGCTGGGAACAAAACCCAGGCCTCACTCCCAGTCTCCCTGCACCAACCCCTCTGTCTGTGATTTGCAGTCCGCAGATTAGATCTGAACTTTCCGAAGGACTCCACACCTCCATCCAACATTTGTTAGGGGGCCAGGAATGAAAAGAGGTTGCAAGCCACTTCCCTGGGCTCCCGGAGCTGAGGACAGGCCCCAGGCATCGTCCCCGCCCCAAAGCACAATCTTTCCCAAGACAGGCCGCAAAGTCGCTCAGCAGCGGCAAAATTGCATCGGGGCTGGGAACACACATTTGGCAGGGCAGCCACACGCCTCGCGGACAATCACGTGCCATGGCGACCCAACGCGCCTGCCGGCCGGGTGTATTTGTGCAAGGGGAGCGCAGGCCATGGGAACAGGGGTCAGCTGGGAAGTTCCCAGCTGACCCCAGGCTCTCCGCAGCTGCCCCTTTGAATCGCACGGATGCCACGGGAACTTTGGCTGAACACCAGGGCCTTGGAGCCTGTTATTGACTGCGGGCAGTCCTGTATGGGGCACCCAAAATATATAGAGCCCCATGAGCTCTCCTGGGCAAAACCCACTTCCTCAGATGTTACAAGGAGGGGGGAGCAAAATTGTTCTCCTTGGCCTCTGAGGATAGGCCAAAAAGGAACGGGCTTATACTGAAGCAAGGGAGGTTTAGGTTGGACATTTCTCACATGAGCTTAGGAGCCACAGTCATTGATGTAGATACAGCTCATTGATCTCTGCCTTAATCACTTTCTCACTGAAATTTGTATTTTAACTTTGTATCAAGTCCGTTTAGCATTGTAATAAGGGTTGAGCTTTGCTGGATCATAGAATCCCAGGGCTGGAAGAGACATCAGGCCAACAAATCCAGCCCCCTGCCCAAAGCACGACCAACCGGAACTCAATCAACCCATCCTTGAAGGACTTGTATTAAGTCCTTTTATATAGAAACTTTGTCTATTTTCTTATAGGTCACAGCAACTTTGTATTAAGCCTTTTTACATGGAAACTTTGTATCTGGGGGTATGTCTGCCCTAGTTTGAACTAGGGTGGCTAATGTAGGCAGTCGAACTTGCAAATGAAGCCCGGGATTAAAATACCCCAGGCTTTAGTTGAATATTCCCGGGCGCCGCCATTTTTAAATGCCCGGTAGTCGAACTCCGTGCCCGCGGCTACACGCGGCATGGGCTATGTAGTTCGAACTAAAGCCCCTAATTCGGACTACTGTTACTCCTCCTGCAATTAGGGGCTTTAGTTCGAACTACCTAGCCCGTGCCACGTGTAGCCGCGGGCATGGAGTTCGAAATACCGGACATTTAAAAATGGCGGCGCCCGTGAACATGCAAATGAAGCCCAGGATATTTTAATCCCGGGCTTCATTTGCAAGTTCGAATGCCTACATTAGCCTCGCTAGTTCGAACTAGGGGGCTAGTGTAGACAGACCCTTGTAGACTTTGTACCCCTTTTTGCTTCATAGGGCAATCCCTGGAGCGAATGTGTGAATGGAAAGGGTGTGGAAATCAAGCACCTCTAGGGGACAGAAACCAGATCCAGAACAATGGGACCTGTGAAGAGGGCTCATTGAAAGAAAACTGGGACCTATGGGCACCTTGGGAGTCAGGAGCTAGGGCCTGTTTTTTTTTGGGGGGGGGCACCTCTCCTTGGAGGGGAACATGGCAGCATTGAGACACCTCCCCCCCCCCAGAAAAAGGCACCACAGCTGTCTAACTGCATGTAGATCTGCAGGAGAGGGAAGACCATATCAATCTAAGGCATCTTGCAGGGGGACCCCGGGTTTTGTCTCGTCTGGGAGCATCCTGCCTCCACCCCTCCCCCATCTAACTCACCTGGCCCGTGCAGGTAGGGGGAGCAACTACCAGTAACAAGACAGACTGCTGGTGATATATCATATGCCTATGCTAAGGGTTGACTGAGGTCTGCGTTACCAATAAATGTGGCGTTTTGCCTTCCCCCCCCGAAAAGCTCCCATGCAGTACTTTTAAGTGCAACATAAAGGTGCCCAAATCCCCTGGGTTGTAACGGGAATCAAGCGCCTCTCTGCATGAGACGCTGCACTAACATCTCTCCTTTCTCCCCCGCTTTCCTCGCTGTGATTTACTTGTATTGTGGCCGCGCCTGTGGGCCTCAAGCAAAGATCAAGCTGTGCATCGAGCAAGCAGCTCAGAGCAAAAGTGCACGAGAAAGGAGGAACGCCCGGGAGAGAGCCCCATGGCCCGGCCTTTCTGGGCGCAGACCCCGCCTCAGACACGGAATTACTGAAAGGCCCCCCTTAGAGCCAGGGCAAACAAGAGTTTCTGCTTGGCGGGAAATTCCAACAGTTTCTTCCCGCAGTGCGGGAGCCCTGTCACACAGACACTCCAGCTCGATTTCCTGGGAAAAGACCCTTGCCTAGGCCTGTGCCACAGGCTGAATTTGTTCCCAAGAACCCTGCTTAGAAAAAAGTCAGCTTGAGTCCCAAATTACCAGGGAGGGAGAATCTACCTCTGCCCTTTAAGGTGTTCCCGGGGGTAATTCCCTCTTAGTTCAAACTACATTGCCAGCCATCCCTCCAGTTGGTAGGCCTAGAGCACAAGATCAGGGGCTACGGCGGGTGAGCTCGTCTGTGTTCCAGTCCCAACAACCTGCCAGGTGACTAGAGAGGAGTTACCTCACCTCTCTGAGCCTCAGTTTCCCCAGCAAGCTGAATTTATTGGGCCATAAGCTGTTCAAGACAGAAATTGTATATCACCCCTTTTCTGTTCAGTAGTTCAGGGCTGCATATCCATGAGCCATGTTGGGTGCCATTTGCCTCCCCCAACCCAACCAGCCACACCCCACAGGCAAGTGACTAAGGAAATGTTGGTTACTTGTTCCCATAAACACAAGAACTAGAGGTCACCGCGTGAAATTAACAGGGAGGAGGGTTTTTTTTTTTTTAAAGGAAATTGTTTCTTCA
Source organism: Pelodiscus sinensis (assembly GCF_049634645.1). NCBI lineage: Eukaryota > Metazoa > Chordata > Testudines > Trionychidae > Pelodiscus > Pelodiscus sinensis. Next base: position 12,382,868 of record NC_134729.1, on the reverse strand, counting down.
CGCAGTGCAGTCAACCTGTGGAACTCCTTGCCAGAGGATGGGGGTGAAAACCAGGACTTAACAGGGTTCAAAAAAAGAACGAGATACATTCAGAGGTTAGGTCCATCTGTGGATGCTAGCCAGAATGGGTAGGAACGGTGTCCTGCGCCTCTGTAGTGTCAGAAACCGGAAATGGGTGACAGGGGATGACTCACTTGCTGATTCCCTGTCCTGTTCACTCCCTCAGGGGCACCCGGCAGCGGCCACTGTCAGCAGACAGGACCCTAGGCTAGAAGGACCTTAGCTCTGACCCAGCCTGGCCGTGTTTGAGGGGGGATCCACTAGTTAAGGTCTTGCAAGACCCAGGACAGACCCCTCCTCTACCAGGCTCCCTGTGTGAGCTTGAAGATGCCTCCAGCTGCCTGTAATACAGGGGTCACTGGACAGCATCTGTAGGCAGCGCCTGGCCCCCGTTATGATGGCACTGCAGCACTTAAAGGCCCATGGTCCTGAGAGTGCCAGTAGGAACGGGGACAGCAGCCCAGACTTCGGGCAACGGAGTCCCAGCTCACGGTGTTAGTGCCTCATTCCTGCCTAGCTGGCTCTAGGTGGGGCTGAGCAGTAGCTTCCTCCCCAGGGTGCTTGGGGCAGAGGCCTGGCAGCCGGCCTCCATCACACACAGCTGGAGGACTGGAGTCCAGGCACAACCGGGATGAGCAGCGCAGGGGTGGGCAACAAGCCAGTGACTGAGAACAGCCGACTGTGGCCAACGGGAGCCGTGAGCGGCCGAGCCGGCGAACGCTCAGGGAACTTACGCGTCTGGTGGCCGATGCCGACGGCCCGTGTCCTCCCAGCCTGGTGGAAAATCGGCTTTCCCACCTCATGGAAACATAGGGGATTAAGATTCCCCTGGCACAGCGAGAGGAAAACCCAAGACCGGCGAGTTTTCCTGCACCTCGGAAGAGCCAGTCGCTTGGTGCCGTCTCTCGACACCTCGGGATGGACCAAGCAGCCTCTTCGAAGCGCAAACGCTCCCGGCCACCTGTGGTTACTTATGGACTCACTCGCTCCCAACGGTGGCGTTCGCCAGTCGAATACAGGCCGCACTTCCTGTAAGCCACCGCAAACGGGCACACCTTTGTGAGAGAGACCAGCACGCCAGCACTTCAGATTAGTCAACATTTTATTGTGGAAACACACACACCGACCAGCTGCTTCGAAAGTAGAAAGACTGTGGGGAGGGAGGGAGGGAGGGAGGGAGGGAAGGGCACGTGGCGGGGGGGAGGGGAGGAGAGAAAAGGGGAATTCCCACCCTGCAGATCAATTCCTCACCCTGCCCCTTCCCTCAAGACCACCCCAGGAGTTCCATGATCCTCAAATTTTTATTTTAAGCTCAGCACAACCACCACCAAAGAAAAAAAAAAAAACACCCCAACAACCGAGCAAGTGACGAGTTAGTGCATACTCCTCTCCAGAAATTTAAAAAAAAAAATACAAATAAAATTAAATTAAAAAAAGAAATCACATGACTGTACGTGACACAGACAGAATTCACCGCGGGAAAGGTGTATGCCTGGAGGGTGAGATGGGTGGATGAAAAGGGAAGGGACCAACGGTGTTTTTACCTAGACCTATTACGTGCTGCCGTTCCCGACCAACGTCAAGGAATCCTCCCCCACCTCAACACAACACAACACAACACACCTCACACTTCCCCATCCTACCAGTAGGGGGCAGGGTGTGCACCAAGCTCTTTGCTTTTAGCTGGGTGGAGAAGGGTCAGAGTCTATGCCAGTCGGGGCAACATGGTCCATGAGTTCAGTCGGATGGGTGGGCACAAGGTGTGCACTTCGGGGGGGACGGAGGGCATGGGACCGTCTAGGCCACTTCTTCCTCTGCTTCCTCTTCGAACTCGCCTTCCTCAGCCGTGGCGTCCTGGTACTGCTGGTATTCGGAGACCAGGTCGTTCATGTTGCTCTCCGCCTCGGTGAACTCCATCTCGTCCATGCCCTCGCCGGTGTACCAGTGGAGGAAGGCCTTGCGGCGGAACATGGCGGCGAACTGCTCCGAAATGCGCTTGAAGAGTTCCTGGATGGCCGTGCTGTTCCCGATGAAGGTGGCGGCCATCTTGAGCCCACGGGGCGGGATGTCGCACACGGCCGTCTTGACGTTGTTGGGGATCCACTCCACGAAGTAGCTGCTGTTCTTGTTCTGCACGTTCAGCATCTGCTCGTCCACCTCCTTCATGGACATGCGGCCCCGGAAGATGGCCGCCACCGTCAGGTAGCGCCCGTGGCGGGGGTCGCAGGCCGCCATCATGTTCTTGGCGTCAAACATCTGCTGGGTCAGCTCCGGCACGGTCAAGGCCCGGTACTGCTGGCTGCCGCGGCTGGTCAAGGGGGCGAAGCCGGGCATGAAGAAGTGGAGGCGAGGGAAGGGTACCATGTTGACGGCCAGCTTGCGGAGGTCGGCGTTGAGCTGGCCAGGGAAGCGGAGGCAGGTGGTGACGCCGCTCATGGTGGCCGAGACCAGGTGGTTGAGGTCGCCGTAGGTGGGGGTGGTCAGCTTGAGGGTGCGGAAGCAGATGTCGTAGAGGGCCTCGTTGTCGATGCAGTAGGTCTCGTCCGTGTTCTCCACCAGCTGGTGGACAGAGAGGGTGGCGTTGTAGGGCTCCACCACCGTGTCGGAGACCTTGGGCGAGGGCACCACGCTGAAGGTGTTCATGATGCGGTCGGGGTACTCCTCCCGGATCTTGCTGATCAGCAGGGTGCCCATGCCCGAGCCGGTGCCACCGCCCAGCGAGTGGGTCAGCTGGAAGCCCTGCAGGCAATCACAGCTCTCCGCCTCCTTCCTCACCACGTCCAGCACGGAGTCCACCAGCTCAGCCCCCTCTGTGTAGTGCCCCTTAGCCCAGTTATTACCAGCGCCGCTCTGACCTAGGCAAGCAAAGGGTTGGAGGGGGGTTCAGTTTCATTCCAGGAACACTTAGGCTTGTATAGAGCAGGGGTGAGTTTCCACCCTCTACCAAGGGCCGCCCGGCTGTCCCTCATCCCATCCCATCCTGACCTGACCCAGGGGAGGCGGGACTCAAACCCACGACCCTGTCCTCCCCAGGTGAGTGCCCAATCCCCTAGGCTACACCAGAACCCACCCCACCAGCCCAGATAGGACTCCACTCTTGACGGACATCCTGGGTATTGGGATCTCAGCAGGATCCCAGGGTTGATTGCCACCTGGACAGCTCGTTGGGAGTTCACGGGCGCCAGGCACGACCAGCCCTTTCAGCGGGACGGGGCAGAGGACCAAGGAGCTCGGTTTGCCCGTGCCGGAGGGGCCTCCTTGTGGGCTAGGAAGGAAGCACACAGGAAACATGCCAACACCCCCGCCAGCTACTAGGGCTGTTCAATCTTGGCTAATCGAATAGTCGAGTAACTGCACAAATTTTTATCGGTGAGTCGACTAGTCTAGAGTCCCCGGGGGCGAGGCGGCAGCTGGTGCGCTCCAGCCCCACTTCAGAGAAGTCCCCCGCTACTCCGCGCTGCTGCCTCTGTATCAGAGGCAGCAGCGCGGGAGGGGGGGGGGTGCAGGAGGCAGCAGCATGGGGGGGGTGCAGGAGGGAGCTGGGCTGTGAGGGGAACCTGTTTAAAAACCAGCTCCCCTCCCAGACCGGCTGCCTGGCACCTCTAATCCAGAGGCGTGGAGTGGCAGCAGCTCCTGTGGGGGGGGGGGGGGGGGGGGGCAGGAAATGCATGTTGTCTAGGTTACTCGACTCCACTATTACATCCCCAGTGGCGGCTGCTGCCACACAACCAGGCACTGCCTTCTCCAGCCCAGACTGGCTCTGGCCCCCTCCAGAGAGCACCACGCCTCCCCCCCCCCCCCCCCCCGACTGGAGCTCCAGCCCCTTCAAGCCATCTCCACAGTTGGGCTTGCTATGAACAGGGTCTTCAACTTTGGCCCGAAACCCTTCTTAGGACTGAGCCCGGGGGAGGGGGGAGCCCAGCCTCTCACCAGCTCCTCTGGGCTCCATCCCTTGCTCAGACGCTCCCGCAGAAGCTCACAGCTCAGGGAGCTCAACGAACACGGCTCTTCGGCCGGTGCCAAACCCCAGAGGGGAATGAATCAGCCAGGCCCGGGGCTCCCTGACGAGGCAGGCCGTGCGGGTGGGGGGTGGCAATCAAAGCGCCCTGCCCCGTAATTAAAAGGGAGACGCACAGGTCCCGAGCGTCTTCCGCCCCACCCTGGATCCCGCTGCTCCTTTTCCAGGGAGGAGGCTGTTTTCTGAGAACCCAGGAGTCCGGGCGCCCCAACCACTCTCACCACTAGAGCACGCTGCTGTCCAGAACCAGGAGGCCCTCTCTCCAGCCCACCCTCTAGCCACTAGGCCCCACTTCTTCCCAAAAATGGGAACAGGGCCCAGCTGGGATGAGCTGTGCTGCTAAATCCCGGCAGGTCCGTAGTCAGAGCTGTCACGGATGCTAGGCCAGTTCCCCTCCCTCCCCTGCCCAATGCCTGGTTCCCCTGCTTGCTCTATGCAGTCTGGGACAGCGTCTCAACCTTTTTATAAAGTACCCCCCCCTTTTTTAAAAAAAAGATTTAAGTACCTCCAGCTTTCAGACACAACATTTTTTCTACCATTGCAACACATTTGTTTAAATAACGTAATTGTAGCTGGGCGGGTGATGAAATTTGCGGGTGTAAGAAGTACAAAAATAATAAGACGCTGCAAAACTTAAGACAAAAATTCAGTTCTCCAAATTTCAGCTGTGTTGACATCCCCCGCCCCTCCCCCCCCCAACTTCTTGAGTACCACTGGTTGAGAAACACTGGTCTGGGAGAAGGAGATGGGGACAGGAGTCCTTCAGAAGCAGGAGTGAAATGGACCATTGCCTCATCATATAAGAGCTAGGGGCCACCAAGTGAAAATAATGGGCAGCATGTTTAAAACAAAGAAAAGGAAGTTCTTCACGCAGCGCACAGTCAAACCTGTGGAACTCCTTGCCGGAGGAGGTTGTGAAGGGTAGGACTATAAGAGGGTTTAAAAGAGAACTAGACACATTCAAGGAGATTAAAGCCATTAATGGCTATTAGCCAGGATCGGTAAGGAATGGCTTCCCTGGCCTGTGTGTCACAGGGTGGAGACGGATGGCAGGAGAGAGATCGCTTGATCATTTCCTGTTCTGTTCATTCCCCCTGGGGCATCTGGCATCGGCCACTGTCGGCAGACAGGATCCTTGGGCTAGAACAAGTGGTTCCCAAACTTTTCGGCATCTCGCCCCCTTTTTGATTTTGAGAAACCCTTACACCCCGCCTCCCAAAAGAATTGCAGTAAAACTGGGGGTGGGATTGACCGGGGGGGGGGGGGGGGGACACTGGGACGCCCTGCACCCCCCCCCCGGAATTTCTTCAACCCCCCCCCCCCCCCGCCAAGGGGGCCACACCCCTCAGTTTGGGAACCCATGGGCTAGACGGACCTTTGGTCTGACCCAGTATGGCCATTCTTATGCTCTTACTGTCGCTCTCTCTTGGTGGAGACGGGTGTGCAGGGTCAGCAGCTCTCAGCCACCAGCTGGGAGAAAACAGGCCAAGCTGGGAATAACCCCCCCCCCCCCCGGCTTATGTGGGGGAGCCAGTCCCATCCCCGGGTAGCTCGGGGGGTCAGAACCATTACCCCCTTCTAGGGCAGGGGTCAGTGTTCCCTGTAAGCGGGGTGTTCCAGAGACATTCAAATGCCACCCAGCTGATTAGTAACATGCCCACTGCTAGGTTCTGGGTTTCTATTGGTGGTGCCCGTTCACACATGCCTTGGCGCACATAAAAATGTATTCCGCACATGCATGGAAAAGACTAGAGAGACCACTGCAGGGGAGGGGAACCTACGGATTGCCTTGATCCGGCCTGCACGGCTGGGGCCTGGTCATCTCTCCCTGCCCACACAGCAGAGAGAGCGGACGTGGGCACTCCGGCCATGCAGGGGGGTCAGTACCGACTCCCCGCTGTGGGTGGGGGAGCCTCGCAGGCCTGATCCAGGCAAGGGGAGGGAGGGGCTCGGCACGCTGCAGGGAAGCACCGCACCCATTGGTTAATGGGAGTGGGGGGGGAAGGGGGATCCCCACAAAACCTACCAGCTCCAGGGCCCCCAGAAGAGTCAACCCCACCTGGGGCAAAGGGTCGGCCCCAAGTCTCAGCAGGGACTTGAGGGGAGTTTTGTTTTTCCTGCTTCTCATTTGGGGGCAACATTCCTGAGGTTGGTTCCCCCCCCCCCTTCTCACTTGTGTGTGGCCCCCAACAGATTTTCCCGTGGGTCAGTGGCCCCCTGCCCCAAACAAGATTCCCCACCTCTGCTCTAGGGACTCCCACTGGTCCTGAAACTCGGACCCCGCCCCCCAGGACCCTCCACCAAGCGGTGGAGAAGCTGGCTGGTTCCGGACAGTGCCGGCTGGCGAAGGAAGATGCAGGGGCCTCAGACGGCAGAACCGGGCCTTGCCTAGCGGCGGGTCTGTGACCGACTGCAGACCCTCAGGGCCGGGGACCGAGCAGGAAGAGGCGGGATAGGGTAGAGGCCTGGGGAAGGGCGGAGGAGGGGCATGGCTTAGCCGGGGAGTGAGGGGGGTTGTCCCAGTTCCAATGCCCCCACCCCCAGGCATAGCCCTGGCTGGAGATCCACCCCCCCGGCTCCCCCCAGTGCGCCAGCACCGTGGTGCCGCCCATCTTACCAAAAACGAAGTTGTCAGGCCTGAAGATCTGCCCGAAAGGCCCGGATCGGACCGAGTCCATGGTGCCGGGTTCCAGGTCCACCAGGATGGCCCTGGGCACGTACTTCCCACCTGGAGGGGAGACAGATCAGGCGCTTTCAGGAGGCCGGGCTGGGCCACCCCAGGCAGCTTTGCCATCTGCCCTGGGAGCTTCTGGCTGGCGGAGGGGCCAGCCTCAGGAGGTGGGGGGGAGGAAGAGGAGAGGACCCTCCCCCCACAAAGCATTGCTACACAGAGCCAGACCAATATTGAGCCCCCCGCCCCAAGTTGGTGCAGCCAGCGATCACCAAGCGAGGGCAGGGGAGAGAACCCAGGAGTCCTGCCTGCCCAGCCCGGAGGACCACTGGACCCCACCCTCCTCCCAGAGCTGGGGAATAGGGCCCCGGAGTCCCTACACCCTGGTCCTATGCTCCACCCGCTAGGGCGCACTGCCAAGCAGGCTACCTCCCTCCCCATGTGGCATTAACCAAGGAATGAGCCAGGAAGCGCTAAGCACCCCCTGGGAATGGGGGAGGAGGGGAGAAGAGCCCTCCAGATCCACTACCCACAGACCGGCTGTGGGGAGAGACAGCCCCCCCCAGGGACTGTACCTGAAGCCTCATTGTAGTAGACGTTGATTCTCTCCAACTGGAGGTGGCTGTCGCCATGGTAGGTACCAGTGGGGTCTATGCCGTGCTCGTCACTGATGACTTCCCAGAACTGCAGGGGGGAAAAAGGCAGCACAGGTTGGATCCAGCCCGGCTGCAGAGAAACCACCCAAGCGTCCGCAGCTGACACGCGCAAGGGGACGATTCCTTCCTGACCATGAGTGGCTGACTGGCTTGCGCCCTGAAGCATGGCCATTGAACCAGCTCTAGCCATGGCCGCCTCCGCTGGACAACAGCTGCCGCAGCCCCCCTTCCCTGGGAGGGGGCTGAACAAGACACCCGCCATCCCCTGTCCCCCAAGTTAGCAGCACCTGCCTGCCTCGGAGCTTTTTGAAAACCTGACCCAGTGCCGGAGTCTACGTGGCCTTCACGGTAAACAGCCTGTCGCACTTGCTTTCAATTGCCCCGGCACCTCCACAGGGGAGATGGCAGGGTCATTTATCGATCGAGCGGTCACCCGAGCAAGGCTAACCGCAGCCGGCCTCTGCGCCCGCGACAGGAACACTGGCTGTTTTAGCGGTCTCCGAATCGGCTGGCTGGGCAGAGGAGAAATTCGCTTTTTACGCCATTGTCCTGGGAGACGCCTCGGATGGATTTAAAATAGCAGCAGCGTTACGGTCCTCATGCACACCAAGCAGAGCAGGCCCGGCCTCAAACGCTCACACACGACAAAGGGACCCCGCCGAGAAAGGACAGGTGGGGAAACTGAGGCAGAGGGCTTGAATGGCCGAGTTTTCAAAGGCGTTTAGAGCTCAATTTTCAAGGGCTCAGCAGCCCTATCGGGTGCTTACAACCCAAATGGTCAGAGAATTTACCGCCCGTTACGGCTTAGGGATGGAATAGAGGAATCGATTAACCGATAAGCCAAAGCTTACCGGTTAATGCTATAGGCTACATGCATCCACCAATACATTTTTTTTTAGCAGGCTGGCCAGCCAGCTCAGTCCCAGTTTGTGCTGGGTCCTGGACCTCCGTCTGCTGGGGCTCTGCATTTCAAGCACATTAGGAGCTAAGTGGCCAGGCAGCCTGGCTCAGTTCCTGCTTGCACAGGGTCTGGGAGCTCAGACTATCCCCAGCCCCAGGCAGGGGCTGCAGCCACCCCATGATGCTGCCTCTATATCAGGGGTGGCAGGCAGCAGGTCCGTGAGGGGAGCTGGTTTTTCCAACTGGCTCCCCTCATGGACCAGCTCCCTGCCTGGCGGGTAGGTCTGAGGATCAGCTGGCTGGACGGGTGATGGAGTCCGTCTGGAACGGCGGGTCTAACCCACCTACCCTCCCAGGTGGAAGTGGGGGAGAGGCGGCATGGAGGACCCAGGAGTCCCACTCTGGTTCTGTACCCACAAAACCAGTTTCCTCCCAGGTAGGGATGTGACTGTTTAACCAGTTAACGAATGAAACAGGATCGGATGCTGTCAGAGCAGAACCGAGGAATCCAGATTCTCGGCTCCCACCCCTCCCTGAGCCAGGCCTGGAAGCCAGCCAGCCCCCCCACCCCTCCCTCTGCCAGCCAATGGATCCCACAGGCCTGGGAGGGAGGGGTGAGAACCCAGGAGTCCTGCCTCCCCGCTGCCCCTCCCCCCTCACAGCAATCAGGGCTGTGCGCAGAGAGATGCCCATTGAGATCTAAAGCAATCTGCCTGGATTTCCCCCGGATGCATTGTCCGGAGGATGAAGACGGACACACACAGCCCCCGCCCAGATAGGGCCCTGCCTTTCTGCAGCACTGCTCTAAAATGGAGCCGCAGCGCCAGCCTCTTTCAACATGCACCCCCCCCACACACGCAGCCGCTGCCACCGGATCTATTTATATCCGGTGCTTGCTACACAGGAAGTGGGGGGGAGGGGGGGCAGGGAATTTGCAAAGGCGGAACAGGGCAGGGTGAGCAAAGCAGACACCTCACACCGCCCTTTTTAAAAAAAAAAAAAAGCCACCTAGGACAGCCAGCAGACAGACAGACAGACAGACACTCCCCCAGCCACTGCCAGGCCTGAGGGCTCTGTTGTCACCACTTCCCCCCCATGCTGCAGGAGGGGGAGCCCCCCCCCCATCAGACCCCCTTCATCCCCTTCCAGAGCCAGGAAAAGAACCCAGGTCTCTCCTGCCACTAAACTCCACCCTGGAGTGCAGGCTAGAACCCACACACACCCCGTGGCCATAATGGGGGGGGGGGGGTTCTACAGATCTGAGGCACAGAAGGGGAACAAGTCTCCCCTACTGATGGGCCAATATTGCAGGGGCCTGAGCGCCCCATGGGTTGAAATCGGGGCGTGACGAGGCAGCAGGGCCCTTGCCTAGAAAGGAAGGTTGGATCCCGGCTGGCCAGAATCGAGGTACATTTAGGGAGCCCCCCCCCCCCCCCAAGGATGCAATAAAAATATGCAGAAGGAACAACTCCTGTTGCCTGGCTTCACCCCTCCACATCAGGGGTTCCCTGCTGCCATAGGGGGCTGTGAAGGCGACTTGGTTTCAGGGAAGGGGGGCTGCAGGAAACTGGCTGCAGCAGGGGGAACCCCGAAAACCCAAGGGGGCAAAACAAGCCCTTGTGTTAGTTTCAGCCTCTACGGGGCCAGCTCCCCCCATCCAGATTCCACTGAATGCCCCTCCCCCCATGACCACCCGCAAGCAGGGCTCCAAAAATAAACCAGCCAGCTCCACTGCAGATTCCTCCACCCTACACTCCCCCCTCCCCAGGTTTGGCTTTTTAAAGAGCCAGGCAATTTAAACAGGGGGAGGGGCCACGCCAGCCCTTTTGCACTGGGAGCAGGGCAGCTCAGATCCCAGCTTTGTTCTGCCCGCAGGGGGCCTGTGGGGAAGAGCCGGGGTCCCATTTCTGGACAGGAGCTGCCCGCCTGCTGCACGGAACCCTGCACCCCTCACTGCTGTATTAAGCCCCCCCCCTGCACCAGAATCTATGGGGCAGGCTGGAGTAGGGGTGTCAAGGCATAGACAGACAAAGCGACTGCTTAACCCCCCCCCCCCGCCATTTGCTTTCATTGTTATTGTCATAAGAAAATGCCTGTTTCAGTCTCCTCCCCCCAGAGCTAGATCCACCAAACAGCAAATCTTTCCTGGTTTGATTAAGAGCCTTCCGAGCCCAGCGGGATTAGCCAGGGGTGGGCAGACGCTGAGGCTGGCTCACCAGCCCCAAAGCCACCCTAGCCAGCCCCACCAGCCACTCTGGCAGGCGGAGGCCCCCGGCCAGCAGAGCTTGGAGGGGCTGCCAGGTTGACTCCGCAGATCAAACCCCAAGAACGAGGGTGACCCGAGGACCTCCCCACCTGAATGCAGATGGCGCGGGCCTGACTGCAGCATGGTGTCATGGGCCTTCGCCCCCTCCTGCCCCGCCTAGTGACTTCGCAAGATGCTCTGGGCCCGCCCTGCCATCTTCAGCCCCCCACCCCCAGCACCGAAGCCGCCCGCACCTGGGCCACCCTGCACGGTGAGGAGACACTCAGAGCCACCTCCCCCACCCGGCTGTTCGCAGCGCCCGCCCGGAGACGCCCTGTTGGCAAGTGGTGCCACCTCCTGCCAGTTTTGACCTTTGCCCCACGAACTCAACTCTGGAACCCCTGAGCTAGGCCATGGCAGGTTAATGACTCTGGACTAGGAGAGCCTCTCCCCCGCCCCCCAGCTCCCCCATCACAAAGGGCGGGCGATGGGGATGCAAGCTCAGCTGACAGCGCATGTGGGGAAGGGCTGGGTGGGTCCCTCTCCCCCAGTGCGACCCATTGCCGCCTCTTGGAGGCACTGCTGGGCTGTTTGTGCCCTGGTGTGCAGGGCGCCCACCCCAGAGCCAGCTGCACCTCAAAGTGCCAGACCCCGCCAGAGGGCAAGAGTCCCCCAGGGCGGGTCTGGCCCCAGGGACCAGCCGGCCTACCAGCGCCGCATTTTGAGCCAAGCCCCCTCCCCCCCGGCTTGGCTGGGCAGCCAGAGAGGGGAGCGGCCGGCAAGGTTTTAAGGGTGGTCAGAGGGGAGGCCTCCCCCCCAGACCAGGACCACGGGCTGGTCTCCGTACTGGAACGGAGCCCACGGAACAGGTGCAATTCGGCCGAGTCCTTTCAGCTCCGCGCCACGTTTAGACCCAGGGGGCACCTCCCCGCCCAGGCGGAGCCTGGCGCATGGTTCGGGCTTTGCCAGCCCAGCACCGGGCAACTGGGCAAGGAAAAGGCGGAGGGGGGGGGCGCCCTGTGGTGTCCGGCATCGCCTGGGAAGCGAGCGCCGGACCACAGGACGCCGCAGCCCAGCTGCCACGTTTCTGCCCCCTCTGGGCGGCTGCCTCGGCGTGATCCCCGCCTTGCCAGAGCCAAGCGCGTCCTGGAATCCCCCGACCACCGGCCCTGCGCCCCGGGCCTGCCTCGCTGGTGACTCAGCTGCAGGGCGAGGCCGCGCCAGACAGGGCCGGGGCCCGCTCCCCGCGCGTCACGCCAGCCTGCCTTCCCCCGCAGCGGAAGCCATGTTCGCGGCGGGGCTCCGGTCGCCGCCCTGCCGCGCTGGGGGGCAAACCGAGAGGGGAGCCAGCGGCTGTTTTAGGAGGCGGCTGGTGCCACCGAAAAAGCCGGGTCAGGGCTGCCTGGGCTGGCCCCGCCCGTCCCCAGAGGGATCCCCCAAGAAGGGAGCCATTGTGCGTGTCTCCAGGGCCTCCTCCCCAGCCGCATCCATGCGGCACCGGCAGTCTCCCCCCCCGGATTCTCCTGCGGGGGGGCTGCATTTTCGTCCTGGGCGGGAGGAGGGAAGGAGTGCTCCCTGCCCACCTCGCCCTTTTATTGCAGCCTGCGCTACGGATACGCAGCTATTTCAAGGGCTGGAAGCCGCCAGCCCCTCGCCCCCCCTCCCCTCACTGCCGCAGGCAGCTGCTCGGCGCGTCCGCATCCAGGCAGGCGGGACCAGGGCACAGAAAGGACTTGGGCTGGGTAAGGGGGGGGGGGGGCGCTAGCCAGTGCCGAGTCCCCTCCCCGATTGAGCAGAGAAACACAAGCCGTCGGATCCGCACGCGCCTGACCAGGGGTCTCCCCACTCAGCAAGGGTGGGGTCGCACGAGGGGGGGACCCTAGCAGGGAGGACTAAACCCAAGGATGAAGGGGGTGACCCAAAGCCGCCCCAGCAGGGTCAGGGCTGAGATCCTAGAGGTCCGCCATTCCCCCCAAACCAGCTCCCACCTAAGGGTCCCGATCCCCAGGGCCCCGCCCTGACCTTGGCCCCGATCTGGTTGCCGCATTGCCCGGCCTGTAGGTGCACGATCTCCCGCATGGTCTCACTCGGCTGACGGCTCTTCCCTTAATCCTTAAACAGCTCGCATGCGCCTTTAAATGGAGCCCGGGGGAGGGCGGGCCAGAGAGCCGTGGCGCAGTTTGCGCATGGGTCGGAGGAGCTGCCTGGCTGCTCCCTCCTCCTCTGCGCGTGATGCACATCGCTGTGCGCGCCCGCAGCTCCCTCCAGGCGGCGCGCGGGGCCGCGGCTACACCCCAGCGCCAATGCGCCCTGCGCCC